>NW_028188428.1:1200000-1532000 GCF_964204655.1 Triturus cristatus
CAGCCGAACCACGAATTCCGATATACTCACCTGTTATCAGGAGAGAACCCAGTGCTGCATCTTTTAGACCAGCACTGACTCTGAGAAGTAATTCTAAGCGTACTTACCAGTAACTTGTATTTCCTTCCATAGGAATCCATTGTGTGGTTTTCACCAGAAAAGTTTCTAAGTGTCCATTTTTGAAACTTACAAACATTCCTCTAAAATCAGACGAACTACGAATTCCGATTTACTCACCTGTTATCAGGAGAGAACCCAGTGCTCCATCTTTTAACCCAGCACTGACCCTGAAAAGTAAGTCTAAGCGTACTTACCAGTAACTTGTATTTCCTTCCATAGGAATCCATTGTGTGGTTTTCAGCAGAAAAGTTTCTAAGTGTCCATTTTTGAAACTTACAAATATTCCTCTAAAATCAGCCGATCTACGAATTTTGATTTACTCACCTGTTATCAGGAGAGAACCCAGTGCTGCATCTTTTAACCCAGCACTGAACCTGAAAAGTATGTCTAAGTGTACTTACCAGTAACTTGTATTTCCTTCCATAGGAATCCATTGTGTGGGTTTCACCAGAAAAGTTGCTAAGTGTCCATTTTGAAACGTACAAATATTCCTCTAAAATCAGCCGATCTCCGAATTCCTATTTACTCACCTGTTATCAGGAGAGAACCCAGTGCTGCATCTTTTAACCCAGCACTGACCCTGAAAAGTAAGTCTAAACGTACTTACCAGTAACTTGTATTGTCTTCCATAGGAATCCATTGTGTGGTTTTCAGCAGAAAAGTTTCTAAGTGTCCATTTTTGAAACGTACAAATATTCCTCTAAAATCAGCCGAAATACGAATTCCGATTTACTCACCTGTTATAAGGAGAGAACCCAGTGCTGCATCTTTTAGACCAGCACTGACTCTGAGAAGTAATTCTAAGCGGACTTACCAGTAACTTGTATTTCCTTCCATAGGAATCCATTGTGTGGTTTTCACCAGAAAAGTTGCTAAGTGTCCATTTTTGAAACGTACAAATATTCCTCTGAAATCAGCCGAACTCCGAATTCCTATTTACTCACCTGTTATCAGGAGAGAACCCAGTGCTGCATCTTTTAACCCAGCACTGACCCTGAAAAGTAAGTCTAAGCGTACTTACCAGTAACTTGTATTTCCTTCCATAGGAATCCATTGTGTGGTTTTCAGCAGAAAAGTTTCTAAGTGTCCATTTTTGAAACTTACAAATATTCCTCTAAAATCAGCCGATCTACGAATTTTGATTTACTCACCTGTTATCAGGAGAGAAGAACCCAGTGCTGCATCTATTGGACCAGCACTGACTCTGAAAAGTAATTCTAAGCGTACTTACCAGCAACTTGTATTTCCTTCCATAGGAATCCATTGTGTGGTTTTCAGCAGAAAAGTTTCTAAGTGTCCATTTTTGAAACTTACAAATATTCCTCTAAAATCAGCCGAAGTACCAATTCCGATTTACTCACCTGTTATCAGGGGAGAACCCAGTGCTGCATCTTTTAAACCAGCACTGACCCTGAAAAGTAAGTCTAAGCGTACTTACCAGTAACTTGTATTTCCTTCCATAGGAATCCATTGTGTGGTTTTCAGCAGAAAAGTTTCTAAGTGTCCATTTTTGAAACTTACAAATATTCCTCTAAAATCAGCCGATCTACGAATTCCGATTTACTCACCTGTTATCAGGAGAGAACCCAGTGCTGCATCTTTTAACCCAGCACTGAACCTGAAAAGTATGTCTAAGTGTACTTACCAGTAACTTGTATTTCCTTCCATAGGAATCCATTGTGTGGGTTTCACCAGAAAAGTTGCTAAGTGTCCATTTTGAAACGTACAAATATTCCTCTGAAATCAGCCGATATCCGAATTCCTATTTACTCACCTGTTATCAGGAGAGAACCCAGTGCTGCATCTTTTAACCCAGCACTGACCCTGAAAAGTAAGTTTAAACGTACTTACCAGTAACTTGTATTGTCTTCCATAGGAATCCATTGTGTGGTTTTCAGCAGAAAAGTTTCTAAGTGTCCATTTTTGAAACGTACAAATATTCCTCTAAAATCAGCCGAAATACGAATTCCGATTTACTCACCTGTTATAAGGAGAGAACCCAGTGCTGCATCTTTTAGACCAGCACTGACTCTGAGAAGTAATTCTAAGCGTACTTACCAGTAACTTGTATTTCCTTCCATAGGAATCCATTGTGTGGTTTTCACCAGAAAAGTTGCTAAGTGTCCATTTTTGAAACGTACAAATATTCCTCTAAAATCAGTCGAACTACGAATTCCAATTTACTCATCTGTTATCAGGAGAGAACCCAGTGCTGCATCTTTTAACCCAGCACTGACCCTGAAAATTAAGTCTAAGCGTACTTACCAGTAACTTGCATTGTCTTCCATATGAATCCATTGTGTGGTTTTCAGCAGAAAAGTTTCTAAGTGTCCAATTTTGAAACTTACAAATATTCCTCTAAAATCAGCCGAACTAAGAATTGCGATTTACTCACCTGTTATCAGCAGAGAACCCAGTGCTGCATCTTTTAGACCAGCACTGACTCTGAGAAGTAATTCTAAGCGTACTTACCAGTAACTTGTATTTCCTTCCATAGGAATCCATTATGTGGTTTTCACCAGAAGAGTTTCTAAGTGTCCATTTTTGAAACTTACAAACATTCCTCTAAAATCAGACGAACTACGAATTCCGATTTACTCACCTGTTATCAGGAGAGAACCCAGTGCTGCATCTTTTAACCCAGCACTGACCCTGAAAAGTAAGTCTAAGCGTACTTACCAGTAACTTGTATTTCCTTCCATAGGAATCCATTGTGTGGTTTTCAGCAGAAAAGTTTCTAAGTGTCCATTTTTGAAACTTACAAATATTCCTCTAAAATCAGCCGATCTACGAATTTTGATTTACTCACCTGTTATCAGGAGAGAACCCAGTGCTGCATCTTTTAACCCAGCACTGAACCTGAAAAGTATGTCTAAGTGTACTTACCAGTAACTTGTATTTCCTTCCATAGGAATCCATTGTGTGGGTTTCACCAGAAAAGTTGCTAAGTGTCCATTTTGAAACGTACAAATATTCCTCTGAAATCAGCCGATCTCCGAATTCCTATTTACTCACCTGTTATCAGGAGAGAACCCAGTGCTGCATCTTTTAACCCAGCACTGACCCTGAAAAGTAAGTCTAAACGTACTTACCAGTAACTTGTATTGTCTTCCATATGAATCCATTGTGTGGTTTTCAGCAGAAAAGTTTCTAAGTGTCCAATTTTGAAACTTACAAATATTCCTCTAAAATCAGCCGAACTAAGAATTCCGATTTACTCACCTGTTATCAGGAGAGAACCCAGTGCTGCATCTTTTAGACCAGCACTGACTCTGAGAAGTAATTCTAAGCGTACTTACCAGTAACTTGTATTTCCTTCCATAGGAATCCATTGTGTGGTTTTCACCAGAAGAGTTTCTAAGTGTCCATTTTTGAAACTTACAAACATTCCTCTAAAATCAGACGAACTACGAATTCCGATTTACTCACCTGTTATCAGGAGAGAACCCAATGCTGCATCTTTTAACCCAGCACTGACCCTGAAAAGTAAGTCTAAGCGTACTTACCAGTAACTTGTATTTCCTTCCATAGGAATCCATTGTGTGGTTTTCAGCAGAAAAGTTTCTAAGTGTCCATTTTTGAAACTTACAAATATTCCTCTAAAATCAGCCGATCTACGAATTTTGATTTACTCACCTGTTATCAGGAGAGAACCCAGTGCTGCATCTTTTAACCCAGCACTGAACCTGAAAAGTATGTCTAAGTGTACTTACCAGTAACTTGTATTTCCTTCCATAGGAATCCATTGTGTGGGTTTCACCAGAAAAGTTGCTAAGTGTCCATTTTGAAACGTACAAATATTCCTCTGAAATCAGCCGATCTCCGAATTCCTATTTACTCACCTGTTATCAGGAGAGAACCCAGTGCTGCATCTTTTAACCCAGCACTGACCCTGAAAAGTAAGTCTAAACGTACTTACCAGTAACTTGTATTGTCTTCCATAGGAATCCATTGTGTGGTTTTCAGCAGAAAAGTTTCTAAGTGTCCATTTTTGAAACGTACAAATATTCCTCTAAAATCAGCCGAAATACGAATTCCGATTTACTCACCTGTTATAAGGAGAGAACCCAGTGCTGCATCTTTTAGACCAGCACTGACTCTGAGAAGTAATTCTAAGCGTACTTACCAGTAACTTGTATTTCCTTCCATAGGAATCCATTGTGTGGTTTTTAGCAGAAAAGTTTTTAAGTGTCCATTTTTGAAACGTACAAATAGTCCTCTAAAATCAGCCGAACTACGAATTCCGATATACTCACCTGTTATCAGGAGAGAAGAACCCAGTGCTGCATCTATTAGACCAGCACTGACTCTGAAAAGTAATTCTAAGCGTACTTACCAGCAACTTGTATTTCCTTCTATAGGATTCCATTGTGTGGTTTTCAGCAGAAAAGTTTCTAAGTGTCCATTTTTGAAACTTACAAATATTCCTCTAAAATCAGCCGAAGTACCAATTCCGATTTACTCACCTGTTATCAGGGGAGAACCCAGTGCTGCATCTTTTAAACCAGCACTGACCCTGAAAAGTAAGTCTAAGCGTACTTACCAATAACTTGTATTTCCTTCCATAGGAATCCATTCTGTGGTTTTCAGCAGAAAAGTTTCTAAGTGTCCATTTTTGAAACATACAAATATTCCTCTAAAAATCAGCCGAACCACGAATTCCGATATACTCACCTGTTATTAGGAGAGAACCCAGTGCTGCATCTTTTAGACCTGCACTGACTCTGAGAAGTAATTCTAAGCGTACTTACCAGTAACTTGTATTTCCTTCCATAGGAATCCATTGTGTGGTTTTCAGCAGAAAAGTTTCTAAGTGTCCATTTTTGAAACTTACAAATATTCCTCTAAAATCAGCCGATCTACGAATTCCGATTTACTCACCTGTTATCAGGAGAGAACCCAGTGCTGCATCTTTTAACCCAGCACTGAACCTGAAAAGTATGTCTAAGTGTACTTACCAGTAACTTGTATTTCCTTCCATAGGAATCCATTGTGTGGGTTTCACCAGAAAAGTTGCTAAGTGTCCATTTTGAAACGTACAAATATTCCTCTGAAATCAGCCGATATCCGAATTCCTATTTACTCACCTGTTATCAGGAGAGAACCCAGTGCTGCATCTTTTAACCCAGCACTGACCCTGAAAAGTAAGTTTAAACGTACTTACCAGTAACTTGTATTGTCTTCCATAGGAATCCATTGTGTGGTTTTCAGCAGAAAAGTTTCTAAGTGTCCATTTTTGAAACTTACAAATATTCCTCTAAAATCAGCCGATCTACGAATTTTGATTTACTCACCTGTTATCAGGAGAGAAGAACCCAGTGCTGCATCTATTGGACCAGCACTGACTCTGAAAAGTAATTCTAAGCGTACTTACCAGCAACTTGTATTTCCTTCCATAGGAATCCATTGTGTGGTTTTCAGCAGAAAAGTTTCTAAGTGTCCATTTTTGAAACTTACAAATATTCCTCTAAAATCAGCCGAAGTACCAATTCCGATTTACTCACCTGTTATCAGGGGAGAACCCAGTGCTGCATCTTTTAAACCAGCACTGACCCTGAAAAGTAAGTCTAAGCGTACTTACCAGTAACTTGTATTTCCTTCCATAGGAATCCATTGTGTGGTTTTCAGCAGAAAAGTTTCTAAGTGTCCATTTTTGAAACTTACAAATATTCCTCTAAAATCAGCCGATCTACGAATTCCGATTTACTCACCTGTTATCAGGAGAGAACCCAGTGCTGCATCTTTTAACCCAGCACTGAACCTGAAAAGTATGTCTAAGTGTACTTACCAGTAACTTGTATTTCCTTCCATAGGAATCCATTGTGTGGGTTTCACCAGAAAAGTTGCTAAGTGTCCATTTTGAAACGTACAAATATTCCTCTGAAATCAGCCGATATCCGAATTCCTATTTACTCACCTGTTATCAGGAGAGAACCCAGTGCTGCATCTTTTAACCCAGCACTGACCCTGAAAAGTAAGTTTAAACGTACTTACCAGTAACTTGTATTGTCTTCCATAGGAATCCATTGTGTGGTTTTCAGCAGAAAAGTTTCTAAGTGTCCATTTTTGAAACGTACAAATATTCCTCTAAAATCAGCCGAAATACGAATTCCGATTTACTCACCTGTTATAAGGAGAGAACCCAGTGCTGCATCTTTTAGACCAGCACTGACTCTGAGAAGTAATTCTAAGCGTACTTACCAGTAACTTGTATTTCCTTCCATAGGAATCCATTGTGTGGTTTTCACCAGAAAAGTTGCTAAGTGTCCATTTTTGAAACGTACAAATATTCCTCTAAAATCAGTCGAACTACGAATTCCAATTTACTCATCTGTTATCAGGAGAGAACCCAGTGCTGCATCTTTTAACCCAGCACTGACCCTGAAAATTAAGTCTAAGCGTACTTACCAGTAACTTGCATTGTCTTCCATATGAATCCATTGTGTGGTTTTCAGCAGAAAAGTTTCTAAGTGTCCAATTTTGAAACTTACAAATATTCCTCTAAAATCAGCCGAACTAAGAATTGCGATTTACTCACCTGTTATCAGCAGAGAACCCAGTGCTGCATCTTTTAGACCAGCACTGACTCTGAGAAGTAATTCTAAGCGTACTTACCAGTAACTTGTATTTCCTTCCATAGGAATCCATTATGTGGTTTTCACCAGAAGAGTTTCTAAGTGTCCATTTTTGAAACTTACAAACATTCCTCTAAAATCAGACGAACTACGAATTCCGATTTACTCACCTGTTATCAGGAGAGAACCCAGTGCTGCATCTTTTAACCCAGCACTGACCCTGAAAAGTAAGTCTAAGCGTACTTACCAGTAACTTGTATTTCCTTCCATAGGAATCCATTGTGTGGTTTTCAGCAGAAAAGTTTCTAAGTGTCCATTTTTGAAACTTACAAATATTCCTCTAAAATCAGCCGATCTACGAATTTTGATTTACTCACCTGTTATCAGGAGAGAACCCAGTGCTGCATCTTTTAACCCAGCACTGAACCTGAAAAGTATGTCTAAGTGTACTTACCAGTAACTTGTATTTCCTTCCATAGGAATCCATTGTGTGGGTTTCACCAGAAAAGTTGCTAAGTGTCCATTTTGAAACGTACAAATATTCCTCTGAAATCAGCCGATCTCCGAATTCCTATTTACTCACCTGTTATCAGGAGAGAACCCAGTGCTGCATCTTTTAACCCAGCACTGACCCTGAAAAGTAAGTCTAAACGTACTTACCAGTAACTTGTATTGTCTTCCATATGAATCCATTGTGTGGTTTTCAGCAGAAAAGTTTCTAAGTGTCCAATTTTGAAACTTACAAATATTCCTCTAAAATCAGCCGAACTAAGAATTCCGATTTACTCACCTGTTATCAGGAGAGAACCCAGTGCTGCATCTTTTAGACCAGCACTGACTCTGAGAAGTAATTCTAAGCGTACTTACCAGTAACTTGTATTTCCTTCCATAGGAATCCATTGTGTGGTTTTCACCAGAAGAGTTTCTAAGTGTCCATTTTTGAAACTTACAAACATTCCTCTAAAATCAGACGAACTACGAATTCCGATTTACTCACCTGTTATCAGGAGAGAACCCAATGCTGCATCTTTTAACCCAGCACTGACCCTGAAAAGTAAGTCTAAGCGTACTTACCAGTAACTTGTATTTCCTTCCATAGGAATCCATTGTGTGGTTTTCAGCAGAAAAGTTTCTAAGTGTCCATTTTTGAAACTTACAAATATTCCTCTAAAATCAGCCGATCTACGAATTTTGATTTACTCACCTGTTATCAGGAGAGAACCCAGTGCTGCATCTTTTAACCCAGCACTGAACCTGAAAAGTATGTCTAAGTGTACTTACCAGTAACTTGTATTTCCTTCCATAGGAATCCATTGTGTGGGTTTCACCAGAAAAGTTGCTAAGTGTCCATTTTGAAACGTACAAATATTCCTCTGAAATCAGCCGATCTCCGAATTCCTATTTACTCACCTGTTATCAGGAGAGAACCCAGTGCTGCATCTTTTAACCCAGCACTGACCCTGAAAAGTAAGTCTAAACGTACTTACCAGTAACTTGTATTGTCTTCCATAGGAATCCATTGTGTGGTTTTCAGCAGAAAAGTTTCTAAGTGTCCATTTTTGAAACGTACAAATATTCCTCTAAAATCAGCCGAAATACGAATTCCGATTTACTCACCTGTTATAAGGAGAGAACCCAGTGCTGCATCTTTTAGACCAGCACTGACTCTGAGAAGTAATTCTAAGCGTACTTACCAGTAACTTGTATTTCCTTCCATAGGAATCCATTGTGTGGTTTTTAGCAGAAAAGTTTTTAAGTGTCCATTTTTGAAACGTACAAATAGTCCTCTAAAATCAGCCGAACTACGAATTCCGATATACTCACCTGTTATCAGGAGAGAAGAACCCAGTGCTGCATCTATTAGACCAGCACTGACTCTGAAAAGTAATTCTAAGCGTACTTACCAGCAACTTGTATTTCCTTCTATAGGATTCCATTGTGTGGTTTTCAGCAGAAAAGTTTCTAAGTGTCCATTTTTGAAACTTACAAATATTCCTCTAAAATCAGCCGAAGTACCAATTCCGATTTACTCACCTGTTATCAGGGGAGAACCCAGTGCTGCATCTTTTAAACCAGCACTGACCCTGAAAAGTAAGTCTAAGCGTACTTACCAATAACTTGTATTTCCTTCCATAGGAATCCATTCTGTGGTTTTCAGCAGAAAAGTTTCTAAGTGTCCATTTTTGAAACATACAAATATTCCTCTAAAAATCAGCCGAACCACGAATTCCGATATACTCACCTGTTATTAGGAGAGAACCCAGTGCTGCATCTTTTAGACCTGCACTGACTCTGAGAAGTAATTCTAAGCGTACTTACCAGTAACTTGTATTTCCTTCCATAGGAATCCATTGTGTGGTTTTCAGCAGAAAAGTTTCTAAGTGTCCATTTTTGAAACTTACAAATATTCCTCTAAAATCAGCCGATCTACGAATTCCGATTTACTCACCTGTTATCAGGAGAGAACCCAGTGCTGCATCTTTTAACCCAGCACTGAACCTGAAAAGTATGTCTAAGTGTACTTACCAGTAACTTGTATTTCCTTCCATAGGAATCCATTGTGTGGGTTTCACCAGAAAAGTTGCTAAGTGTCCATTTTGAAACGTACAAATATTCCTCTGAAATCAGCCGATATCCGAATTCCTATTTACTCACCTGTTATCAGGAGAGAACCCAGTGCTGCATCTTTTAACCCAGCACTGACCCTGAAAAGTAAGTTTAAACGTACTTACCAGTAACTTGTATTGTCTTCCATAGGAATCCATTGTGTGGTTTTCAGCAGAAAAGTTTCTAAGTGTCCATTTTTGAAACGTACAAATATTCCTCTAAAATCAGCCGAAATACGAATTCCGATTTACTCACCTGTTATCAGGAGAGAACCCAGTGCTGCATCTTTTAGACCAGCACTGACTCTGAGAAGTAATTCTAAGCGTACTTACCAGTAACTTGTATTTCCTTCCATAGGAATCCATTGTGTGGTTTTCACCAGAAGAGTTTCTAAGTGTCCATTTTTGAAACTTACAAACATTCCTCTAAAATCAGACGAACTACGAATTCCGATTTACTCACCTGTTATCAGGAGAGAACCCAATGCTGCATCTTTTAACCCAGCACTGACCCTGAAAAGTAAGTCTAAGCGTACTTACCAGTAACTTGTATTTCCTTCCATAGGAATCCATTGTGTGGTTTTCAGCAGAAAAGTTTCTAAGTGTCCATTTTTGAAACTTACAAATATTCCTCTAAAATCAGCCGATCTACGAATTTTGATTTACTCACCTGTTATCAGGAGAGAACCCAGTGCTGCATCTTTTAACCCAGCACTGAACCTGAAAAGTATGTCTAAGTGTACTTACCAGTAACTTGTATTTCCTTCCATAGGAATCCATTGTGTGGGTTTCACCAGAAAAGTTGCTAAGTGTCCATTTTGAAACGTACAAATATTCCTCTGAAATCAGCCGATCTCCGAATTCCTATTTACTCACCTGTTATCAGGAGAGAACCCAGTGCTGCATCTTTTAACCCAGCACTGACCCTGAAAAGTAAGTCTAAACGTACTTACCAGTAACTTGTATTGTCTTCCATAGGAATCCATTGTGTGGTTTTCAGCAGAAAAGTTTCTAAGTGTCCATTTTTGAAACGTACAAATATTCCTCTAAAATCAGCCGAAATACGAATTCCGATTTACTCACCTGTTATAAGGAGAGAACCCAGTGCTGCATCTTTTAGACCAGCACTGACTCTGAGAAGTAATTCTAAGCGTACTTACCAGTAACTTGTATTTCCTTCCATAGGAATCCATTGTGTGGTTTTCACCAGAAAAGTTGCTAAGTGTCCATTTTTGAAACGTACAAATATTCCTCTGAAATCAGCCGAACTCCGAATTCCTATTTACTTACCTGTTATCAGGAGAGAACCCAGTGCTGCATCTTTTAACCCAGCACTGACCCTGAAAAGTAAGTCTAAGCATACTACTAGTAACTTGTATTTCCTTCCTTAGGAATCCATTGTGTGGTTTTTAGCAGAAAAGTTTTTAAGTGTCCATTTTTGAAACGTACAAATAGTCCTCTAAAATCAGCCGAACTACGAATTCCGATATACTCACCTGTTATCAGGAGAGAAGAACCCAGTGCTGCATCTATTAGACCAGCACTGACTCTGAAAAGTAATTCTAAGCGTACTTACCAGCAACTTGTATTTCCTTCCATAGGAATCCATTGTGTGGTTTTCAGCAGAAAAGTTTCTAAGTGTCCATTTTTGAAACTTACAAATATTCCTCTAAAATCAGCCGAAGTACCAATTCCGATTTACTCACCTGTTATCAGGGGAGAACCCAGTGCTGCATCTTTTAAACCAGCACTGACCCTGAAAAGTAAGTCTAAGCGTACTTACCAGTAACTTGTATTTCCTTCCATAGGAATCCATTCTGTGGTTTTCAGCAGAAAAGTTTCTAAGTGTCCATTTTTGAAACATACAAATATTCCTCTAAAAATCAGCCGAACCACGAATTCCGATATACTCACCTGTTATTAGGAGAGAACCCAGTGCTGCATCTTTTAGACCTGCACTGACTCTGAGAAGTAATTCTAAGCGTACTTACCAGTAACTTGTATTTCCTTCCATAGGAATCCATTGTGTGGTTTTCAGCAGAAAAGTTTCTAAGTGTCCATTTTTGAAACTTACAAATATTCCTCTAAAATCAGCCGATCTACGAATTCCGATTTACTCACCTGTTATCAGGAGAGAACCCAGTGCTGCATCTTTTAACCCAGCACTGAACCTGAAAAGTATGTCTAAGTGTACTTACCAGTAACTTGTATTTCCTTCCATAGGAATCCATTGTGTGGGTTTCACCAGAAAAGTTGCTAAGTGTCCATTTTGAAACGTACAAATATTCCTCTGAAATCAGCCGATATCCGAATTCCTATTTACTCACCTGTTATCAGGAGAGAACCCAGTGCTGCATCTTTTAACCCAGCACTGACCCTGAAAAGTAAGTTTAAACGTACTTACCAGTAACTTGTATTGTCTTCCATAGGAATCCATTGTGTGGTTTTCAGCAGAAAAGTTTCTAAGTGTCCATTTTTGAAACGTACAAATATTCCTCTAAAATCAGCCGAAATATGAATTCCGATTTACTCACCTGTTATAAGGAGAGAACCCAGTGCTGCATCTTTTAGACCAGCACTGACTCTGAGAAGTAATTCTAAGCGTACTTACCAGTAACTTGTATTTCCTTCCATAGGAATCCATTGTGTGGTTTTCACCAGAAAAGTTGCTAAGTGTCCATTTTTGAAACGTACAAATATTCCTCTAAAATCAGTCGAACTACGAATTCCAATTTACTCATCTGTTATCAGGAGAGAACCCAGTGCTGCATCTTTCAACCCAGCACTGACCCTGAAAATTAAGTCTAAGCGTACTTACCAGTAACTTGCATTGTCTTCCATATGAATCCATTGTGTGGTTTTCAGCAGAAAAGTTTCTAAGTGTCCAATTTTGAAACTTACAAATATTCCTCTAAAATCAGCCGAACTAAGAATTCCGATTTACTCACCTGTTATAAGGAGAGAACCCAGTGCTGCATCTTTTAGACCAGCACTGACTCTGAAAAGTAATTCTAAGCGTACTTACCAGTAACTTGTATTTCCTTCCTTAGGAATCCATTGTGTGGTTTTCAGCAGAAAAGTTTCTAAGTGTCCAATTTTGAAACTTACAAATATTCCTCTAAAATCAGCCGAACTAAGAATTCCGATTTACTCACCTGTTATCAGGAGAGAACCCAGTGCTGCATCTTTTAGACCAGCACTGACTCTGAAAAGTAATTCTAAGCGTACTTACCAGTAACTTGTATTTCCTTCCATAGGAATCCATTGTGTGGTTTTCAGCAGAAAAGTTTCTAAGTGTCCATTTTTGAAACTTACAAATATTCCTCTAAAATCAGCCGATCTACGAATTTTGATTTACTCACCTGTTATCAGGAGAGAACCCAGTGCTGCATCTTTTAACCCAGCACTGAACCTGAAAAGTATGTCTAAGTGTACTTACCAGTAACTTGTATTTCCTTCCATAGGAATCCATTGTGTGGGTTTCACCAGAAAAGTTGCTAAGTGTCCATTTTGAAACGTACAAATATTCCTCTGAAATCAGCCGATCTCCGAATTCCTATTTACTCACCTGTTATCAGGAGAGAACCCAGTGCTGCATCTTTTAACCCAGCACTGACCCTGAAAAGTAAGTCTAAGTGTACTTACCAGTAACTTGTATTGTCTTCCATAGGAATCCATTGTGTGGTTTTCAGCAGAAAAGTTTCTAAGTGTCCATTTTTGAAACGTACAAATATTCCTCTAAAATCAGCCGAAATACGAATTCCGATTTACTCACCTATTATAAGGAGAGAACCCAGTGCTGCATCTTTTAGACCAGCACTGACTCTGAGAAGTAATTCTAAGCGTACTTACCAGTAACTTGTATTTCCTTCCATAGGAATCCATTGTGTGGTTTTCACCAGAAAAGTTGCTAAGTGTCCATTTTTGAAACGTACAAATATTCCTCTGAAATCAGCCGAACTCCGAATTCCTATTTACTCACCTGTTATCAGGAGAGAACCCAGTGCTGCATCTTTTAACCCAGCACTGACCCTGAAAAGTAAGTCTAAGCGTACTACTAGTAACTTGTATTTCCTTCCTTAGGAATCCATTGTGTGGTTTTTAGCAGAAAAGTTTCTAAGTGTCCATTTTTGAAACGTACAAATAGTCCTCTAAAATCAGCCGAACTACGAATTCCGATATACTCACCTGTTATCAGGAGAGAAGAACCCAGTGCTGCATCTATTAGACCAGCACTGACTCTGAAAAGTAATTCTAAGCGTACTTACCAGCAACTTGTATTTCCTTCCATAGGAATCCATTGTGTGGTTTTCAGCAGAAAAGTTTCTAAGTGTCCATTTTTGAAACGTACAAATATTCCTCTAACATCAGCCGAACTACGGATTCCGATTTACTCATCTGTTATCAGGAGAAAACCCAGTGCTGCATCTTTTAACCCAGCACTGACCCTGAAAAGTAAGTCTAAGCGTACTTACCAGTAACTTGTATTGTCTTCCATAGGAATCCATTGTGTGTTTTTCAGCAGAAAAGTTTCTAAGTGTCCAATTTTGATACTTACAAATATTCCTCTAAAATCAGCCGAACTAAGAATTCCGATTTACTCACTTGTTATCAGGAGAGAACCCAGTGCTGCATCTTTTAGACCAGCACTGACTCTGAAAAGTAATTCTAAGCATACTTACCAGTAACTTGTATTTCCTTCCATAGGAATCCATTGTGTGGTTTTCAGCAGAAAAGTTTCTAAGTGTCCATTTTTGAAACGTACAAATATTCCTCTAAAATCAGTCGAACTACGAATTCCGATTTACTCACCTGTTATCAGGAGAGAACCCAGTGCTGCATCTTTTAACCCAGCACTGACCCTGAAAAGTAAGTCTAAGCGTACCTACCAGTAACTTGTATTTCCTTCCATAGGAATCCATTGTGTGGTTTTCAGCAGAAAAGTTTCTAAGTGTCCATTTTTGAAACTATCAAATATTCCTCTAAAATCAGCCGATCTACGAATTCCGATTTACTCACCTGTTATCAGGAGAGAACCCAGTGCTGCATCTTTTAACCCAGCACTGAACCTGAAAAGTATGTCTAAGTGTACTTACCAGTAACTTGTATTTCCTTCCATAGGAATCCATTGTGTGGTTTTCACCAAAAAAGTTGCTAAGTGTCCATTTTTGAAACGTACAAATATTCCTCTGAAATCAGCCGAACTCCGAATTCCTATTTACTCACCTGTTATCAGGAGAGAACCCAGTGCTGCATCTTTTAGACCAGCACTGACTCTGAAAAGTAATTCTAAGCGTACTTACCAGTAACTTGTATTTCCTTCCATAGGAATCCATTTTGTGGTTTTCAGCAAAAAAGTTTCTAAGTGTCCATTTTTGAAACGTACAAATATTCCTCTAAAATCAGTCGAACTACGAATTCCGATTTACTCATCTGTTATCAGGAGAGAACCCAGTGCTGCATCTTTTAACCCAGCACTGACCCTGAAAAGTAAGTCTAAGCGTACTTACCAGTAACTTGTATTGTCTTCCATAGGAATCCATTGTGTGGTTTTCAGCAGAAAAGTTTCTAAGTGTCCATTTTTGAAACGTACAAATATTCCTCTAAAATCAGCCGAAATACGAATTCCGATTTACTCACCTGTTATAAGGAGAGAACCCAGTGCTGCATCTTTTAGACCAGCACTGACTCTGAGAAGTAATTCTAAGCGTACTTACCAGTAACTTGTATTTCCTTCCATAGGAATCCATTGTGTGGTTTTCACCAGAAAAGTTGCTAAGTGTCCATTTTTGAAACTTACAAACATTCCTCTAAAATCAGACGAACTACGAATTCCGATTTACTCACCTGTTATAAGGAGAGAACCCAGTGCTGCATCTTTTAGACCAGCACTGACTCTGAGAAGTAATTCTAAGCGTACTTACCAGTAACTTGTATTTCCTTCCATAGGAATCCATTGTGTGGTTTTCACCAGAAGAGTTTCTAAGTGTCCATTTTTGAAACTTACAAACATTCCTCTAAAATCAGACGAACTACGAATTCCGATTTACTCACCTGTTATCAGGAGAGAACCCAATGCTGCATCTTTTAACCCAGCACTGACCCTGAAAAGTAAGTCTAAGCGTACTTACCAGTAACTTGTATTTCCTTCCATAGGAATCCATTGTGTGGTTTTCAGCAGAAAAGTTTCTAAGTGTCCATTTTTGAAACTTACAAATATTCCTCTAAAATCAGCCGATCTACGAATTTTGATTTACTCACCTGTTATCAGGAGAGAACCCAGTGCTGCATCTTTTAACCCAGCACTGAACCTGAAAAGTATGTCTAAGTGTACTTACCAGTAACTTGTATTTCCTTCCATAGGAATCCATTGTGTGGGTTTCACCAGAAAAGTTGCTAAGTGTCCATTTTGAAACGTACAAATATTCCTCTGAAATCAGCCGATCTCCGAATTCCTATTTACTCACCTGTTATCAGGAGAGAACCCAGTGCTGCATCTTTTAACCCAGCACTGACCCTGAAAAGTAAGTCTAAACGTACTTACCAGTAACTTGTATTGTCTTCCATAGGAATCCATTGTGTGGTTTTCAGCAGAAAAGTTTCTAAGTGTCCATTTTTGAAACGTACAAATATTCCTCTAAAATCAGCCGAAATACGAATTCCGATTTACTCACCTGTTATAAGGAGAGAACCCAGTGCTGCATCTTTTAGACCAGCACTGACTCTGAGAAGTAATTCTAAGCGTACTTACCAGTAACTTGTATTTCCTTCCATAGGAATCCATTGTGTGGTTTTCACCAGAAAAGTTGCTAAATGTCCATTTTTGAAACGTACAATTATTCCTCTGAAATCAGCCGAACTCCGAATTCCTATTTACTTACCTGTTATCAGGAGAGAACCCAGTGCTGCATCTTTTAACCCAGCACTGACCCTGAAAAGTAAGTCTAAGCATACTACTAGTAACTTGTATTTCCTTCCTTAGGAATCCATTGTGTGGTTTTTAGCAGAAAAGTTTTTAAGTGTCCATTTTTGAAACGTACAAATAGTCCTCTAAAATCAGCCGAACTACGAATTCCGATATACTCACCTGTTATCAGGAGAGAAGAACCCAGTGCTGCATCTATTAGACCAGCACTGACTCTGAAAAGTAATTCTAAGCGTACTTACCAGCAACTTGTATTTCCTTCCATAGGAATCCATTGTGTGGTTTTCAGCAGAAAAGTTTCTAAGTGTCCATTTTTGAAACTTACAAATATTCCTCTAAAATCAGCCGAAGTACCAATTCCGATTTACTCACCTGTTATCAGGGGAGAACCCAGTGCTGCATCTTTTAAACCAGCACTGACCCTGAAAAGTAAGTCTAAGCGTACTTACCAGTAACTTGTATTTCCTTCCATAGGAATCCATTCTGTGGTTTTCAGCAGAAAAGTTTCTAAGTGTCCATTTTTGAAACATACAAATATTCCTCTAAAAATCAGCCGAACCACGAATTCCGATATACTCACCTGTTATTAGGAGAGAACCCAGTGCTGCATCTTTTAGACCTGCACTGACTCTGAGAAGTAATTCTAAGCGTACTTACCAGTAACTTGTATTTCCTTCCATAGGAATCCATTGTGTGGTTTTCAGCAGAAAAGTTTCTAAGTGTCCATTTTTGAAACTTACAAATATTCCTCTAAAATCAGCCGATCTACGAATTCCGATTTACTCACCTGTTATCAGGAGAGAACCCAGTGCTGCATCTTTTAACCCAGCACTGAACCTGAAAAGTATGTCTAAGTGTACTTACCAGTAACTTGTATTTCCTTCCATAGGAATCCATTGTGTGGGTTTCACCAGAAAAGTTGCTAAGTGTCCATTTTGAAACGTACAAATATTCCTCTGAAATCAGCGGATATCCGAATTCCTATTTACTCACCTGTTATCAGGAGAGAACCCAGTGCTGCATCTTTTAACCCAGCACTGACCCTGAAAAGTAAGTTTAAACGTACTTACCAGTAACTTGTATTGTCTTCCATAGGAATCCATTGTGTGGTTTTCAGCAGAAAAGTTTCTAAGTGTCCATTTTTGAAACGTACAAATATTCCTCTAAAATCAGCCGAAATATGAATTCCGATTTACTCACCTGTTATAAGGAGAGAACCCAGTGCTGCATCTTTTAGACCAGCACTGACTCTGAGAAGTAATTCTAAGCGTACGTACCAGTAACTTGTATTTCCTTCCATAGGAATCCATTGTGTGGTTTTCACCAGAAAAGTTGCTAAGTGTCCATTTTTGAAACGTACAAATATTCCTCTAAAATCAGTCGAACTACGAATTCCAATTTACTCATCTGTTATCAGGAGAGAACCCAGTGCTGCATCTTTTAACCCAGCACTGACCCTGAAAATTAAGTCTAAGCGTACTTACCAGTAACTTGCATTGTCTTCCATATGAATCCATTGTGTGGTTTTCAGCAGAAAAGTTTCTAAGTGTCCAATTTTGAAACTTACAAATATTCCTCTAAAATCAGCCGAACTAAGAATTCCGATTTACTCACCTGTTATAAGGAGAGAACCCAGTGCTGCATCTTTTAGACCAGCACTGACTCTGAAAAGTAATTCTAAGCGTACTTACCAGTAACTTGTATTTCCTTCCTTAGGAATCCATTGTGTGGTTTTCAGCAGAAAAGTTTCTAAGTGTCCAATTTTGAAACTTACAAATATTCCTCTAAAATCAGCCGAACTAAGAATTCCGATTTACTCACCTGTTATCAGGAGAGAACCCAGTGCTGCATCTTTTAGACCAGCACTGACTCTGAAAAGTAATTCTAAGCGTACTTACCAGTAACTTGTATTTCCTTCCATATGAATCCATTGTGTGGTTTTCAGCAGAAAAGTTTCTAAGTGTCCATTTTTGAAACTTACAAATATTCCTCTAAAATCAGCCGATCTACGAATATTGATTTACTCACCTTTTATCAGGAGAGAACCCAGTGCTGCATCTTTTAACCCAGCACTGAACCTGAAAAGTATGTCTAAGTGTACTTACCAGTAACTTGTTTTTCCTTCCATAGGAATCCATTGTGTGGGTTTCACCAGAAAAGTTGCTAAGTGTCCATTTTGAAACGTACAAATATTCCTCTGAAATCAGCCGATCTCCGAATTCCTATTTACTCACCTGTTATCAGGAGAGAACCCAGTGCTGCATCTTTTAACCCAGCACTGACCCTGAAAAGTAAGTCTAAGTGTACTTACCAGTAACTTGTATTGTCTTCCATAGGAATCCATTGTGTGGTTTTCAGCAGAAAAGTTTCTAAGTGTCCATTTTTGAAACGTACAAATATTCCTCTAAAATCAGCCGAAATACGAATTCCGATTTACTCACCTATTATAAGGAGAGAACCCAGTGCTGCATCTTTTAGACCAGCACTGACTCTGAGAAGTAATTCTAAGCGTACTTACCAGTAACTTGTATTTCCTTCCATAGGAATCCATTGTGTGGTTTTCACCAGAAAAGTTGCTAAGTGTCCATTTTTGAAACGTACAAATATTCCTCTGAAATCAGCCGAACTCCGAATTCCTATTTACTCACCTGTTATCAGGAGAGAACCCAGTGCTGCATCTTTTAACCCAGCACTGACCCTGAAAAGTAAGTCTAAGCGTACTACTAGTAACTTGTATTTCCTTCCTTAGGAATCCATTGTGTGGTTTTTAGCAGAAAAGTTTCTAAGTGTCCATTTTTGAAACGTACAAATAGTCCTCTAAAATCAGCCGAACTACGAATTCCGATATACTCACCTGTTATCAGGAGAGAAGAACCCAGTGCTGCATCTATTAGACCAGCACTGACTCTGAAAAGTAATTCTAAGCGTACTTACCAGCAACTTGTATTTCCTTCCATAGGAATCCATTGTGTGGTTTTCAGCAGAAAAGTTTCTAAGTGTCCATTTTTGAAACGTACAAATATTCCTCTAACATCAGCCGAACTACGGATTCCGATTTACTCATCTGTTATCAGGAGAAAACCCAGTGCTGCATCTTTTAACCCAGCACTGACCCTGAAAAGTAAGTCTAAGCGTACTTACCAGTAACTTGTATTGTCTTCCATAGGAATCCATTGTGTGGTTTTCAGCAGAAAAGTTTCTAAGTGTCCAATTTTGATACTTACAAATATTCCTCTAAAATCAGCCGAACTAAGAATTCCGATTTACTCACTTGTTATCAGGAGAGAACCCAGTGCTGCATCTTTTAGACCAGCACTGACTCTGAAAAGTAATTCTAAGCGTACTTACCAGTAACTTGTATTTCCTTCCATAGGAATCCATTGTGTGGTTTTCAGCAGAAAAGTTTCTAAGTGTCCATTTTTGAAACGTACAAATATTCCTCTAAAATCAGTCGAACTACGAATTCCGATTTACTCACCTGTTATCAGGAGAGAACCCAGTGCTGCATCTTTTAACCCAGCACTGACCCTGAAAAGTAAGTCTAAGCGTACCTACCAGTAACTTGTATTTCCTTCCATAGGAATCCATTGTGTGGTTTTCAGCAGAAAAGTTTCTAAGTGTCCATTTTTGAAACTATCAAATATTCCTCTAAAATCAGCCGATCTACGAATTCCGATTTACTCACCTGTTATCAGGAGAGAACCCAGTGCTGCATCTTTTAACCCAGCACTGAACCTGAAAAGTATGTCTAAATGTACTTACCAGTAACTTGTATTTCCTTCCATAGGAATCCATTGTGTGGTTTTCACCAAAAAAGTTGCTAAGTGTCCATTTTTGAAATGTACAAATATTCCTCTGAAATCAGCCGAACTCCGAATTCCTATTTACTCACCTGTTATCAGGAGAGAACCCAGTGCTGCATCTTTTAGACCAGCACTGACTCTGAAAAGTAATTCTAAGCGTACTTACCAGTAACTTGTATTTCCTTCCATAGGAATCCATTGTGTGGTTTTCAGCAAAAAAGTTTCTAAGTGTCCATTTTTGAAACGTACAAATATTCCTCTAAAATCAGTCGAACTACGAATTCCGATTTACTCATCTGTTATCAGGAGAGAACCCAGTGCTGCATCTTTTAACCCAGCACTGACCCTGAAAAGTAAGTCTAAGCGTACTTACCAGTAACTTGTATTGTCTTCCATAGGAATCCATTGTGTGGTTTTCAGCAGAAAAGTTTCTAAGTGTCCATTTTTGAAACGTACAAATATTCCTCTAAAATCAGCCGAAATACGAATTCCGATTTACTCACCTGTTATAAGGAGAGAACCCAGTGCTGCATCTTTTAGACCAGCACTGACTCTGAGAAGTAATTCTAAGCGTACTTACCAGTAACTTGTATTTCCTTCCATAGGAATCCATTGTGTGGTTTTCACCAGAAAAGTTGCTAAGTGTCCATTTTTGAAACGTACAAATATTCCTCTGAAATCAGCCGAACTCCGAATTCCTATTTACTCACCTGTTATCAGGAGAGAACCCAGTGCTGCATCTTTTAACCCAGCACTGACCCTGAAAAGTAATTCTAAGCGTACTTACCAGTAACTTGTGTTTCCTTCCATAGGAATCCATTGTGTGGTTTTCACCAGAAAAGTTTCTAAGTGTCCATTTTTGAAACGTACAAATATTCCTCTAAAATCAGCCAAACTACGAATTCCGATTTACTCACCTGTTATCAGGAGAGAACCCAGTGCTGCATCTTTTAACCGAGCACTGACCCTGAAAAGTAATTCTAAGCGTACTTACCAGTAACTTGTGTTTCCTTCCATAGGAATCCATTGTGTGGTTTTCACCAGAAAAGTTTCTAAGTGTCCATTTTTGAAACGTACAAATATTCCTCTAAAATCAGCCAAACTACGAATTCCGATTTACTCACCTGTTATCAGGAGAGAACCCAGTGCTGCATCTTTTAACCCAGCACTGACCCTGAAAAGTAATTCTAAGCGTACTTACCAGTAATTTGTATTTCCTTCCATAGGAATCCATTGTGTGGTTTTCACCAGAAAAGTTTCTAAGTGTCCATTTTTGAAACGTACAAATATTCCTCTAAAGTCAGCCGAACTCTGAATTCCTATTTACTCACCTGTTATCAGAAAAGAACTCAGTGCTGCATCTTTCAACCCAGCACTGACCCTGAAAAGTATGTCTAAGCGTACTTACCAGTAACTTGTATTTCCTTCGATAGGAATCCATTGTGTGGGTTTCACCAGAAAAGTTGCTAAGTGTCCCTTTTTGAAACGTACAAATATTCCTCTGAAATCAGCCGATCTCCGAATTCCTATTTACTCACCTGTTATCAGGAGAGAACCCAGTGTTGCATCTTTTAACCCAGCACTGACCCTGAAAAGTAAGTCTAAACGTACTTACCAGTAACTTGTATTGTCTTCCATAGGAATCCATTGTGTGGTTTTCAGCAGAAAAGTTTCTGTGTCCATTTTTGAAACGTACAAATATTCCTCTAAAATCAGCCGAAATACGAATTCCGATTTACTCATCTGTTATAAGGAGAGAACCCAGTGCTGCATCTTTTAGACCAGCACTGACTCTGAGAAGTAATTCTAAGCGTACTTACCAGTAACTTGTATTTCCTTCCATAGGAATCCATTGTGTGGTTTTCACCAGAAAAGTTGCTAAGTGTCCATTTTTGAAACGTACAAATATTCCTTTAAAATCAGCCAAACTACGAATTCCGATTTACTCACCTGTTATCAGGAGAGAACCCAGTGCTGCGTCTTTTAACCCAGCACTGACCCTGAAACGTAAGTCTAAGCGTACTTACTAGTAACTTGTATTTCCTTCTTTAGTAATCCATTGTGTGGTTTTCAGCAGAAAAGTTTCTAAGTGTCCATTTTTGAAACGTCCAAATATTCCTCTAAAATCAGCCGAAATGCGAATTCCGATTTACTCACCTGTTATAAGGAGAGAACACAGTGCTGCATCTTTTAGACCAGCACTGATTCTGAGAAGTAATTCTAAGCGTACTTACCAGTAACTTGTATTTCCTTCCATAGTAATCCATTGTGTGGTTTTCAGCAGAAAAGTTTCTAAGTGTCCATTTTTGAAACGTACAAATATTCCTCTAAAATCAGACGAACTCCGAATTCCGATATACTCACCTGTTATCAGGAGAGAACCCAGTGCAGCATCTTTTAGACCAGCACTGACTCTGAAAAGTAATTCTAAGCGTACTTACTAGTAACTTGTATTTCCTTCCATAGGAATCCATTGTCTGGTTTTCACCAGAAAAGTTTCTAAGTGTCCATTTTTGAAACGTACAAATAGTCCTCTAAAATCAGCCGAACTACGAATTCCGATATACTCACCTGTTATCAGGAGAGAAGAACCCAGTGCTGCATCTATTAGACCACCACTGACTCTGAAAAGTAATTCTAAGCGTACTTACCAGCAACTTGTATTTCCTTCCATAGGAATCCATTGTGTGGTTTTCAGCAGAAAAGTTTCTAAGTGTCCATTTTTGAAACGTACAAATATTCCTCTAACATCAGCCGAACTACGGATTCCGATTTACTCATCTGTTATCAGGAGAAAACCCAGTGCTGCATCTTTTAACCCAGCACTGACCCTGAAAAGTAAGTCTAAGCGTACTTACCAGTAACTTGTATTGTCTTCCATAGGAATCCATTGTGTGGTTTTCAGCAGAAAAGTTTCTAAGTGTCCAATTTTGATACTTACAAATATTCCTCTAAAATCAGCCGAACTAAGAATTCCGATTTACTCACTTGTTATCAGGAGAGAACCCAGTGCTGCATCTTTTAGACCAGCACTGACTCTGAAAAGTAATTCTAAGCGTACTTACCAGTAACTTGTATTTCCTTCCATAGGAATCCATTGTGTGGTTTTCAGCAGAAAAGTTTCTAAGTGTCCATTTTTGAAACGTACAAATATTCCTCTAAAATCAGTCGAACTACGAATTCCGATTTACTCACCTGTTATCAGGAGAGAACCCAGTGCTGCATCTTTTAACCCAGCACTGACCCTGAAAAGTAAGTCTAAGCGTACCTACCAGTAACTTGTATTTCCTTCCATAGGAATCCATTGTGTGGTTTTCAGCAGAAAAGTTTCTAAGTGTCCATTTTTGAAACTATCAAATATTCCTCTAAAATCAGCCGATCTACGAATTCCGATTTACTCACCTGTTAGGAGAGAACCCAGTGCTGCATCTTTTAACCCAGCACTGAACCTGAAAAGTATGTCTAAATGTACTTACCAGTAACTTGTATTTCCTTCCATAGGAATCCATTGTGTGGTTTTCACCAAAAAAGTTGCTAAGTGTCCATTTTTGAAACGTACAAATATTCCTCTGAAATCAGCCGAACTCCGAATTCCTATTTACTCACCTGTTATCAGGAGAGAACCCAGTGCTGCATCTTTTAGACCAGCACTGACTCTGAAAAGTAATTCTAAGCGTACTTACCAGTAACTTGTATTTCCTTCCATAGGAATCCATTGTGTGGTTTTCAGCAAAAAAGTTTCTAAGTGTCCATTTTTGAAACGTACAAATATTCCTCTAAAATCAGTCGAACTACGAATTCCGATTTACTCATCTGTTATCAGGAGAGAACCCAGTGCTGCATCTTTTAACCCAGCACTGACCCTGAAAAGTAAGTCTAAGCGTACTTACCAGTAACTTGTATTGTCTTCCATAGGAATCCATTGTGTGGTTTTCAGCAGAAAAGTTTCTAAGTGTCCATTTTTGAAACGTACAAATATTCCTCTAAAATCAGCCGAAATACGAATTCCGATTTACTCACCTGTTATAAGGAGAGAACCCAGTGCTGCATCTTTTAGACCAGCACTGACTCTGAGAAGTAATTCTAAGCGTACTTACCAGTAACTTGTATTTCCTTCCATAGGAATCCATTGTGTGGTTTTCACCAGAAAAGTTGCTAAGTGTCCATTTTTGAAACGTACAAATATTCCTCTGAAATCAGCCGAACTCCGAATTCCTATTTACTCACCTGTTATCAGGAGAGAACCCAGTGCTGCATCTTTTAACCCAGCACTGACCCTGAAAAGTAATTCTAAGCGTACTTACCAGTAACTTGTGTTTCCTTCCATAGGAATCCATTGTGTGGTTTTCACCAGAAAAGTTTCTAAGTGTCCATTTTTGAAACGTACAAATATTCCTCTAAAATCAGCCAAACTACGAATTCCGATTTACTCACCTGTTATCAGGAGAGAACCCAGTGCTGCATCTTTTAACCGAGCACTGACCCTGAAAAGTAATTCTAAGCGTACTTACCAGTAACTTGTGTTTCCTTCCATAGGAATCCATTGTGTGGTTTTCACCAGAAAAGTTTCTAAGTGTCCATTTTTGAAACGTACAAATATTCCTCTAAAATCAGCCAAACTACGAATTCCGATTTACTCACCTGTTATCAGGAGAGAACCCAGTGCTGCATCTTTTAACCCAGCACTGACCCTGAAAAGTAATTCTAAGCGTACTTACCAGTAATTTGTATTTCCTTCCATAGGAATCCATTGTGTGGTTTTCACCAGAAAAGTTTCTAAGTGTCCATTTTTGAAACGTACAAATATTCCTCTAAAGTCAGCCGAACTCTGAATTCCTATTTACTCACCTGTTATCAGAAAAGAACTCAGTGCTGCATCTTTCAACCCAGCACTGACCCTGAAAAGTATGTCTAAGCGTACTTACCAGTAACTTGTATTTCCTTCGATAGGAATCCATTGTGTGGGTTTCACCAGAAAAGTTGCTAAGTGTCCCTTTTTGAAACGTACAAATATTCCTCTGAAATCAGCCGATCTCCGAATTCCTATTTACTCACCTGTTATCAGGAGAGAACCCAGTGTTGCATCTTTTAACCCAGCACTGACCCTGAAAAGTAAGTCTAAACGTACTTACCAGTAACTTGTATTGTCTTCCATAGGAATCCATTGTGTGGTTTTCAGCAGAAAAGTTTCTGTGTCCATTTTTGAAACGTACAAATATTCCTCTAAAATCAGCCGAAATACGAATTCCGATTTACTCATCTGTTATAAGGAGAGAACCCAGTGCTGCATCTTTTAGACCAGCACTGACTCTGAGAAGTAATTCTAAGCGTACTTACCAGTAACTTGTATTTCCTTCCATAGGAATCCATTGTGTGGTTTTCACCAGAAAAGTTGCTAAGTGTCCATTTTTGAAACGTACAAATATTCCTTTAAAATCAGCCAAACTACGAATTCCGATTTACTCACCTGTTATCAGGAGAGAACCCAGTGCTGCGTCTTTTAACCCAGCACTGACCCTGAAACGTAAGTCTAAGCGTACTTACTAGTAACTTGTATTTCCTTCTTTAGTAATCCATTGTGTGGTTTTCAGCAGAAAAGTTTCTAAGTGTCCATTTTTGAAACGTCCAAATATTCCTCTAAAATCAGCCGAAATGCGAATTCCGATTTACTCACCTGTTATAAGGAGAGAACACAGTGCTGCATCTTTTAGACCAGCACTGATTCTGAGAAGTAATTCTAAGCGTACTTACCAGTAACTTGTATTTCCTTCCATAGTAATCCATTGTGTGGTTTTCAGCAGAAAAGTTTCTAAGTGTCCATTTTTGAAACGTACAAATATTCCTCTAAAATCAGACGAACTCCGAATTCCGATATACTCACCTGTTATCAGGAGAGAACCCAGTGCAGCATCTTTTAGACCAGCACTGACTCTGAAAAGTAATTCTAAGCGTACTTACTAGTAACTTGTATTTCCTTCCATAGGAATCCATTGTCTGGTTTTCACCAGAAAAGTTTCTAAGTGTCCATTTTTGAAGCGTACAAATATTCCTTTGAAATCAGCCGAACTCCGAATTCCTATTTACTCACCTGTTATCAGGAGACAACCCAGTGCTGTATCTTTTAACCCAGCACTGAACCTGAAAAGTATGTCTAAGCGTACTTACCAGTAACTTGTATTTCCTTCCATAGGAATCCATTGTGTGGTTTTCACCAGAAAAGTTTCTAAGTGTCCATTTGTGAAATGTACAAATATTCCTCTGAAATCAACCGAACAACGAATTCCGATTTACTCACCTGTTATCAGGAGAGAACCCAGTGCTGCATCTTTTAGACCAGCACTGGCTCTGAAAAGTAATTCTAAGCGTACTTACCAGTAACTTGTATTTCCTTCCATAGGAATCCATTGTGTGGTTTTCAACAGAAAAGTTTCAGAGCGTCCATTTTTGAAACGTACAAACATTCCTCTAAAATCAGCCGAACTACGAATTCCGATTTACTCACCTGTTATCAGGAGAGAACCCAGTGCTGCATCTTTTAGACCAGCACTGACTCTGAAAAGTAATTCTAAGCGTACTTACCAGTAACTTGTATTTCCTTCCATAGGAATCCATTGTGTGGTTTTCAACAGAAAAGTTTCAGAGCGTCCATTTTTGAAACGTACAAACATTCCTCTAAAATCAGTCGAACTACGAATTCCGATTTACTCATCTGTTATCAGGAGAGAACCCAGTGCTGCATCTTTTAACCCAGCACTGACCCTGAAAAGTAAGTCTAAGCGTACTTACCAGTAACTTGTATTGTCTTCCATAGGAATCCATTGTGTGGTTTTCAGCAGAAAAGTTTCTAAGTGTCCATTTTTGAAACGTACAAATATTCCTCTAAAATCAGCCGAAATACGAATTCCGATTTACTCACCTGTTATCAGGAGAGAACCCAGTGCTGCATCTTTTAACCGAGCACTGACCCTGAAAAGTAATTCTAAGCGTACTTACCAGTAACTTGTGTTTCCTTCCATAGGAATCCATTGTGTGGTTTTCACCAGAAAAGTTTCTAAGTGTCCATTTTTGAAACGTACAAATATTCCTCTAAAATCAGCCAAACTACGAATTCCGATTTACTCACCTGTTATCAGGAGAGAACCCAGTGCTGCATCTTTTAACCCAGCACTGACCCTGAAAAGTTATTCTAAGCGTACTTACCAGTAATTTGTATTTCCTTCCATAGGAATCCATTGTGTGGTTTTCACCAGAAAAGTTTCTAAGTGTCCATTTTTGAAACGTACAAATATTCCTCTAAAATCAGCCAAACTACGAATTCCGATTTACTCACCTGTTATCAGGAGAGAACCCAGTGCTGCATCTTTTAACCCAGCACTGACCCTGAAAAGTTATTCTAAGCGTACTTACCAGTAATTTGTATTTCCTTCCATAGGAATCCATTGTGTGGCTTTCACCAGAAAAGTTTCTAAGTGTCCATTTTTGAAACGTACAAATATTCCTCTAAAGTCAGCCGAACTCTGAATTCCTATTTACTCACCTGTTATCAGAAAAGAACTCAGTGCTGCATCTTTTAACCCAGCACTGACCCTGAAAAGTATGTCTAAGCGTACTTACCAGTAACTTGTATTTCCTTCGATAGGAATCCATTGTGTGGGTTTCACCAGAAAAGTTGCTAAGTGTCCCTTTTTGAAACGTACAAATATTCCTCTGAAATCAGCCGATCTCCGAATTCCTATTTACTCACCTGTTATCAGGAGAGAACCCAGTGTTGCATCTTTTAACCCAGCACTGACCCTGAAAAGTAAGTCTAAACGTACTTACCAGTAACTTGTATTGTCTTCCATAGGAATCCATTGTGTGGTTTTCAGCAGAAAAGTTTCTGTGTCCATTTTTGAAACGTACAAATATTCCTCTAAAATCAGCCGAAATACGAATTCCGATTTACTCATCTGTTATAAGGAGAGAACCCAGTGCTGCATCTTTTAGACCAGCACTGACTCTGAGAAGTAATTCTAAGCGTACTTACCAGTAACTTGTATTTCCTTCCATAGGAATCCATTGTGTGGTTTTCACCAGAAAAGTTGCTAAGTGTCCATTTTTGAAACGTACAAATATTCCTTTAAAATCAGCCAAACTACGAATTCCGATTTACTCACCTGTTATCAGGAGAGAACCCAGTGCTGCGTCTTTTAACCCAGCACTGACCCTGAAACGTAAGTCTAAGCGTACTTACTAGTAACTTGTATTTCCTTCTTTAGTAATCCATTGTGTGGTTTTCAGCAGAAAAGTTTCTAAGTGTCCATTTTTGAAACGTCCAAATATTCCTCTAAAATCAGCCGAAATGCGAATTCCGATTTACTCACCTGTTATAAGGAGAGAACCCAGTGCTGCATCTTTTAGACCAGCACTGATTCTGAGAAGTAATTCTAAGCGTACTTACCAGTAACTTGTATTTCCTTCCATAGTAATCCATTGTGTGGTTTTCAGCAGAAAAGTTTCTAAGTGTCCATTTTTGAAACGTACAAATATTCCTCTAAAATCAGACGAACTCCGAATTCCGATATACTCACCTGTTATCAGGAGAGAACCCAGTGCAGCATCTTTTAGACCAGCACTGACTCTGAAAAGTAATTCTAAGCGTACTTACTAGTAACTTGTATTTCCTTCCATAGGAATCCATTGTCTGGTTTTCACCAGAAAAGTTTCTAAGTGTCCATTTTTGAAGCGTACAAATATTCCTTTGAAATCAGCCGAACTCCGAATTCCTATTTACTCACCTGTTATCAGGAGACAACCCAGTGCTGTATCTTTTAACCCAGCACTGAACCTGAAAAGTATGTCTAAGCGTACTTACCAGTAACTTGTATTTCCTTCCATAGGAATCCATTGTGTGGTTTTCACCAGAAAAGTTTCTAAGTGTCCATTTGTGAAATGTACAAATATTCCTCTGAAATCAACCGAACAACGAATTCCGATTTACTCACCTGTTATCAGGAGAGAACCCAGTGCTGCATCTTTTAGACCAGCACTGGCTCTGAAAAGTAATTCTAAGCGTACTTACCAGTAACTTGTATTTCCTTCCATAGGAATCCATTGTGTGGTTTTCAACAGAAAAGTTTCAGAGCGTCCATTTTTGAAACGTACAAACATTCCTCTAAAATCAGCCGAACTACGAATTCCGATTTACTCACCTGTTATCAGGAGAGAACTCAGTGCTGCATCTTTTAGACCAGCACTGACTCTGAAAAGTAATTCTAAGCGTACTAACCAGTAACTTGTATTTCCTTCCATAGGAATCCATTGTGTGGGTTTCACCAGAAAAGTTGCTAAGTGTCCATTTTTGAGATGTACAAATATTCCTCTGAAATCAGCCGAACTCCGAATTCCTATTTACTCACCTGTTATCAGGAGAGAACTCAGTGCTGCATCTTTTAACCCAGCACTGACCCTGAAAAGTATGTCTAAGCGTACTTACCAGTAACTTGTATTTCCTTCCATAGGAATCCATTGTGTGGGTTTCACCAGAAAAGTTGCTAAGTGTCCATTTTTGAAACGTACAAATATTCCTCTGAAATCAGCCGATCTCCTAATTCCTATTTACTCACCTGTTATCAGGAGAGAACCCAGTGCTGCATCTTTTAACCCAGCACTGACCCTGAAAAGTAAGTCTAAGCGTACTATAAGTAACTTGTATTTCCTTCCTTAGGAATCCATTGTGTGGTTTTCAGCAGAAAGGTTTCTAAGTGTCCATTTTTGAAACGTACAAATAGTCCTCTAAAATCAGCCGAACTACGAATTTCGATATACTCATCTGTTATCAGGAGAGAAGAACCCAGTGCTGCATCTATTAGACCAGCACTGACTCTGAAAAGTAATTCTAAGTGTACTTACCAGCAACTTGTATTTCCTTCCATAGGAATCCATTGTGTGGTTTTCAGCAGAAAAGTTACTAAGTGTCCATTTTTGAAACGTACAAATATTCCTCTAACATCAGCCGAACTACGAATTCCGATTTACTCATCTGTTATCAGGAGAGAACCCAGTGCTGCATCTTTTAACCCAGCACTGACCCTGAAAAGTAAGTCTAAGCGTACTTACCAGTAACTTGTATTGTCTTCCATAGGAATCCATTGTGTGGTTTTCAGCAGAAAAGTTTCTAAGTGTCCAATTTTGATACTTACAAATATTCTTCTAAAATCAGCCGAACTAAGAATTCCGAATTATGCACCTGTTATCAGGAGAGAACCCAGTGCTGCATCTTTTAGACCAGCACTGACTCTGAAAAGTAATTCTAAGCATACTTACCAGTAACTTGTATTTCCTTCCATAGGAATCCATTGTGTGGTTTTCAGCAGAAAAGTTTCTAAGTGTCCATTTTTGAAACGTACAAATATTCCTCTAAAATCAGTCGAACTACGAATTCCGATTTACTCACCTGTTATCAGGAGAGAACCCAGTGCTGCATCTTTTAACCCAGCACTGACCCTGAAAAGTAAGTCTAAGCGTACTTACCAGTAACTTGTATTTCCTTCCATAGGAATCCATTGTGTGGGTTTCACCAGAAAAGTTGCTAAGTGTCCATTTTGAAACGTACAAATATTCCTCTGAAATCAGCCGATCTCCGAATTCCTATTTACTCACCTGTTATCAGGAGAGAACCCAGTGCTGCATCTTTTAACCCAGCACTGACCCTGAAAAGTAAGTCTAAACGTACTTACCAGTAACTTGTATTGTCTTCCATAGGAATCCATTGTGTGGTTTTCAGCAGAAAAGTTTCTAAGTGTCCATTTTTAAAGCGTACAAATATTCCTCTAAAATCAGCCGAAATACGAATTCCGATTTACTCACCTGTTATAAGGAGAGAACCCAGTGCTGCATCTTTTAGACCAGCACTGACTCTGAGAAGTAATTCTAAGCGTACTTACCAGTAACTTGTATTTCCTTCCATAGGAATCCATTGTGTGGTTTTCACCAGAAAAGTTGCTAAGTGTCCATTTTTGAAACGTACAAATATTCCTCTGAAATCAGCCGAACTCCGAATTCCTATTTACTCACCTGTTATCAGGAGAGAACCCAGTGCTGCATCTTTTAACCCAGCACTGACCCTGAAAAGTAAGTCTAAGTGTACTACTAGTAACTTGTATTTCCTTCCTTAGGAATCCATTGTGTGGTTTTTAGCAGAAAAGTTTCTAAGTGTCCATTTTTTAAACGTACAAATAGTCCTCTAAAATCAGCCGAACTACGAATTCCGATATACTCACCTGTTATCAGGAGAGAAGAACCCAGTGCTGCATCTATTAGACCAGCACTGACTCTGAAAAGTAATTCTAAGCGTACTTACCAGCAACTTGTATTTCCTTCCATAGGAATCCATTGTGTGGTTTTCAGCAGAAAAGTTTCTAAGTGTCCATTTTTGAAACATACAAATATTCCTCTAACATCAGCCGAACTACGAATTCCGATTTACTCATCTGTTATCAGGAGAGAACCCAGTGCTGCATCTTTTAACCCAGCACTGACCCTGAAAAGTAAGTCTAAGCGTACTTACCAGTAACTTGTATTGTCTTCCATAGGAATCCATTGTGTGGTTTTCAGCAGAAAAGTTTCTAAGTGTCCAATTTTGATACTTACAAATATTCCTCTAAAATCAGCCGAACTAAGAATTCCGATTTACTCACCTGTTATCAGGAGAGAACCCAGTGCTGCATCTTTTAGACCAGCACTGACTCTGAAAAGTAATTCTAAGCGTACTTACCAGTAACTTGTATTTCCTTCCATAGGAATCCATTGTGTGGTTTTCAGCAGAAAAGTTTCTAAGTGTCCATTTTTGAAACGTACAAATATTCCTCTAAAATCAGTCGTACTACGAATTCCGATTTACTCACCTGTTATCAGGAGAGAACCCAGTGCTGCATCTTTTAACCCAGCACTGACCCTGAAAAGTAAGTCTAAGCGTACTTACCAGTAACTTGTATTTCCTTCCATAGGAATCCATTGTGTGGTTTTCACCAGAAAAGTTGCTAAGTGTCCATTTTTGAAACGTACAAATATTCCTCTGAAATCAGCCGAACTCCGAATTCCTATTTACTCACCTGTTATCAGCAGAGAACCCAGTGCTGCATCTTTTAGACCAGCACTGACTCTGAAAAGTAATTCTAAGCGTACTTACCAGTAACTTGTATTTCCTTCCATAGGAATCCATTGTGTGGTTTTCAGCAGAAAAGTTTCTAAGTGTCCATTTTTGAAACGTACAAATATTCCTCTAAAATCAGTCGAAGTACGAATTCCGATTTACTCATCTGTTATCAGGAGAGAACCCAGTGCTGCATCTTTTAACCCAGCACTGACCCTGAAAAGTAAGTCTAAGCGTACTTACCAGTAACTTGTATTGTCTTCCATAGGAATCCATTGTGTGGTTTTCAGCAGAAAAGTTGCTAAGTGTCCATTTTTGAAACGTACAAATATTCCTCTGAAATCAGCCGAACTCCGAATTCCTATTTACACACCTGTTATCAGGAGAGAACCCAGTGCTGCATCTTTTAGACCAGCACTGACTCTGAAAAGTAATTCTAAGCGTACTTACCAGTAACTTGTATTTCCTTCCATAGGAATCCATTGTATGGTTTTCACCAGAAAAGTTTCTAAGTGTCCATTTTTGAAACTTACAAATATTCCTCTAAAATCAGCCGATGTACCAATTCCGATTTACACACCTGTTATCAGGAGAGAACCCAGTGCTGCATCTTTTAAACCAGCACTGACCCTGAAAAGTAAGTCTAAGCATACTTACCAGTAACTTGTATTTCCTTCCATAGGAATCCATTGTGTGGTTTTCAGCAGAAAAGTTTCTAAGTGTCCATTTTTGAAACATACAAATATTCCTCTAAAAATCAGCCGAACCACGAATTCCGATATACTCACCTGTTATCAGGAGAGAACCCAGTGCTGCATCTTTTAGACCAGCACTGACTCTGAAAAGTAATTCTAAGCGTACTTACCAGTAACTTGTATTTCCTTCCATAGGAATCCATTGTGTGGTTTTCACCAGAAAAGTTTCTAAGTGTCCATTTTTGAAACGTACAAACATTCCTCTAAAATCAGCCAAACTACGAATTCCGATTTACTCACCTGTTATCGGGAGAGAACCCAGTGCTGCATCTTTTAGACCAGCACTGACTCTGAAAAGAAATTCTAAGCGTACTTCCCAGTAACTTATATTTCCTTCCATAGGAATCCATTGTGTGGTTTTCAGCAGAAAAGTTTCTAAGTGTCCATTTTTGAAAGGTAGAAATATTCCTCTAAAATCAGCCGAACTACGAATTCCGATTTACTCACCTGTTATCAGGAGAGAACCCAGTGCTGCATCTTTTAACCCAACACTGACCCTGAAAAGTAAGCCTAAGCGTACTTACTAGTAACTTGTATTGTCTTCCATAGGAATCCATTGTTTGGTTTTCACCAGAAAAGTTTCTAAGTGTCCATTTTTTAAACTTACAAATATTCCTCTAAAATCAGCCGAACTACGAATTCCGATTTACTCACCTGTTATCAGGAGAGAACCCAGTGCTGCATCTTTTAAACCAGAACTGACCCTGAAAAGTAAGTCTTAGCGTACTTACCAGTAACTTGTATTTCCTTCCATAGGAATCCATTGTGTGGTTTTCAGCAGAAAAGTTTCTAAGTGTCCATTTTTCAAATGTACAAACATTCCTCTAAAATCAGACGAACTACGAATTCCGATTTACTCACCTGTTATCAGGAGAGAACCCAGTACTGCATCTTTTAACCCAGCACTGACCCTGAAAAGTAAGTCTAAGCGTACTTACCAGTAACTTGTATTTCCTTCCATAGAAATCCATTGTGTGGTTTTCAGCAGAAAAGTTTCTAAGTGTCCATTTTTTAAACTTACAAATATTCCTCTAAAATCAGCCGATCTACGAATTCCGATTTACTCACCTGTTATCAGGAGAGAACCCAGTGCTGCATCTTTTAACCCAGCACTGAACCTGAAAAGTATGTCTAAGTGTACTTACCAGTAACTTGTATTTCCTTTCATAGGAATCCATTGTGTGGTTTTCAGCAGAAAAGTTTCTAAGTGTCCATTTTTAAAACGTACAAATATTCCTCTGAAATCAACCGAACAACTAATTCCGATTTACTCTCCTGTTATCAGGAGAGAACCCGGGGCTGCATATTTTAGACCAGCACTGACCCTGAAAAGTAAATCTAAGCGTACTTATCAGTAATTTGTATTTCCTTCCATAGGAATCCATTGTGTGGTTTTCACCAGAAAAGTTTCTAAGTGTCCATTTTTGAAACGTACAAATATTCCTCTAAAGTCAGCCGAACTCTGAATTCCTATTTACTCACCTGTTATCAGAAAAGAACTCAGTGCTGCATCTTTTAACCCAGCACTGACCCTGAAAAGTATGTCTAAGCGTACTTACCAGTAACTTGTATTTCCTTCCGTAGGAATCCATTGTGTGGGTTTCACCAGAAAAGTTGCTAAGTGTCCCTTTTTGAAACGTACAAATATTCCTCTGAAATCAGCCGATCTCCGAATTCCTATTTACTCACCTGTTATCAGGAGAGAACCCAGTGTTGCATCTTTTAACCCAGCGCTGACCCTGAAAAGTAAGTCTAAACGTACTTACCAGTAACTTGTATTGTCTTCCATAGGAATCCATCGTGTGGTTTTCAGCAGAAAAGTTTCTAAGTGTCCATTTTTAAAGCGTACAAATATTCCTCTAAAATCAGCCGAAATACGAATTCCGATTTACTCACCTGTTATAAGGAGAGAACCCAGTGCTGCATCTTTTAGACCAGCACTGACTCTGAGAAGTAATTCTAAGCGTACTTACCAGTAACTTGTATTTCCTTCCATAGGAATCCATTGTGTGGTTTTCACCAGAAAAGTTGCTAAGTGTCCATTTTTGAAACGTACAAATATTCCTCTGAAATCAGCCGAACTCCGAATTCCTATTTACTCACCTGTTATCAGGAGAGAACCCAGTGCTGCATCTTTTAACCCAGCACTGACCCTGAAAAGTAATTCTAAGCGTACTTACCAGTAACTTGTGTTTCCTTCCATAGGAATCCATTGTGTGGTTTTCACCAGAAAAGTTTCTAAGTGTCCATTTTTGAAATGTACAAATATTCCTCTAAAATCAGCCAAACTACGAATTCCGATTTACTCACCTGTTATCAGGCGAGAACCCACTGCTGCATCTTTTAACCCAGCACTGACCCTGAAAAGTAATTCTAAGCGTACTTACCAGTAACTTGTGTTTCCTTCCATAGGAATCCATTGTGTGGTTTTCACCAGAAAAGTTTCTAAGTGTCCATTTTTGAAACGTACAAATATTCCTCTAAAATCAGCCAAACTACGAATTCCGATTTACTCACCTGTTATCAGGAGAGAACCCAGTGCTGCATCTTTTAACCCAGCACTGACCCTGAAAAGTAATTCTAAGCGTACTTACCAGTAATTTGTATTTCCTTCCATAGGAATCCATTGTGTGGTTTTCACCAGAAAAGTTTCTAAGTGTCCATTTTTGAAACGTACAAATATTCCTCTAAAGTCAGCCGAACTCTGAATTCCTATTTACTCACCTGTTATCAGAAAAGAACTCAGTGCTGCATCTTTTAACCCAGCACTGACCCTGAAAAGTATGTCTAAGCGTACTTACCAGTAACTTGTATTTCCTTCCATAGGAATCCATTGTGTGGGTTTCACCAGAAAAGTTGCTAAGTGTCCCTTTTTGAAACGTACAAATATTCCTCTGAAATCAGCCGATCTCCGAATTCCTATTTACTCACCTGTTATCAGGAGAGAACCCAGTGTTGCATCTTTTAACCCAGCACTGACCCTGAAAAGTAAGTCTAAACGTACTTACCAGTAACTTGTATTGTCTTCCATAGGAATCCATTATGTGGTTTTCTGCAGAAAAGTTTCTAAGTGTCCATTTTTGAAACGTACAAATATTCCTCTAAAATCAGCCGAAATACGAATTCCGATTTACTCACCTGTTATAAGGAGAGAACCCAGTGCTGCATCTTTTAGACCAGCACTGACTCTGAGAAGTAATTCTAAGCGTACTTACCAGTAACTTGTATTTCCTTCCATAGGAATCCATTGTGTGGTTTTCACCAGAAAAGTTGCTAAGTGTCCATTTTTGAAACGTACAAATATTCCTCTGAATTCAGCCGAACTCCGAATTCCTATTTACTCACCTGTTATCAGGAGAGAACCCAGTGCTGCATCTTTTAACCCAGCACTGACCCTGAAAAGTAATTCTAAGCGTACTTACCAGTAACTTGTGTTTCCTTCCATAGGAATCCATTGTGTGGTTTTCACCAGAAAAGTTTCTAAGTGTCCATTTTTGAAACGTACAAATATTCCTTTAAAATCAGCCAAACTACGAATTCCGATTTACTCACCTGTTATCAGGAGAGAACCCAGTGCTGCGTCTTTTAACCCAGCACTGACCCTGAAACGTAAGTCTAAGCGTACTTACTAGTAACTTGTATTTCCTTCTTTAGTAATCCATTGTGTGGTTTTCAGCAGAAAAGTTTCTAAGTGTCCATTTTTGAAACGTCCAAATATTCCTCTAAAATCAGCCGAAATGCGAATTCCGATTTACTCACCTGTTATAAGGAGAGAACCCAGTGCTGCATCTTTTAGACCAGCACTGATTCTGAGAAGTAATTCTAAGCGTACTTACCAGTAACTTGTATTTCCTTCCATAGTAATCCATTGTGTGGTTTTCAGCAGAAAAGTTTCTAAGTGTCCATTTTTGAAACGTACAAATATTCCTCTAAAATCAGACGAACTCCGAATTCCGATATACTCACCTGTTATCAGGAGAGAACCCAGTGCAGCATCTTTTAGACCAGCACTGACTCTGAAAAGTAATTCTAAGCGTACTTACTAGTAACTTGTATTTCCTTCCATAGGAATCCATTGTCTGGTTTTCACCAGAAAAGTTTCTAAATGTCCTTTTTTGAAACGTACAAATATTCCTTTGAAATCAGCCGAACTCCGAATTCCTATTTACTCACCTGTTATCAGGAGAGAACCCAGTGCTGTATCTTTTAACCCAGCACTGAACCTGAAAAGTATGTCTAAGCGTACTTCCCAGTAACTTGTATTTCCTTCCATAGGAATCCATTGTGTGGTTTTCACCAGAAAAGTTTCTAAGTGTCCATTTGTGAAATGTACAAATATTCCTCTGAAATCAACCGAACAACGAATTCCGATTTACTCACCTGTTATCAGGAGAGAACCCAGTGCTGCATCTTTTAGACCAGCACTGGCTCTGAAAAGTAATTCTAAGCGTACTTACCAGTAACTTGTATTTCCTTCCATAGGAATCCATTGTGTGGTTTTCAACAGAAAAGTTTCAGAGCGTCCATTTTTGAAACGTACAAACATTCCTCTAAAATCAGCCGAACTACGAATTCAGATTTACTTACCTGTTATCAGGAGAGAACCCAGTGCTGCATCTTTTAGACCAGCACTGACTCTGAGAAGTAATTCTAAGCGTACTTACCAGTAACTTGTATTTCCTTCCATAGGAATCCATGGTGTGGGTTTCACCAGAAAAGTTGCTAAGTGTCCATTTTTGAGATGTACAAATATTCCTCTGAAATCAGCCGAACTCCGAATTCCTATTTACTCACCTGTTATCAGGAGAGAACTCAGTGCTGCATCTTTTAACCCAGCACTGACCCTGAAAAGTATGTCTAAGCGTACTTACCAGTAACTTGTATTTCCTTCCATAGGAATCCATTGTGTGGGTTTCACCAGAAAAGTTGCTAAGTGTCCATTTTTGAAACGTACAAATATTCCTCTGAAATCAGCCGATCTCCTAATTCCTATTTACTCACCTGTTATCAGGAGAGAACCCAGTGCTGCATCTTTTAACCCAGCACTGACCCTGAAAAGTAAGTCTAAGCGTACTACTAGTAACTTGTATTTCCTTCCTTAGGAATCCATTGTGTGGTTTTCAGCAGAAAGGTTTCTAAGTGTCCATTTTTGAAACGTACAAATAGTCCTCTAAAATCAGCCGAACTACGAATTTCGATATACTCATCTGTTATCAGGAGAGAAGAACCCAGTGCTGCATCTATTAGACCAGCACTGACTCTGAAAAGTAATTCTAAGAGTACTTACCAGTAACTTGTATTTCCTTCCATAGGAATCCATTGTGTGGTTTTCAGCAGAAAAGTTTCTAAGTGTCCATTTTTGAAACGTACAAATATTCCTCTAAAATCAGCCGAACTATGAATTCCGATTTACTCACCTGTTATCAGGAGAGAACCCAGTGCTGCATCTTTTAACCCAGCACTGACCCTGAAAAGTAAGTCTAAGCGTACTTACCAGTAACTTGTATTTCCTTCCATAGGAATCCATTGTGTGGTTTTCAGCAGAAAAGTTTCTAAGAGTCCATTTTTGAAACTTACAAATATTCCTCTAAAATCAGCCGATCTACGAATTCCGATTTACTCACCTGTTATCAGGAGAGAACCCAGTGCTGCATCTTTTAGACCAGCACTGACTCTGAAAAGTAATTCTAAGCGTACTTACCAGTAACTTGTATTTCCTTCCATAGGAATCCATTGTGTGGTTTTCAGCAGAAAAGTTTCTAAGTGTCCATTTTTGAAACATACAAATATTCCTCTAAAATCAGCCGAAGTACCAATTCCGATTTACTCACCTGTTATCAGGAGAGAACCCAGTGCTGCATCTTTTAAACCAGCACTGACCCTGAAAAGTAATTCTAAGCGTACTTACCAGTAACTTGTGTTTCCTTCCATAGGAATCCATTGTGTGGTTTTCACCAGAAAAGTTTCTAAGTGTCCATTTTTGAAACGTACAAATATTCCTCTAAAGACAGCCGAACTCTGAATTCCTATTTACTCACCTGTTATCAGAAAAGAACTCAGTGCTGCATCTTTTAACCCAGCACTGACCCTGAAAAGTATGTCTAAGCGTACTTACCAGTAACTTGTATTTCCTTCCATAGGAATCCATTGTGTGGGTTTCACCAGAAAAGTTGCTAAGTGTCCCTTTTTGAAACGTACAAATATTCCTCTGAAATCAGCCAATCTCCGAATTCCTATTTACTCACCTGTTATCAGGAGAGAACCCAGTGTTGCATCTTTTAACCCAGCACTGACCCTGAAAAGTAAGTCTAAACGTACTTACCAGTAACTTGTATTGTCTTCCATAGGAATCCATTATGTGGTTTTCTGCAGAAAAGTTTCTAAGTGTCCATTTTTGAAACGTACAAATATTCCTCTAAAATCAGCCGAAATACGAATTCCGATTTACTCACCTGTTATAAGGAGAGAACCCAGTGCTGCATCTTTTAGACCAGCACTGACTCTGATAAGTAATTCTAAGCGTACTTACCAGTAACTTGTATTTCCTTCCATAGGAATCCATTGTGTGGTTTTCACCAGAAAAGTTGCTAAGTGTCCATTTTTGAAACGTACAAATATTCCTCTGAATTCAGCCGAACTCCGAATTCCTATTTACTCACCTGTTATCAGGAGAGAACCCAGTGCTGCATCTTTTAACCCAGCACTGACCCTGAAAAGTAATTCTAAGCGTACTTACCAGTAACTTGTGTTTCCTTCCATAGGAATCCATTGTGTGGTTTTCACCAGAAAAGTTTCTAAGTGTCCATTTTTGAAACGTACAAATATTCCTTTAAAATCAGCCAAACTACGAATTCCGATTTACTCACCTGTTATCAGGAGAGAACCCAGTGCTGCGTCTTTTAACCCAGCACTGACCCTGAAACGTAAGTCTAAGCGTACTTACTAGTAACTTGTATTTCCTTCTTTAGTAATCCATTGTGTGGTTTTCAGCAGAAAAGTTTCTAAGTGTCCATTTTTGAAACGTCCAAATATTCCTCTAAAATCAGCCGAAATGCGAATTCCGATTTACTCACCTGTTATAAGGAGAGAACCCAGTGCTGCATCTTTTAGACCAGCACTAATTCTGAGAAGTAATTCTAAGCGTACTTACCAGTAACTTGTATTTCCTTCCATAGTAATCCATTGTGTGGTTTTCAGCAGAAAAGTTTCTAAGTGTCCATTTTTGAAACGTACAAATATTCCTCTAAAATCAGACGAACTCCGAATTCCGATATACTCACCTGTTATCAGGAGAGAACCCAGTGCAGCATCTTTTAGACCAGCACTGACTCTGAAAAGTAATTCTAAGCGTACTTACTAGTAACTTGTATTTCCTTCCATAGGAATCCATTGTCTGGTTTTCACCAGAAAAGTTTCTAAGTGTCCATTTTTGAAACGTACAAATATTCCTTTGAAATCAGCCGAACTCCGAATTCCTATTTACTCACCTGTTATCAGGAGAGAACCCAGTGCTGTATCTTTTAACCCAGCACTGAACCTGAAAAGTATGTCTAAGCGTACTTCCCAGTAACTTGTATTTCCTTCCATAGGAATCCATTGTGTGGTTTTCACCAGAAAAGTTTCTAAGTGTCCATTTGTGAAATGTACAAATATTCCTCTGAAATCAACCGAACAACGAATTCCGATTTACTCACCTGTTATCAGGAGAGAACCCAGTGCTGCATCTTTTAGACCAGCACTGGCTCTGAAAAGTAATTCTAAGCGTACTTACCAGTAACTTGTATTTCCTTCCATAGGAATCCATTGTGTGGCTTTCAACAGAAAAGTTTCAGAGCGTCCATTTTTGAAACGTACAAACATTCCTCTAAAATCAGCCGAACTACGAATTCAGATTTACTTACCTGTTATCAGGAGAGAACCCAGTGCTGCATCTTTTAGACCAGCACTGACTCTGAAAAGTAATTCTAAGCGTACTTACCAGTAACTTGTATTTCCTTCCATAGGAATCCATGGTGTGGGTTTCACCAGAAAATTTGCTAAGTGTCCATTTTTGAGATGTACAAATATTCCTCTGAAATCAGCCGAACTCCGAATTCCTATTTACTCACCTGTTATCAGGAGAGAACTCAGTGCTGCATTTTTTAACCCAGCACTGACCCTGAAAAGTATGTCTAAGCGTACTTACCAGTAACTTGTATTTCCTTCCATAGGAATCCATTGTGTGGGTTTCACCAGAAAAGTTGCTAAGTGTCCATTTTTGAAACGTACAAATATTCCTCTGAAATCAGCCGATCTCCTAATTCCTATTTACTCACCTGTTATCAGGAGAGAACCCAGTGCTGCATCTTTTAACCCAGCACTGACCCTGAAAAGTAAGTCTAAGCGTACTACTAGTAACTTGTATTTCCTTCCTTAGGAATCCATTGTGTGGTTTTCAGCAGAAAGGTTTCTAAGTGTCCATTTTTGAAACGTACAAATAGTCCTCTAAAATCAGCTGAACTACGAATTTCGATATACTCATCTGTTATCAGGAGAGAAGAACCCAGTGCTGCATCTATTAGACCAGCACTGACTCTGAAAAGTAATTCTAAGCGTACTTACCAGTAACTTGTATTTCCTTCCATAGGAATCCATTGTGTGGTTTTCAGCAGAAAAGTTTCTAAGTGTCCATTTTTGAAACATACAAATATTCCTCTAAAATCAGCCGAAGTACCAATTCCGATTTACTCACCTGTTATCAGGAGAGAACCCAGTGCTGCATCTTTTAAACCAGCACTGACCCTGAAAAGTAAGTCTAAGCGTACTTACCAGTAACTTGTATTTCCTTCCATAGGAATCCATTGTGTGGTTTTCAGCAGAAAAGTTTCTAAGTGTCCATTTTTGAAACGTACAAATATTCCTCTAAAATCAGTCGAACTACGAATTCCGATTTACTCACCTGTTATCAGGAGAGAACCCAGTGCTGCATCTTTTAACCCAGCACTGACCCTGAAAAGTAAGTCTAAGCGTACTTACCAGTAACTTGTATTTCCTTCCATAGGAATCCATTGTGTGGTTTTCAGCAGAAAAGTTTCTAAGAGTCCATTTTTGAAACTTACAAATATTCCTCTAAAATCAGCCGATCTACGAATTCCGATTTACTCACCTGTTATCAGGAGAGAACCCAGTGCTGCATCTTTTAGACCAGCACTGACTCTGAAAAGTAATTCTAAGCGTACTTACCAGTAACTTGTATTTCCTTCCATAGGAATCCATTGTGTGGTTTTCAGCAGAAAAGTTTCTAAGTGTCCATTTTTGAAACATACAAATATTCCTCTAAAATCAGCCGAAGTACCAATTCCGATTTACTCACCTGTTATCAGGAGAGAACCCAGTGCTGCATCTTTTAAACCAGCACTGACCCTGAAAAGTAATTCTAAGCGTACTTACCAGTAACTTGTGTTTCCTTCCATAGGAATCCATTGTGTGGTTTTCACCAGGAGAGTTTCTAAGTGTCCATTTTTGAAACTTACAAACATTCCTCTAAAATCAGACGAACTACGAATTCCGATTTACTCACCTGTTATCAGGAGAGAACCCAGTGCTGCATCTTTTAACCCAGCACTGACCCTGAAAAGTAAGTCTAAGCGTACTTACCAGTAACTTGTATTTCCTTCCATAGGAATCCATTGTGTGGTTTTCAGCAGAAAAGTTTCTAAGTGTCCATTTTTGAAACTTACAAATATTCCTCTAAAATCAGCCGATCTACGAATTCCGATTTACTCACCTGTTATCAGGAGAGAACCCAGTGCTGCATCCTTTAACCCAGCACTGAACCTGAAAAGTATGTCTAAGTGTACTTACCAGTAACTTGTATTTCCTTCCATAGGAATCCATTGTGTGGGTTTCACCAGAAAAGTTGCTAAGTGTCCATTTTGAAACGTACAAATATTCCTCTGAAATCAGCCGATCTCCGAATTCCTATTTACTCACCTGTTATCAGGAGAGAACCCAGTGCTGCATCTTTTAACCCAGCACTGACCCTGAAAAGTAAGTCTAAACGTACTTACCAGTAACTTGTATTGTCTTCCATAGGAATCCATTGTGTGGTTTTCAGCAGAAAAGTTTCGAAGTGTCCATTTTTGAAACGTACAAATATTCCTCTAAAATCAGCCGAAATACGAATTCCGATTTACTCACCTGTAATAAGGAGAGAACCCAGTGCTGCATCTTTTAGACCAGCACTGACTCTGAGAAGTAATTCTAAGCGTACTTACCAGTAACTTGTATTTCCTTCCATAGGAATCCATTGTGTGGTTTTCACCAGAAAAGTTGCTAAGTGTCCATTTTTGAAACGTACAAATATTCCTCTGAAATCAGCCGAACTCCGAATTCCTATTTACTCACCTGTTATCAGGAGAGAACCCAGTGCTGCATCTTTTAACCCAGCACTGACCCTGAAAAGTAAGTCTAAGTGTACTACTAGTAACTTGTATTTCCTTCCTTAGGAATCCATTGTGTGGTTTTTAGCAGAAAAGTTTCTAAGTGTCCATTTTTGAAACGTACAAATAGTCCTCTAAAATCAGCCGAACTACGAATTCCGATATACTCACCTGTTATCAGGAGAGAAGAACCCAGTGCTGCATCTATTAGACCAGCACTGACTCTGAAAAGTAATTCTAAGCGTACTTACCAGCAACTTGTATTTCCTTCCATAGGAATCCATTGTGTGGTTTTCAGCAGAAAAGTTTCTAAGTGTCCATTTTTGAAACGTACAAATATTCCTCTAACATCAGCCGAACTACGAATTCCGATTTACTCATCTGTTATCAGGAGAGAACCCAGTGCTGCATCTTTTAACCCAGCACTGACCCTGAAAAGTAAGTCTAAGCGTACTTACCAGTAACTTGTATTGTCTTCCATAGGAATCCATTGTGTGGTTTTCAGCAGAAAAGTTTCTAAGTGTCCAATTTTGATACTTACAAATATTCCTCTAAAATCAGCCGAACTAAGAATTCCGATTTACTCACCTGTTATCAGGAGAGAACCCAGTGCTGCATCTTTTAGACCAGCACTGACTCTGAAAAGTAATTCTAAGCGTACTTACCAGTAACTTGTATTTCCTTCCATAGGAATCCATTGTGTGGTTTTCAGCAGAAAAGTTTCTAAGTGTCCATTTTTGAAACGTACAAATATTCCTCTAAAATCAGTCGAACTACGAATTCCGATTTACTCACCTGTTATCAGGAGAGAACCCAGTGCTGCATCTTTTAACCCAGCACTGACCCTGAAAAGTAAGTCTAAGCGTACTTACCAGTAACTTGTATTTCCTTCCATAGGAATCCATTGTGTGGTTTTCACCAGAAAAGTTGCTAAGTGTCCATTTTTGAAACGTACAAATATTCCTCTGAAATCAGCCGAACTCCGAATTCCTATTTACTCACCTGTTATCAGGAGAGAACCCAGTGCTGCATCTTTTAGACCAGCACTGACTCTGAAAAGTCATTCTAAGCGTACTTACCAGTAACTTGTATTTCCTTCCATAGGAATCCATTGTGTGGTTTTCAGCAGAAAAGTTTCTAAGTGTCCATTTTTGAAACGTACAAATATTCCTCTAAAATCAGTCGAACTACGAATTCCGATTTACTCATCTGTTATCAGGAGAGAACCCAGTGCTGCATCTTTTAACCCAGCACTGACCCTGAAAAGTAAGTCTAAGCGTACTTACCAGTAACTTGTATTGTCTTCCATAGGAATCCATTGTGTGGTTTTCAGCAGAAAAGTTGCTAAGTGTCCATTTTTGAAACGTACAAATATTCCTCTGAAATCAGCCGAACTCCAAATTCCTATTTACACACCTGTTATCAGGAGAGAACCCAGTGCTGCATCTTTTAGACCAGCACTGACTCTGAAAAGTAATTCTAAGCGTACTTACCAGTAACTTGTATTTCCTTCCATAGGAATCCATTGTATGGTTTTCACCAGAAAAGTTTCTAAGTGTCCATTTTTGAAACTTACAAATATTCCTCTAAAATCAGCCGATGTACCAATTCCGATTTACACACCTGTTATCAGGAGAGAACCCAGTGCTGCATCTTTTAAACCAGCACTGACCCTGAAAAGTAAGTCTAAGCGTACTTACCAGTAACTTGTATTTCCTTCCATAGGAATCCATTGTGTGGTTTTCAGCAGAAAAGTTTCTAAGTGTCCATTTACCATACAAATATTCCTCTAAAAATCAGCCGAACCACGAATTCCGATATACTCACCTGTTATCAGGAGAGAACCCAGTGCTGCATCTTTTAGACCAGCACTGACTCTGAAAAGTAATTCTAAGCGTACTTACCAGTAACTTGTATTTCCTTCCATAGGAATCCATTGTGTGGTTTTTACCAGAAAAGTTTCTAAGTGTCCATTTTTGAAACTTACAAACATTCCTCAAAAATCAGACGAACTACGAATTCCGATTTACTCACCTGTTATCAGGAGAGAACCCAGTGCTGCATCTTTTAACCCAGCACTGACCCTGAAAAGTAAGTCTAAGTGTACTACTAGTAACTTGTATTTCCTTCCTTAGGAATCCATTGTGTGGTTTTTAGCAGAAAAGTTTCTAAGTGTCCATTTTTGAAACGTACAAATATTCCTCTAAAATCAGCCGATGTACCAATTCCGATTTACACACCTGTTATCAGGAGAGAACCCAGTGCTGCATCTTTTAAACCAGCACTGACCCTGAAAAGTAAGTCTAAGCGTACTTACCAGTAACTTGTATTTCCTTCCATAGGAATCCATTGTGTGGTTTTCAGCAGAAAAGTTTCTAAGTGTCCATTTACCATACAAATATTCCTCTAAAAATCAGCCGAACCACGAATTCCGATATACTCACCTGTTATCAGGAGAGAACCCAGTGCTGCATCTTTTAGACCAGCACTGACTCTGAAAGGTAATTCTAAGCGTACTTACCAGTAACTTGTATTTCCTTCCATAGGAATCCATTGTGTGGTTTTTACCAGAAAAGTTTCTAAGTGTCCATTTTTGAAACTTACAAACATTCCTCTAAAATCAGACGAACTACGAATTCCGATTTACTCACCTGTTATCAGGAGAGAACCCAGTGCTGCATCTTTTAACCCAGCACTGACCCTGAAAAGTAAGTCTAAGCGTACTTACCAGTAACTTGTATTTCCTTCCATAGGAATCCATTGTGTGGTTTTCACCAGAAAAGTTGCTAAGTGTCCATTTTTGAAACGTACAAATATTCCTCTGAAATCAGCCGAACTCCGAATTCCTATTTACTCACCTGTTATCAGGAGAGAACCCAGTGCTGCATCTTTTAACCCAGCACTGACCCTGAAAAGTAAGTCTAAGTGTACTACTAGTAACTTGTATTTCCTTCCTTAGGAATCCATTGTGTGGTTTTTAGCAGAAAAGTTTCTAAGTGTCCATTTTTGAAACTTACAAATATTCCTCTAAAATCAGACGAACTACGAATTCCGATTTACTAACCTGTTATCAGGAGAGAACCCAGTGCTGCATCTTTTAACCCAGCACTGACCCTGAGAAGTAATTCTAAGCGTACTTACCAGTAACTTGTATTTCCTTCCATAGGAATCCATTGTGTGGTTTTCACCAGAAAAGTTGCTAAGTGTCCATTTTTGAAACGTACAAATATTCCTCTGAAATCAGCCGAACTCCGAATTCCTATTTACTCACCTGTTATCAGGAGAGAACCCAGTGCTGCATCTTTTAACCCAGCACTGACCCTGAAAAGTAAGTCTAAGTGTACTACTAGTAACTTGTATTTCCTTCCTTAGGAATCCATTGTGTGGTTTTTAGCAGAAAAGTTTCTAAGTGTCCATTTTTGAAACTTACAAATATTCCTCTAAAATCAGCCGATGTACCAATTCCGATATACTCACCTGTTATCAGGAGAGAACCCAGTGCTGCATCTTTTAGACCAGCACTGACTCTGAAAAGTAATTCTAAGCGTACTTACCAGTAACTTGTATTTCCTTCCATAGAAATCCATTGTGTGGTTTTTACCAGAAAAGTTTCTAAGTGTCCATTTTTGAAACTTACAAACATTCCTCTAAAATCAGACGAACTACGAATTCCGATTTACTCACCTGTTATCAGGAGAGAACCCAGTGCTGCATCTTTTAACCCAGCACTGACCCTGAGAAGTAATTCTAAGCGTACTTACCAGTAACTTGTATTTCCTTCCATAGGAATCCATTGTGTGGTTTTCACCAGAAAAGTTGCTAAGTGTCCATTTTTGAAACGTACAAATATTCCTCTGAAATCAGCCGAACTCCGAATTCCTATTTACTCACCTGTTATCAGGAGAGAACCCAGTGCTGCATCTTTTAACCCAGCACTGACCCTGAAAAGTAAGTCTAAGTGTACTACTAGTAACTTGTATTTCCTTCCTTAGGAATCCATTGTGTGGTTTTTAGCAGAAAAGTTTCTAAGTGTCCATTTTTGAAACTTACAAATATTCCTCTAAAATCAGCCGATGTACCAATTCCGATTTACACACCTGTTATCAGGAGAGAACCCAGTGCTGCATCTTTTAAACCAGCACTGACCCTGAAAAGTAAGTCTAAGCGTACTTACCAGTAACTTGTATTTCCTTCCATAGGAATCCATTGTGTGGTTTTCAGCAGAAAAGTTTCTAAGTGTCCATTTACCATACAAATATTCCTCTAAAAATCAGCCGAACCACGAATTCCGATATACTCACCTGTTATCAGGAGAGAACCGAGTGCTGCATCTTTTAGACCAGCACTGACTCTGAAAAGTAATTCTAAGCGTACTTACCAGTAACTTGTATTTCCTTCCATAGGAATCCATTGTGTGGTTTTTACCAGAAAAGTTTCTAAGTGTCCATTTTTGAAACTTACAAACATTCCTCTAAAATCAGACGAACTACGAATTCCGATTTACTCACCTGTTATCAGGAGAGAACCCAGTGCTGCATCTTTTAACCCAGCACTGACCCTGAAAAGTAAGTCTAAGCGTACTTACCAGTAACTTGTATTTCCTTCCATAGGAATCCATTGTGTGGTTTTCAGCAGAAAAGTTTCTAAGTGTCCATTTTTGAAACTTACAAATATTCCTCTAAAATCAGCCGATCTACGAATTCCGATTTACTCACCTGTTATCAGGAGAGAACCCAGTGCTGCATCCTTTAACCCAGCACTGAACCTGAAAAGTATGTCTAAGTGTACTTACCAGTAACTTGTATTTCCTTCCATAGGAATCCATTGTGTGGGTTTCACCAGAAAAGTTGCTAAGTGTCCATTTTGAAACGTACAAATATTCCTCTGAAATCAGCCGATCTCCGAATTCCTATTTACTCACCTGTTATCAGGAGAGAACCCAGTGCTGCATCTTTTAACCCAGCACTGACCCTGAAAAGTAAGTCTAAACGTACTTACCAGTAACTTGTATTGTCTTCCATAGGAATCCATTGTGTGGTTTTCAGCAGAAAAGTTTCGAAGTGTCCATTTTTGAAACGTACAAATATTCCTCTAAAATCAGCCGAAATACGAATTCCGATTTACTCACCTGTTATAAGGAGAGAACCCAGTGCTGCAACTTTTAGACCAGCACTGACTCTGAGAAGTAATTCTAAGCGTACTTACCAGTAACTTGTATTTCCTTCCATAGGAATCCATTGTGTGGTTTTCACCAGAAAAGTTGCTAAGTGTCCATTTTTGAAACGTACAAATATTCCTCTGAAATCAGCCGAACTCCGAATTCCTATTTACTCACCTGTTATCAGGAGAGAACCCAGTGCTGCATCTTTTAACCCAGCACTGACCCTGAAAAGTAAGTCTAAGTGTACTACTAGTAACTTGTATTTCCTTCCTTAGGAATCCATTGTGTGGTTTTTAGCAGAAAAGTTTCTAAGTGTCCATTTTTGAAACGTACAAATAGTCCTCTAAAATCAGCCGAACTACGAATTCCGATATACTCACCTGTTATCAGGAGAGAAGAACCCAGTGCTGCATCTATTAGACCAGCACTGACTCTGAAAAGTAATTCTAAGCGTACTTACCAGCAACTTGTATTTCCTTCCATAGGAATCCATTGTGTGGTTTTCAGCAGAAAAGTTTCTAAGTGTCCATTTTTGAAACGTACAAATATTCCTCTAACATCAGCCGAACTACGAATTCCGATTTACTCATCTGTTATCAGGAGAGAACCCAGTGCTGCATCTTTTAACCCAGCACTGACCCTGAAAAGTAAGTCTAAGCGTACTTACCAGTAACTTGTATTGTCTTCCATAGGAATCCATTGTGTGGTTTTCAGCAGAAAAGTTTCTAAGTGTCCAATTTTGATACTTACAAATATTCCTCTAAAATCAGCCGAACTAAGAATTCCGATTTACTCACCTGTTATCAGGAGAGAACCCAGTGCTGCATCTTTTAGACCAGCACTGACTCTGAAAAGTAATTCTAAGCGTACTTACCAGTAACTTGTATTTCCTTCCATAGGAATCCATTGTGTGGTTTTCAGCAGAAAAGTTTCTAAGTGTCCATTTTTGAAACATACAAATATTCCTCTAAAATCAGTCGAACTACGAATTCCGATTTACTCACCTGTTATCAGGAGAGAACCCAGTGCTGCATCTTTTAACCCAGCACTGACCCTGAAAAGTAAGTCTAAGCGTACTTACCAGTAACTTGTATTTCCTTCCATAGGAATCCATTGTGTGGTTTTCACCAGAAAAGTTGCTAAGTGTCCATTTTTGAAACGTACAAATATTCCTCTGAAATCAGCCGAACTCCGAATTCCTATTTACTCACCTGTTATCAGGAGAGAACCCAGTGCTGCATCTTTTAGACCAGCACTGACTCTAAAAAGTCATTCTAAGCGTACTTACCAGTAACTTGTATTTCCTTCCATAGGAATCCATTGTGTGATTTTCAGCAGAAAAGTTTCTAAGTGTCCATTTTTGAAACGTACAAATATTCCTCTGAAATCAGCCGAACTCCGAATTCCTATTTACTCACCTGTTATCAGGAGAGAACCCAGTGCTGCATCTTTTAACCCAGCACTGACCCTGAAAAGTAAGTCTAAGTGTACTACTAGTAACTTGTATTTCCTTCCTTAGGAATCCATTGTGTGGTTTTTAGCAGAAAAGTTTCTAAGTGTCCATTTTTGAAACTTACAAATATTCCTCTAAAATCAGCCGATGTACCAATTCCGATATACTCACCTGTTATCAGGAGAGAACCCAGTGCTGCATCTTTTAGACCAGCACTGACTCTGAAAAGTAATTCTAAGCGTACTTACCAGTAACTTGTATTTCCTTCCATAGAAATCCATTGTGTGGTTTTTACCAGAAAAGTTTCTAAGTGTCCATTTTTGAAACTTACAAACATTCCTCTAAAATCAGACGAACAACGAATTCCGATTTACTCACCTGTTATCAGGAGAGAACCCAGTGCTGCATCTTTTAACCCAGCACTGACCCTGAGAAGTAATTCTAAGCGTACTTACCAGTAACTTGTATTTCCTTCCATAGGAATCCATTGTGTGGTTTTCACCAGAAAAGTTGCTAAGTGTCCATTTTTGAAACGTACAAATATTCCTCTGAAATCAGCCGAACTCCGAATTCCTATTTACTCACCTGTTATCAGGAGAGAACCCAGTGCTGCATCTTTTAACCCAGCACTGACCCTGAAAAGTAAGTCTAAGTGTACTACTAGTAACTTGTATTTCCTTCCTTAGGAATCCATTGTGTGGTTTTTAGCAGAAAAGTTTCTAAGTGTCCATTTTTGAAACTTACAAATATTCCTCTAAAATCAGCCGATGTACCAATTCCGATTTACACACCTGTTATCAGGAGAGAACCCAGTGCTGCATCTTTTAAACCAGCACTGACCCTGAAAAGTAAGTCTAAGCGTACTTACCAGTAACTTGTATTTCCTTCCATAGGAATCCATTGTGTGGTTTTCAGCAGAAAAGTTTTGAAGTGTCCATTTACCATACAAATATTCCTCTAAAAATCAGCCGAACCACGAATTCCGATATACTCACCTGTTATCAGGAGAGAACCCAGTGCTGCATCTTTTAGACCAGCACTGACTCTGAAAAGTAATTCTAAGCGTACTTACCAGTAACTTGTATTTCCTTCCATAGGAATCCATTGTGTGGTTTTTACCAGAAAAGTTTCTAAGTGTCCATTTTTGAAACTTACAAACATTCCTCTAAAATCAGACGAACTACGAATTCCGATTTACTCACCTGTTATCAGGAGAGAACCCAGTGCTGCATCTTTTAACCCAGCACTGACCCTGAAAAGTAAGTCTAAGCGTACTTACCAGTAACTTGTATTTCCTTCCATAGGAATCCATTCTGTGGTTTTCAGCAGAAAAGTTTCTAAGTGTCCATTTTTGAAACTTACAAATATTCCTCTAAAATCAGCCGATCTACGAATTCCGATTTACTCACCTGTTATCAGGAGAGAACCCAGTGCTGCATCCTTTAACCCAGCACTGAACCTGAAAAGTATGTCTAAGTGTACTTACCAGTAACTTGTATTTCCTTCCATAGGAATCCATTGTGTGGGTTTCACCAGAAAAGTTGCTAAGTGTCCATTTTGAAACGTACAAATATTCCTCTGAAATCAGCCGATCTCCGAATTCCTATTTACTCACCTGTTATCAGGAGAGAACCCAGTGCTGCATCTTTTAACCCAGCACTGACCCTGAAAAGTAAGTCTAAACGTACTTACCAGTAACTTGTATTGTCTTCCATAGGAATCCATTGTGTGGTTTTCAGCAGAAAAGTTTCGAAGTGTCCATTTTTGAAACGTACAAATATTCCTCTAAAATCAGCCGAAATACGAATTCCGATTTACTCACCTGTTATAAGGAGAGAACCCAGTGCTGCAACTTTTAGACCAGCACTGACTCTGAGAAGTAATTCTAAGCGTACTTACCAGTAACTTGTATTTCCTTCCATAGGAATCCATTGTGTGGTTTTCACCAGAAAAGTTGCTAAGTGTCCATTTTTGAAACGTACAAATATTCCTCTGAAATCAGCCGAACTCCGAATTCCTATTTACTCACCTGTTATCAGGAGAGAACCCAGTGCTGCATCTTTTAACCCAGCACTGACCCTGAAAAGTAAGTCTAAGTGTACTACTAGTAACTTGTATTTCCTTCCTTAGGAATCCATTGTGTGGTTTTTAGCAGAAAAGTTTCTAAGTGTCCATTTTTGAAACGTACAAATAGTCCTCTAAAATCAGCCGAACTACGAATTCCGATATACTCACCTGTTATCAGGAGAGAAGAACCCAGTGCTGCATCTATTAGACCAGCACTGACTCTGAAAAGTAATTCTAAGCGTACTTACCAGCAACTTGTATTTCCTTCCATAGGAATCCATTGTGTGGTTTTCAGCAGAAAAGTTTCTAAGTGTCCATTTTTGAAACGTACAAATATTCCTCTAACATCAGCCGAACTACGAATTCCGATTTACTCATCTGTTATCAGGAGAGAACCCAGTGCTGCATCTTTTAACCCAGCACTGACCCTGAAAAGTAAGTCTAAGCGTACTTACCAGTAACTTGTATTGTCTTCCATAGGAATCCATTGTGTGGTTTTCAGCAGAAAAGTTTCTAAGTGTCCAATTTTGATACTTACAAATATTCCTCTAAAATCAGCCGAACTAAGAATTCCGATTTACTCACCTGTTATCAGGAGAGAACCCAGTGCTGCATCTTTTAGACCAGCACTGACTCTGAAAAGTAATTCTAAGCGTACTTACCAGTAACTTGTATTTCCTTCCATAGGAATCCATTGTGTGGTTTTCAGCAGAAAAGTTTCTAAGTGTCCATTTTTGAAACATACAAATATTCCTCTAAAATCAGTCGAACTACGAATTCCGATTTACTCACCTGTTATCAGGAGAGAACCCAGTGCTGCATCTTTTAACCCAGCACTGACCCTGAAAAGTAAGTCTAAGCGTACTTACCAGTAACTTGTATTTCCTTCCATAGGAATCCATTGTGTGGTTTTCACCAGAAAAGTTGCTAAGTGTCCATTTTTGAAACGTACAAATATTCCTCTGAAATCAGCCGAACTCCGAATTCCTATTTACTCACCTGTTATCAGGAGAGAACCCAGTGCTGCATCTTTTAGACCAGCACTGACTCTGAAAAGTCATTCTAAGCGTACTTACCAGTAACTTGTATTTCCTTCCATAGGAATCCATTGTGTGGTTTTCAGCAGAAAAGTTTCTAAGTGTCCATTTTTGAAACGTACAAATATTCCTCTAAAATCAGTCGAACTACGAATTCCGATTTACTCATCTGTTATCAGGAGAGAACCCAGTGCTGCATCTTTTAACCCAGCACTGACCCTGAAAAGTAAGTCTAAGCGTACTTACCAGTAACTTGTATTGTCTTCCATAGGAATCCATTGTGTGGTTTTCAGCAGAAAAGTTGCTAAGTGTCCATTTTTGAAACGTACAAATATTCCTCTGAAATCAGCCGAACTCCGAATTCCTATTTACTCACCTGTTATCAGGAGAGAACCCAGTGCTGCATCTTTTAGACCAGCACTGACTCTGAAAAGTAATTCTAAGCGTACTTACCAGTAACTTGTATTTCCTTCCATAGGAATCCATTGTATGGTTTTCACCAGAAAAGTTTCTAAGTGTCCATTTTTGAAACTTACAAATATTCCTCTAAAATCAGCCGATGTACCAATTCCGATTTACACACCTGTTATCAGGAGAGAACCCAGTGCTGCATCTTTTAAACCAGCACTGACCCTGAAAAGTAAGTCTAAGCGTACTTACCAGTAACTTGTATTTCCTTCCATAGGAATCCATTGTGTGGTTTTCAGCAGAAAAGTTTCTAAGTGTCCATTTACCATACAAATATTCCTCTAAAAATCAGCCGAACCACGAATTCCGATATACTCACCTGTTATCAGGAGAGAACCCAGTGCTCCATCTTTTAGACCAGCACTGACTCTGAAAAGTAATTCTAAGCGTACTTACCAGCAACTTGTATTTCCTTCCATAGGAATCCATTGTGTGGTTTTCAGCAGAAAAGTTTCTAAGTGTCCATTTTTGAAACGTACAAATATTCCTCTAACATCAGCCGAACTACGAATTCCGATTTACTCATCTGTTATCAGGAGAGAACCCAGTGCTGCATCTTTTAACCCAGCACTGACCCTGAAAAGTAAGTCTAAGCGTACTTACCAGTAACTTGTATTGTCTTCCATAGGAATCCATTGTGTGGTTTTCAGCAGAAAAGTTTCTAAGTGTCCAATTTTGATACTTACAAATATTCCTCTAAAATCAGCCGAACTAAGAATTCCGATTTACTCACCTGTTATCAGGAGAGAACCCAGTGCTGCATCTTTTAGACCAGCACTGACTCTGAAAAGTAATTCTAAGCGTACTTACCAGTAACTTGTATTTCCTTCCATAGGAATCCATTGTGTGGTTTTCAGCAGAAAAGTTTCTAAGTGTCCATTTTTGAAACATACAAATATTCCTCTAAAATCAGTCGAACTACGAATTCCGATTTACTCACCTGTTATCAGGAGAGAACCCAGTACTGCATCTTTTAACCCAGCACTGACCCTGAAAAGTAAGTCTAAGCGTACTTACCAGTAACTTGTATTTCCTTCCATAGGAATCCATTGTGTGGTTTTCACCAGAAAAGTTGCTAAGTGTCCATTTTTGAAACGTACAAATATTCCTCTGAAATCAGCCGAACTCCGAATTCCTATTTACTCACCTGTTATCAGGAGAGAACCCAGTGCTGCATCTTTTAGACCAGCACTGACTCTGAAAAGTCATTCTAAGCGTACTTACCAGTAACTTGTATTTCCTTCCATAGGAATCCATTGTGTGGTTTTCAGCAGAAAAGTTTCTAAGTGTCCATTTTTGAAACGTACAAATATTCCTCTAAAATCAGTCGAACTACGAATTCCGATTTACTCATCTGTTATCAGGAGAGAACCCAGTGCTGCATCTTTTAACCCAGCACTGACCCTGAAAAGTAAGTCTAAGCGTACTTACCAGTAACTTGTATTGTCTTCCATAGGAATCCATTGTGTGGTTTTCAGCAGAAAAGTTGCTAAGTGTCCATTTTTGAAACGTACAAATATTCCTCTGAAATCAGCCGAACTCCGAATTCCTATTTACTCACCTGTTATCAGGAGAGAACCCAGTGCTGCATCTTTTAGACCAGCACTGACTCTGAAAAGTAATTCTAAGCGTACTTACCAGTAACTTGTATTTCCTTCCATAGGAATCCATTGTATGTTTTCACCAGAAAAGTTTCTAAGTGTCCATTTTTGAAACTTACAAATATTCCTCTAAAATCAGCCGATGTACCAATTCCGATTTACACACCTGTTATCAGGAGAGAACCCAGTGCTGCATCTTTTAAACCAGCACTGACCCTGAAAAGTAAGTCTAAGCGTACTTACCAGTAACTTGTATTTCCTTCCATAGGAATCCATTGTGTGGTTTTCAGCAGAAAAGTTTCTAAGTGTCCATTTACCATACAAATATTCCTCTAAAAATCAGCCGAACCACGAATTCCGATATACTCACCTGTTATCAGGAGAGAACCCAGTGCTCCATCTTTTAGACCAGCACTGACTCTGAAAAGTAATTCTAAGCGTACTTACCAGTAACTTGTATTTCCTTCCAAAGGAATCCATTGTGTGGTTTTTACCAGAAAAGTTTCTAAGTGTCCATTTTTGAAACGTACAAACATTCCTCTAAAATCAGCCAAACTACGAATTCCGATTTACTCACCTGTTATCGGGAGAGAACCCAGTGCTGCATCTTTTAGACCAGCACTGACTCTGAAAAGAAATTCTAAGCGTACTTCCCAGTAACTTATATTTCCTTCCATAGGAATCCATTGTGTGGTTTTCAGCAGAAAAGTTTCTAAGTGTCCATTTTTGAAAGGTAGAAATATTCCTCTAAAATAAGCCGAACTACGAATTCCGATTTACTCACCTGTTATCAGGAGAGAACCCAGTGCTGCATCTTTTAACCCAGCACTGACCCTGAAAAGTAAGCCTAAGCGTACTTACTAGTAACTTGTATTGTCTTCCATAGGAATCCATTGTTTGGTTTTCACCAGAAAAGTTTCTAAGTGTCCATTTTTTAAACTTACAAATATTCCTCTAAAATCAGCCGAACTACGAATTCCGATTTACTCACCTGTTATCAGGAGAGAACCCAGTGCTGCATCTTTTAAACCAGAACTGACCCTGAAAAGTAAGTCTTAGCGTACTTACCAGTAACTTGTATTTCCTTCCATAGGAATCCATTGTGTGGTTTTCAGCAGAAAAGTTTCTAAGTGTCCATTTTTCAAATGTACAAACATTCCTCTAAAATCAGACGAACTACAAATTCCGATTTACTCACCTGTTATCAGGAGAGAACCCAGTACTGCATCTTTTAACCCAGCACTGACCCTGAAAAGTAAGTCTAAGCGTACTTACCAGTAACTTGTATTTCCTTCCATAGAAATCCATTGTGTGGTTTTCAGCAGAAAAGTTTCTAAGTGTCCATTTTTTAAACTTACAAATATTCCTCTAAAATCAGCCGATCTACGAATTCCGATTTACTCACCTGTTATCAGGAGAGAACCCAGTGCTGCATCTTTTAACCCAGCACTGAACCTGAAAAGTATGTCTAAGTGTACTTACCAGTAACTTGTATTTCCTTTCATAGGACTCCATTGTGTGGTTTTCAGCAGAAAAGTTTCTAAGTGTCCATTTTTAAAACGTACAAATATTCCTCTGAAATCAACCGAACAACGAATTCCGATTTACTCTCCTGTTATCAGGAGAGAACCCGGGGCTGCATATTTTAGACCAGCACTGACCCTGAAAAGTAAATCTAAGCGTACTTACCAGTAATTTGTATTTCCTTCCATAGGAATCCATTGTGTGGTTTTCACCAGAAAAGTTTCTAAGTGTCCATTTTTGAAACGTACAAATATTCCTCTAAAGTCAGCCGAACTCTGAATTCCTATTTACTCACCTGTTATCAGAAAAGAACTCAGTGCTGCATCTTTTAACCCAGCACTGACCCTGAAAAGTATGTCTAAGCATACTTACCAGTAACTTGTATTTCCTTCCATAGGAATCCATTGTGTGGGTTTCACCAGAAAAGTTGCTAAGTGTCCCTTTTTGAAACGTACAAATATTCCTCTGAAATCAGCCGAACTCCGAATTCCTATTTACTCACCTGTTATCAGGAGAGAACCCAGTGCTGCATCTTTTAACCCAGCACTGACCCTGAAAAGTAATTCTAAGCGTACTTACCAGTAACTTGTGTTTCCTTCCATAGGAATCCATTGTGTGGTTTTCACCAGAAAAGTTTCTAAGTGTCCATTTTTGAAACGTACAAATATTCCTCTAAAATCAGCCGAAATACGAATTCTGATTTACTCACCTGTTATAAGGAGAGAACCCAGTGCTGCATCTTTTAGACCAGCACTGACTCTGAGAAGTAATTCTAAGCGTACTTACCAGTAACTTGTATTTCCTTCCATAGGAATCCATTGTGTGGTTTTCACCAGAAAAGTTGCTAAGTGTCCATTTTTGAAACGTACAAATATTCCTCTGAAATCAGCCGAACTCCGAATTCCTATTTACTCACCTGTTATCAGGAGAGAACCCAGTGCTGCATCTTTTAACCCAGCACTGACCCTGAAAAGTAATTCTAAGCGTACTTACCAGTAACTTGTGTTTCCTTCCATAGGAATCCATTGTGTGGTTTTCACCAGAAAAGTTTCTAAGTGTCCATTTTTGAAACGTACAAATATTCCTTTAAAATCAGCCAAACTACGAATTCCGATTTACTCACCTGTTATCAGGAGAGAACCCAGTGCTGCGTCTTTTAACCCAGCACTGACCCTGAAACGTAAGTCTAAGCGTACTTACTAGTAACTTGTATTTCCTTCTTTAGTAATCCATTGTGTGGTTTTCAGCAGAAAAGTTTCTAAGTGTCCATTTTTGAAACGTCCAAATATTCCTCTAAAATCAGCCGAAATGCGAATTCCGATTTACTCACCTGTTATAAGGAGAGAACCCAGTGCTGCATCTTTTAGACCAGCACTGATTCTGAGAAGTAATTCTAAGCGTACTTACCAGTAATTTGTATTTCCTTCCATAGTAATCCATTGTGTGGTTTTCAGCAGAAAAGTTTCTAAGTGTCCATTTTTGAAACGTACAAATATTCCTCTAAAATCAGACGAACTCCGAATTCCGATATACTCACCTGTTATCAGGAGAGAACCCAGTGCAGCATCTTTTAGACCAGCACTGACTCTGAAAAGTAATTCTAAGCGTACTTACTAGTAACTTGTATTTCCTTCCATAGGAATCCATTGTCTGGTTTTCACCAGAAAAGTTTCTAAGTGTCCATTTTTGAAACGTACAAATATTCCTTTGAAATCAGCCGAACTCCGAATTCCTATTTACTCACCTGTTATCAGGAGAGAACCCAGTGCTGTATCTTTTAACCCAGCACTGAACCTGAAAAGTATGTCTAAGCGTACTTACCAGTAACTTGTATTTCCTTCCATAGGAATCCATTGTGTGGTTTTCACCAGAAAAGTTTCTAAGTGTCCATTTGTGAAATGTACAAATATTCCTCTGAAATCAACCGAACAACGAATTCCGATTTACTCACCTGTTATCAGGAGAGAACCCACTGCCGCATCTTTTAGACCAGCACTGGCTCTGAAAAGTAATTCTAAGCGTACTTACCAGTAACTTGTATTTCCTTCCATAGGAATCCATTGTGTGGTTTTCAACAGAAAAGTTTCAGAGCGTCCATTTTTGAAACGTACAAACATTCCTCTAAAATCAGCCGAACTACGAATTCCGATTTACTCACCTGTTATCAGGAGAGAACCCAGTGCTGCATCTTTTAGACCAGCACTGACTCTGAAAAGTAATTCTAAGCGTACTTACCAGTAACTTGTAATTCCTTCCATAGGAATCCATTGTGTGGGTTTCACCAGAAAAGTTGCTAAGTGTCCATTTTTGAGATGTACAAATATTCCTCTGAAATCAGCCGAACTCCGAATTCCTATTTACTCACCTTTTATCAGGAGAGAACTCAGGGCTGCATCTTTTAACCCAGCACTGACCCTGAAAAGTATGTCTAAGCGTACTTACCAGTAACTTGTATTTCCTTCCATAGGAATCCATTGTGTGGGTTTCACCAGAAAAGTTGCTAAGTGTCCATTTTTGAAACGTACAAATATTCCTCTGAAATCAGCCGATCTCCTAATTCCTATTTACTCACCTGTTATCAGGAGAGAACCCAGTGCTGCATCTTTTAACCCAGCACTGACCCTGAAAAGTAAGTCTAAGCGTACTACTAGTAACTAGTATTTCCTTCCTTAGGAATCCATTGTGTGGTTTTCAGCAGAAAGGTTTCTAAGTGTCCATTTTTGAAACGTACAAATAGTCCTCTAAAATCAGCCGAACTACGAATTTCGATATACTCATCTGTTATCAGGAGAGAAGAACCCAGTGATGCATCTATTAGACCAGCACTGACTCTGAAAAGTAATTCTAAGCGTACTTACCAGCAACTTGTATTTCCTTCCATAGGAATCCATTGTGTGGTTTTCAGCAGAAAAGTTACTAAGTGTCCATTTTTGAAACGTACAAATATTCCTCTAACATCAGCCGAACTACGAATTCCGATTTACTCATCTGTTATCAAGAGAGAACCCAGTGCTGCATCTTTTAACCCAGCACTGACACTGAAAAGTAAGTCTAAGCGTACTTACCAGTAACTTATATTGTCTTCCATAGGAATCCATTGTGTGGTTTTCAGCAGAAAAGTTTCTAAGTGTCCAATTTTGATACTTACAAATATTCCTCTAAAATCAGCCGAACTAAGAATTCCGATTTACTCACCTGTTATCAGGAGAGAACCCAGTGCTGCATCTTTTAGACCAGCACTGACTCTGAAAAGTAATTCTAAGCGTACTTACCAGTAACTTGTATTTCCTTCCATAGGAATCCATTGTGTGGTTTTCAGCAGAAAAGTTTCTAAGTGTCCATTTTTGAAACGTACAAATATTCTTCTAAAATCAGTCGAACTATGAATTCCAATTTACTCATCTCTTATCAGGAGAGAACCCAGTGCTGCATCTTTTAACCCAGCACTGACCCTGAAAAGTAAGTCTAAGCGTACTTACCAGTAACTTGTATTGTCTTCCATAGGAATCCATTGTGTGGTTTTCAGCAGAAAATTTTCTAAGTGTCCAATTTTGAAACTTACAAATATTCCTCTAAAATCAGCCGAACTAAGAATTCCGATTTACTCACCTGTTGTCAGGAGAGAACCCAGTGCTGCATCTTTTAGACCAGCACTGACTCTGAAAAGTAATTCTAAGCGTACTTACCAGTAACTTGTATTTCCTTCCATAGGAATCTATTGTGTGGTTTTCAGCAGAAAAGTTTCTAAGTGTCCATTTTTGAAACTTACAAATATTCCTCTAAAATCAGCCGAAGTACCAATTCTGATTTACTCACCTGTTATCAGGAGAGAACCCAGTGCTGCATCTTTTAAACCAGCACTGACCCTGAAAAGTAAGTCTAAGCGTACTTACCAGTAACTTGTATTTCCTTCCATAGGAATCCATTCTGTGGTTTTCAGCAGAAAAGTTTCTAAGTGTCCAATTTTGAAACATACAAATATTCCTCTAAAAATTAGCCGAACCACGAATTCCGATATACTCACCTGTTATTAGGAGAGAACCCAGTGCTGCATCTTTTAGACCAGCAATGACTCTGAGAAGTAATTCTAAGCGTACTTACCAGTAACTTGTATTTCCTTCCATAGGAATCCATTGTGTGGTTTTCACCAGAAAAGTTTCTAAGTGTCCATTTTTGAAACTTACAAACATTCCTCTAAAATCAGACGAACTACGAATTCCGATTTACTCACCTGTTATCAGGAGAGAACCCAGTGCTGCATCTTTTAACCCAGCACTGACCCTGAAAAGTAAGTCTAAGCGTACTTACCAGTAACTTGTATTGTCTTCCATATGAATCCATTGTGTGGTTTTCAGCAGAAAAGTTTCTAAGTGTCCAATTTTGAAACTTACAAATATTCCTCTAAAATCAGCCGAACTAAGAATTCCGATTTACTCACCTGTTATCAGGAGAGAACCCAGTGCTGCATCTTTTAGACCAGCACTGACTCTGAAAAGTAATTCTAAGCATACTTACCAGTAACTTGTATTTCCTTCCTTAGGAATCCATTGTGTGGTTTTCAGCAGAAAAGTTTCTAAGTGTCCAATTTTGAAACTTACAAATATTCCTCTAAAATCAGCCGAACTAAGAATTCCGATTTACTCACCTGTTATCAGGAGAGAACCCAGTGCTGCATCTTTTAGACCAGCACTGACTCTAAAAAGTAATTCTAAGCGTACTTACCAGTAACTTGTATTTCCTTCCATAGGAATCCATTGTGTGGTTTTCAGCAGAAAAGTTTCTAAGTGTCCATTTTTGAAACTTACAAATATTCCTCTAAAATCAGCCGATCTACGAATTCCGATTTACTCACCTGTTATCAGGAGAGAACCCAGTGCTGCATCTTTTAACCCAGCACTGAACCTGAAAAGTATGTCTAAGTGTACTCACCAGTAACTTGTATTTCCTTCCATAGGAATCCATTGTGTGGGTTTCACCAGAAAAGTTGCTAAGTGTCCATTTTGAAACGTACAAATATTCCTCTGAAATCAGCCGATCTCCGAATTCCTATTTACTCACCTGTTATCAGGAGAGAACCCAGTGCTGCATCTTTTAACCCAGCACTGACCCTGAAAAGTAAGTCTAAACGTACTTACCAGTAACTTGTATTGTCTTCCATAGGAATCCATTGTGTGGTTTTCAGCAGAAAAGTTTCTAAGTGTCCATTTTTGAAACGTACAAATATTCCTCTAAAATCAGCCGAAATACGAATTCCGATTTACTCACCTGTTATAAGGAGAGAACCCAGTGCTGCATCTTTTAGACCAGCACTGACTCTGAGAAGTAATTCTAAGCGTACTTACCAGTAACTTGTATTTCCTTCCATAGGAATCCATTGTGTGGTTTTCACCAGAAAAGTTGCTAAGTGTCCATTTTTGAAACGTACAAATATTCCTCTAAAATCAGTCGAACTACGAATTCCAATTTACTCATCTGTTATCAGGAGAGAACCCAGTGCTGCATCTTTTAACCCAGCACTGACCCTGAAAAGTAAGTCTAAGCGTACTTACCAGTAACTTGTATTGTCTTCCATATGAATCCATTGTGTGGTTTTCAGCAGAAAAGTTTCTTAGTGTCCAATTTTGAAACTTACAAATATTCCTCTAAAATCAGCCGAACTAAGAATTCCGATTTACTCACCTGTTATCAGGAGAGAACCCAGTGCTGCATCTTTTAGACCAGCACTGACTCTGAAAAGTAATTCTAAGCACACTTACCAGTAACTTGTATTTCCTTCCTTAGGAATCCATTGTGTGGTTTTCAGCAGAAAAGTTTCTAAGTGTCCAATTTTGAAACTTACAAATATTCCTCTAAAATCAGCCGAACTAAGAATTCCAATTTACTCACCTGTTATCAGGAGAGAACCCAGTGCTGCATCTTTTAGACCAGCACTGACTCTGAAAAGTAATTCTAAGCGTACTTACCAGTAACTTGTATTTCCTTCCATAGGAATCCATTGTGTGGTTTTCAGCAGAAAAGTTTCTAAGTGTCCATTTTTGAAACTTACAAATATTCCTCTAAAATCAGCCGAAGTACCAATTCCGATTTACTCACCTGTTATCAGGAGAGAACCCAGTGCTGCATCTTTTAAACCAGCACTGACCCTGAAAAGTAAGTCTAAGCGTACTTACCAGTAACTTGTATTTCCTTCCATAGGAATCCATTCTGTGGTTTTCAGCAGAAAAGTTTCTAAGTGTCCATTTTTGAAACTTACAAATATTCCTCTAAAATCAGCCGAAGTACCAATTCCGATTTACTCACCTGTTATCAGGAGAGAAACCAGTGCTGCATCTTTTAAACCAGCACTGACCCTGAAAAGTAAGTCTAAGCGTACTTACCAGTAACTTGTATTTCCTTCCATAGGAATCCATTCTGTGGTTTTCAGCAGAAAAGTTTCTAAGTGTCCATTTTTGAAACATACAAATATTCCTCTAAAAATCAGCCGAACCACGAATTCCGATTTACTCACCTGTTATCAGGAGAGAACCCAGTGCTGCATCTTTTAGACCAGCACTGACTCTGAGAAGTAATTCTAAGCGTACTTACCAGTAACTTGTATTTCCTTCCATAGGAATCCATTGTGTGGTTTTCACCAGAAGAGTTTCTAAGTGTCCATTTTTGAAACTTACAAACATTCCTCTAAAATCAGACGAACTACGAATTCCGATTTACTCACCTGTTATCAGGAGAGAACCCAGTGCTGCATCTTTTAACCCAGCACTGACCCTGAAAAGTAAGTCTAAGCGTACTTACCAGTAACTTGTATTTCCTTCCATAGGAAACCATTGTGTGGTTTTCAGCAGAAAAGTTTCTAAGTGTCCATTTTTGAAACTTACAAATATTCCTCTAAAATCAGCCGATCTACGAATTCCGATTTACTCACCTGTTATCAGGAGAGAACCCAGTGCTGCATCTTTTAACCCAGCACTGAACCTGAAAAGTATTTCTAAGTGTACTTACCAGTAACTTGTATTTCCTTCCATAGGAATCCATTGTGTGGTTTTCACCAGAAAAGTTTCTAAGTGTCCATTTTTGAAACGTACAAATATTCCTCTAAAATCAGCCAAACTACGAATTCCGATTTACTCACCTGTTATCAGTAGAGAACCCAGTGCTGCATCTTTTAACCCAGCACTGACCCTGAAACGTAAGTCTAAGCGTACTTACTAGTAACTTGTATTTCCTTCTTTAGGAATCCATTGTGTGGTTTTCAGCAGAAAAGTTTCTAAGTGTCCATTTTTGAAACGTACAAATATTCCTCTAAAATCAGCCGAAATGCGAATTCCGATTTACTCACCTGTTATAGGGAGAGAACCCAGTGCTGCATATTTTAGACCAGCACTGACTCTGAAAAGTAATTCTAAGCGTACTTACCAGTAACTTGTATTTCCTTCCATAGGAATCTATTGTGTGGTTTTCAGCAGAAAAGTTTCTAAGTGTCCATTTTTGAAACGTACAAATATTCCTCTGAAATCAGCCGAACTCCGAATTCCTATTTACTCACCTGTTATCAGGAGAGAACCCAGTGCTGTATCTTTTAGCCCAGCACTGAACCTGAAAAGTATGTCTAAGCGTACTTACCAGTAACTTGTATTTCCTTCCATAGGAATCCATTGTGTGGTTTTCAGCAGAAAAGTTTCTAAGTGTCCATTTTTGAAACGTACAAATATTCCTCTAAAATCAGTCGAACTACGAATTCCAATTTACTCATCTGTTATCAGGAGAGAACCCAGTGCTGCATCTTTTAACCCAGCACTGACCCTGAAAAGTAAGTCTAAGCGTACTTACCAGTAACTTGTATTGTCTTCCATAGGAATCCATTGTGTGGTTTTCAGCAGAAAAGTTGCTAAGTGTCCATTTTGAAACGTACAAATATTCCTCTGAAATCAGCCGATCTCCGAATTCCTATTTACTCACCTGTTATCAGGAGAGAACCCAGTGCTGCATCTTTTAACCCAGCACTGACCCTGAAAAGTAAGTCTAAACGTACTTACCAGTAACTTGTATTGTCTTCCATAGGAATCCATTGTGTGGTTTTCAGCAGAAAAGTTTCTAAGTGTCCATTTTTGAAACGTACAAATATTCCTCTAAAATCAGCCGAAATACGAATTCCGATTTACTCACCTGTTATAAGGAGAGAACCCAGTGCTGCATCTTTTAGACCAGCACTGACTCTGAGAAGTAATTCTAAGCGTACTTACCAGTAACTTGTATTTCCTTCCATAGGAATCCATTGTGTGGTTTTCACCAGAAAAGTTGCTAAGTGTCCATTTTTGAAATGTACAAATAGTCCTCTAAAATCAGCCGAACTACGAATTCTGATATACTCACCTGTTATCAGGAGAAAACAAAGTGCTGCATCTTTTAGACCAGCACTGACTCTGAAAAGTAATTCTAAGCGTACTTACCAGCAACTTGTATTTCCTTCCATAGGAATCCGTTGTGTGGTTTTCAGCAGAAAAGTTTCTAAGTGTCCATTTTTGAAACGTACAAATATTCCTCTAACATCAGCCGAACTACGAATTCCGATTTACTCATCTGTTATCAGGAGAGAACCCAGTGCTGCATCTTTTAACCCAGCACTGACCCTGAAAAGTAAGTCTAAGCGTACTTACCAGTAACTTGTATTGTCTTCCATAGGAATCCATTGTGTGGTTTTCAGCAGAAAAGTTTCTAAGTGTCCAATTTTGATACTTACAAATATTCCTCTAAAATCAGCCGAACTAAGAATTCCGATTTACTCACCTGTTATCAGGAGAGAACCCAGTGCTGCATCTTTTAGACCAGCACTGACTCTGAAAAGTAATTCTAAGCGTACTTACCAGTAACTTGTATTTCCTTCCATAGGAATCCATTGTGTGGTTTTCAGCAGAAAAGTTTCTAAGTGTCCATTTTTGAAACGTACAAATATTCCTCTAAAATCAGTCGAACTACGAATTCCGATTTACTCACCTGTTATCAGGAGAGAACCCAGTGCTGCATCTTTTAACCCAGCACTGACCCTGAAAAGTAAGTCTAAGCGTACTTACCAGTAACTTGTATTTCCTTCCATAGGAATCCATTGTGTGGTTTTCAGCAGAAAAGTTTCTAAGTGTCCATTTTTGAAACTTACAAATATTCCTCTAAAATCAGCCGATCTACGAATTCCGATTTACTCACCTGTTATCAGGAGAGAACCCAGTGCTGCATCTTTTAACCCAGCACTGAACCTGAAAAGTATGTCTAAGTGTACTTACCAGTAACTTGTATTTCCTTCCATAGGAATCCATTGTGTGGGTTTCACCAGAAAAGTTTCTAAGTGTCCAATTTTGATACTTACAAATATTCCTCTAAAATCAGCCGAACTAAGAATTCCGATTTACTCACATGTTATCAGGAGAGAACCCAGTGCTGCATCTTTTAGACCAGCACTGACTCTGAAAAGTAATTCTAAGCGTACTTACCAGTAACTTGTATTTCCTTCCATAGGAATACATTGTGTGGTTTTCAGCAGAAAAGATTCTAAGTGTCCATTTTTGAAACGTACAAATATTCCTCTAAAATCAGTCGAACTACGAATTCCGATTTACTCACCTGTTATCAGGAGAGAACCCAGTGCTGCATCTTTTAACCCGGCACTGACCCTGAAAAGTAATTCTAAGCGTACTTACCAGTAACTTGTATTTCCTTCCATAGGAATCCATTGTGTGGTTTTCAGCAGAAAAGTTTCTAAGTGTCCATTTTTGAAACTTACAAATATTCCTCTAAAATCAGCCGATCTACGAATTCCGATTTACTCACCTGTTATCAGGAGAGAACCCAGTGCTGCATCTTTTAACCCAGCACTAAACCTGAAAAGTATGTCTAAGTGTACTTACCAGTAACTTGTATTTCCTTCCATAGGAATCCATTGTGTGGTTTTCAGCAGAAAAGTTTCTAAGTGTCCAATTTTGATACTTACAAATATTCCTCTAAAATCAGCCGAACTAAGAATTCCGATTTACTCACATGTTATCAGGAGAGAACCCAGTGCTGCATCTTTTAGACCAGCACTGACTCTGAAAAGTAATTCTAAGCGTACTTACCAGTAACTTGTATTTCCTTCCATAGGAATACATTGTGTGGTTTTCAGCAGAAAAGTTTCTAAGTGTCCATTTTTGAAACGTACAAATATTCCTCTAAAATCAGTCGAACTACGAATTCCGATTTACTCACCTGTTATCAGGAGAGAACCCAGTGCTGCATCTTTTAACCCAGCACTGACCCTGAAAAGTAAGTCTAAGAGTACTTACCAGTAACTTGTATTTCCTTCCATAGGAATCCATTGTGTGGTTTTCAGCAGAAAAGTTTCTAAGTGTCCATTTTTGAAACTTACAAATATTCCTCTAAAATCAGCCGATCTACGAATTCCGATTTACTCACCTGTTATCAGGAGAGAACCCAGTGCTGCATCTTTTAACCCAGCACTGAACCTGAAAAGTATGTCTAAGTGTACTTACCAGTAACTTGTATTGCCTTCCATAGGCATCCATTGTGTGGGTTTCACCAGAAAAGTTGCTAAGTGTCCATTTTGAAACGTACAAATATTCCTCTGAAATCAGCCGATCTCCGAATTCCTATTTACTCACCTGTTATCAGGAGAGAACCCAGTGCTGCATCTTTTAACCCAGCACTGACCCTGAAAAGTAAGTCTAAACGTACTTACCAGTAACTTGTATTGTCTTCCATAGGAATCCATTGTGTGGTTTTCAGCAGAAAAGTTTCTAAGTGTCCATTTTTGAAACGTACAAATATTCCTCTAAAATTAGCCGAAATACGAATTCCGATTTACTCACCTGTTATAAGGAGAGAACCCAGTGCTGCATCTTTTAGACCAGCACTGACTCTGAGAAGTAATTCTAAGCGTACTTACCAGTAACTTGTATTTCCTTCCATAGGAATCCATTGTGTGGTTTTCACCAGAAAAGTTGCTAAGTGTCCATTTTTGAAACATACAAATATTCCTCTGAAATCAGCCGAACTCCGAATTCCTATTTACTCACCTGTTATCAGGAGAGAACCCAGTGGTGCATCTTTTAACCCAGCACTGACCCTGAAAAGTAAGTCTAAGCGTACTACTAGTAACTTGTATTTCCTTCCTTAGGAATCCATTGTGTGGTTTTTAGCAGAAAAGTTTCTAAGTGTCCATTTTTGAAATGTACAAATAGTCCTCTAAAATCAGCCGAACTACGAATTCTGATATACTCACCTGTTATCAGGAGAGAACCCAGTGCTGCATCTTTTAGACCAGCACTGACTCTGAAAAGTAATTCTAAGCGTACTTACCAGCAACTTGTATTTCCTTCCATAGGAATCCATTGTGTGGTTTTCAGCAGAAAAGTTTCTAAGTGTCCATTTTTGAAACGTACAAATATTCCTCTAACATCAGCCGAACTACGAATTCCGATTTACTCATCTGTTATCAGGAGAGAACCCAGTGCTGCATCTTTTAACCCAGCACTGACCCTGAAAAGTAAGTCTAAGCGTACTTACCAGTAACTTGTATTGTCTTCCATAGGAATCCATTGTGTGGTTTTCAGCAGAAAAGTTTCTAAGTGTCCAATTTTGATACTTACAAATATTCCTCTAAAATCAGCCGAACTAAGAATTCCGATTTACTCACCTGTTATCAGGAGAGAACCCAGTGCTGCATCTTTTAGACCAGCACTGACTCTGAAAAGTAATTCTAAGCGTACTTACCAGTAACTTGTATTTCCTTCCATAGGAATCCATTGTGTGGTTTTCAGCAGAAAAGTTTCTAAGTGTCCATTTTTGAAACGTACAAATATTCCTCTAAAATCAGTCGAACTACGAATTCCGATTTACTCACCTGTTATCAGGAGAGAACCCAGTGCTGCATCTTTTAACCCAGCACTGACCCTGAAAAGTAAGTCTAAGCGTACTTACCAGTAACTTGTATTTCCTTCCATAGGAATCCATTGTGTGGTTTTCAGCAGAAAAGTTTCTAAGTGTCCATTTTTGAAACTTACAAATATTCCTCTAAAATCAGCCGATCTACGAATTCCGATTTACTCACCTGTTATCAGGAGAGAACCCAGTGCTGCATCTTTTAACCCAGCACTGAACCTGAAAAGTATGTCTAAGTGTACTTACCAGTAACTTGTATTTCCTTCCATAGGAATCCATTGTGTGGGTTTCACCAGAAAAGTTTCTAAGTGTCCAATTTTGATACTTACAAATATTCCTCTAAAATCAGCCGAACTAAGAATTCCGATTTACTCACATGTTATCAGGAGAGAACCCAGTGCTGCATCTTTTAGACCAGCACTGACTCTGAAAAGTAATTCTAAGCGTACTTACCAGTAACTTGTATTTCCTTCCATAGGAATACATTGTGTGGTTTTCAGCAGAAAAGATTCTAAGTGTCCATTTTTGAAACGTACAAATATTCCTCTAAAATCAGTCGAACTACGAATTCCGATTTACTCACCTGTTATCAGGAGAGAACCCAGTGCTGCATCTTTTAACCCGGCACTGACCCTGAAAAGTAATTCTAAGCGTACTTACCAGTAACTTGTATTTCCTTCCATAGGAATCCATTGTGTGGTTTTCAGCAGAAAAGTTTCTAAGTGTCCATTTTTGAAACTTACAAATATTCCTCTAAAATCAGCCGATCTACGAATTCCGATTTACTCACCTGTTATCAGGAGAGAACCCAGTGCTGCATCTTTTAACCCAGCACTAAACCTGAAAAGTATGTCTAAGTGTACTTACCAGTAACTTGTATTTCCTTCCATAGGAATCCATTGTGTGGTTTTCAGCAGAAAAGTTTCTAAGTGTCCAATTTTGATACTTACAAATATTCCTCTAAAATCAGCCGAACTAAGAATTCCGATTTACTCACATGTTATCAGGAGAGAACCCAGTGCTGCATCTTTTAGACCAGCACTGACTCTGAAAAGTAATTCTAAGCGTACTTACCAGTAACTTGTATTTCCTTCCATAGGAATACATTGTGTGGTTTTCAGCAGAAAAGTTTCTAAGTGTCCATTTTTGAAACGTACAAATATTCCTCTAAAATCAGTCGAACTACGAATTCCGATTTACTCACCTGTTATCAGGAGAGAACCCAGTGCTGCATCTTTTAACCCAGCACTGACCCTGAAAAGTAAGTCTAAGAGTACTTACCAGTAACTTGTATTTCCTTCCATAGGAATCCATTGTGTGGTTTTCAGCAGAAAAGTTTCTAAGTGTCCATTTTTGAAACTTACAAATATTCCTCTAAAATCAGCCGATCTACGAATTCCGATTTACTCACCTGTTATCAGGAGAGAACCCAGTGCTGCATCTTTTAACCCAGCACTGAACCTGAAAAGTATGTCTAAGTGTACTTACCAGTAACTTGTATTGCCTTCCATAGGCATCCATTGTGTGGGTTTCACCAGAAAAGTTGCTAAGTGTCCATTTTGAAACGTACAAATATTCCTCTGAAATCAGCCGATCTCCGAATTCCTATTTACTCACCTGTTATCAGGAGAGAACCCAGTGCTGCATCTTTTAACCCAGCACTGACCCTGAAAAGTAAGTCTAAACGTACTTACCAGTAACTTGTATTGTCTTCCATAGGAATCCATTGTGTGGTTTTCAGCAGAAAAGTTTCTAAGTGTCCATTTTTGAAACGTACAAATATTCCTCTAAAATTAGCCGAAATACGAATTCCGATTTACTCACCTGTTATAAGGAGAGAACCCAGTGCTGCATCTTTTAGACCAGCACTGACTCTGAGAAGTAATTCTAAGCGTACTTACCACTAACTTGTATTTCCTTCCATAGGAATCCATTGTGTGGTTTTCACCAGAAAAGTTGCTAAGTGTCCATTTTTGAAACATACAAATATTCCTCTGAAATCAGCCGAACTCCGAATTCCTATTTACTCACCTGTTATCAGGAGAGAACCCAGTGGTGCATCTTTTAACCCAGCACTGACCCTGAAAAGTAAGTCTAAGCGTACTACTAGTAACTTGTATTTCCTTCCTTAGGAATCCATTGTGTGGTTTTTAGCAGAAAAGTTTCTAAGTGTCCATTTTTGAAATGTACAAATAGTCCTCTAAAATCAGCCGAACTACGAATTCTGATATACTCACCTGTTATCAGGAGAGAACCCAGTGCTGCATCTTTTAGACCAGCACTGACTCTGAAAAGTAATTCTAAGCGTACTTACCAGCAACTTGTATTTCCTTCCATAGGAATCCATTGTGTGGTTTTCAGCAGAAAAGTTTCTAAGTGTCCATTTTTGAAACGTACAAATATTCCTCTAACATCAGCCGAACTACGAATTCCGATTTACTCATCTGTTATCAGGAGAGAACCCAGTGCTGCATCTTTTAACCCAGCACTGACCCTGAAAAGTAAGTCTAAGCGTACTTACCAGTAACTTGTATTGTCTTCCATAGGAATCCATTGTGTGGTTTTCAGCAGAAAAGTTTCTAAGTGTCCAATTTTGATACTTACAAATATTCCTCTAAAATCAGCCGAACTAAGAATTCCGATTTACTCACCTGTTATCAGGAGAGAACCCAGTGCTGCATCTTTTAGACCAGCACTGACTCTGAAAAGTAATTCTAAGCGTACTTACCAGTAACTTGTATTTCCTTCCATAGGAATCCATTGTGTGGTTTTCAGCAGAAAAGTTTCTAAGTGTCCATTTTTGAAACGTACAAATATTCCTCTAAAATCAGTCGAACTACGAATTCCGATTTACTCACCTGTTATCAGGAGAGAACCCAGTGCTGCATCTTTTAACCCAGCACTGACCCTGAAAAGTAAGTCTAAGCGTACTTACCAGTAACTTGTATTTCCTTCCATAGGAATCCATTGTGTGGTTTTCAGCAGAAAAGTTTCTAAGTGTCCATTTTTGAAACTTACAAATATTCCTCTAAAATCAGCCGATCTACGAATTCCGATTTACTCACCTGTTATCAGGAGAGAACCCAGTGCTGCATCTTTTAACCCAGCACTGAACCTGAAAAGTATGTCTAAGTGTACTTACCAGTAACTTGTATTTCCTTCCATAGGAATCCATTGTGTGGGTTTCACCAGAAAAGTTGCTAAGTGTCCATTTTGAAACGTACAAATATTCCTCTGAAATCAGCCGATCTCCGAATTCCTATTTACTCACCTGTTATCAGGAGAGAACCCAGTGCTGCATCTTTTAACCCAGCACTGACCCTGAAAAGTAAGTCTAAACGTACTTACCAGTAACTTGTATTGTCTTCCATCGGAATCCATTGTGTGGTTTTCAGCAGAAAAGTTTCTAAGTGTCCATTTTTGAAACGTACAAATATTCCTCTAAAATCAGCCGAAATACGAATTCCGATTTACTCACCTGTTATAAGGAGAGAACCCAGTGCTGCATCTTTTAGACCAGCACTGACTCTGAGAAGTAATTCTAAGCGTACTTACCAGTAACTTGTATTTCCTTCCATAGGAATCCATTGTGTGGTTTTCACCAGAAAAGTTGCTAAGTGTCCATTTTTGAAACGTACAAATATTCCTCTGAAATCAGCCAAACTCCGAATTCCTATTTACTCACCTCTTATCAGGAGAGAACCCAGTGCTGCATCTTTTAACCCAGCACTGACCCTGAAAAGTAATTCTAAGCGTACTTACCAGTAACTTGTGTTTCCTTCCATAGGAATCCACTGTGTGGTTTTCACCAGAAAAGTTTCTAAGTGTCCATTTTTGAAACGTACAAATATTCCTCTAAAATCAGCCAAACTACGAATTCCGATTTACTCACCTGTTATCAGGAGAGAACCCAGTGCTGCATCTTTTAACCCAGCACTGACCCTGAAACGTAAGTCTAAGCGTACTTACTAGTAACTTGTATTTCCTTCTTTAGGAATCCATTGTGTGGTTTTCAGCAGAAAAGTTTCTAAGTGTCCATTTTTGAAATGTACAAATATTCCTCTAAAATCAGCCGAAATGCGAATTCCGATTTACTCACCTGTTATAGGGAGAGAACCCAGTGCTGCATATTTTAGACCAGCACTGACTCTGAAAAGTAATTCTAAGCGTACTTACCAGTAACTTGTATTTCCTTCCATAGGAATCTATTGTGTGGTTTTCAGCAGAAAAGTTTCTAAGTGTCCATTTTTGAAACGTACAAATATTCCTCTGAAATCAGCCGAACTCCGAATTCCTATTTACTCACCTGTTATCAGGAGAGAACCCAGTGCTGTATCTTTTAGCCCAGCACTGAACCTGAAAAGTATGTCTAAGCGTACTTACCAGTAACTTGTATTTCATTCCATAGGAATCCATTGTGTGGTTTTCAGCAGAAAAGTTTCTAAGTGTCCATTTTTGAAACGTACAATTATTCCTCTAAAATCAGTCGAACTACGAATTCCAATTTACTCATCTGTTATCAGGAGAGAACCCAGTGCTGCATCTTTTAACCCAGCACTGACCCTGAAAAGTAAGTCTAAGCGTACTTACCAGTAACTTGTATTGTCTTCCATAGGAATCCATTGTGTGGTTTTCAGCAGAAAAGTTTCTAAGTGTCCAATTTTGAAACTTACAAATATTCCTCTAAAATCAGCCGAACTAAGAATTCCGATTTACTCACCTGTTATCAGGAGAGAACCCAGTGCTGCATCTTTTAGACCAGCACTGACTCTGAAAAGTAATTCTAAGCGTACTTACCAGTAACTTGTATTTCCTTCCGTAGGAATCTATTGTGTGGTTTTCAGCAGAAAAGTTTCTAAGTGTCCAATTTTGAAACTTACAAATATTCCTCTAAAATCAGCCGAAGTACCAATTCCGATTTACTCGCCTGTTATCAGGAGAGAACCCAGTGCTGCATCTTTTAAACCAGCACTGACCCTGAAAAGTAAGTCTAAGCGTACTTACCAGTAACTTGTATTTCCTTCCATAGGAATCCATTCTGTGGTTTTCAGCAGAAAAGTTTCGAAGTGTCCATTTTTGAAACATACAAATATTCCTCTAAAAATCAGCCGAACCACGAATTCCGATATACTCACCTGTTTTCAGGAGAGAACCCAGTGCTGCATCTTTTAGACCAGCACTGACTCTGAGAAGTAATTCTAAGCGTACTTACCAGTAACTTGTATTTCCTTCCATAGGAATCCATTGTGTGGTTTTCACCAGAAAAGTTTCTAAGTGTCCATTTTTGAAACTTACAAACATTCCTCTAAAATCAGACGAACTACGAATTCCGATTTACTCACCTGTTATCAGGAGAGAACCCAGTGCTGCATCTTTTAACCCAGCACTGAACCTGAAAGTATGTCTAAGTGTACTTACCAGTAACTTGTATTTCCTTTCTTAGGAATCCATTGTGTGGATTTCACCAGAAAAGTTGCTAAGTGTCCATTTTGAAACGTACATATATTCCTCTGAAATCAGCCGATCTCCGAATTCCTATTTACTCACCTGTTATCAGGAGAGAACCCAGTGCTGCATCTTTTAACCCAGCACTGACCCTGAAAAGTAAGTCTAAACGTACTTACCAGTAACTTGTATTGTCTTCCATAGGAATCCATTGTGTGGTTTTCAGCAGAAAAGTTTCTAAGTGTCCATTTTTGAAACATACAAATATTCCTCTAAAATGAGCCAAAATACGAATTCCGATTTACTCATCTGTTATAAGGAGAGAACCCAGTGCTGCATCTTTTAACCCAGCACTGACCCTGAAAAGTAAGTCTAAGCGTACTTACCAGTAACTTGTATTGTCTTCCATATGAATCCATTGTGTGGTTTTCAGCAGAAAAGTTTCTAAGTGTCCAATTTTGAAACTTACAAATATTCCTCTAAAATCAGCCGAACTAAGAATTCCGATTTACTCACCTGTTATCAGGAGAGAACCCAGTGCTGCATCTTTTAGACCAGCACTGACTCTGAAAAGTAATTCTAAGCGTACTTACCAGTAACTTGTATTTCCTTCCTTAGGAATCCATTCTGTGGTTTTCAGCAGAAAATTTTCTAAGTGTCCATTTTTGAAACGTACAAATATTCCTCTAAAATCAGTCGAACTATTAATTCCGATTTACTCACCTGTTATCAGGAGAGAACCCAGTGCTGCATCTTTTAACCCAGCACTGACCCTGAAAAGTAAGTCTAAGCGTACTTACCAGTAACTTGTATTTCCTTCCATAGGAATCCATTGTGTGGTTTTCAGCAGAAAAGTTTCTAAGTGTCCATTTTTGAAACTTACAAATATTCCTCTAAAATCAGCCGATCTACGAATTCCGATTTACTCACCTGTTATCAGGAGAGAACCCAGTGCTGCATCTTTTAACCCAGCACTGAACCTGAAAAGTATGTCTAACTGTACTTACCAGTAACTTGTATTTCCTTCCATAGGAATCCATTGTGTGGGTTTCACCAGAAAAGTTGCTAAGTGTCCATTTTGAAACGTACAAATATTCCTCTGAAATCAGCCGATCTCCGAATTCCTATTTACTCACCTGTTATCAGGAGAGAACCCAGTGCTGCATCTTTTAACCCAGCACTGACCCTGAAAAGTAAGTCTAAACGTACTTACCAGTAACTTGTATTGTCTTCCATAGGAATCCATTGTGTGGTTTTCAGCAGAAAAGTTTCTAAGTGTCCATTTTTGAAACGTACAAATATTCCTCTAAAATCAGCCGAAATACGAATTCCGATTTACTCACCTGTTATAAGGAGAGAACCCAGTGCTGCATCTTTTAGACCAGCACTGACTCTGAGAAGTAATTCTAAGCGTACTTACAAGTAACTTGTATTTCCTTCCATAGGAATCCATTGTGTTGTTTTCACCAGAAAAGTTGCTAAGTGTCCATTTTTGAAACGTACAAATATTCCTCTGAAATCAGCCGAACTCCGAATTCCTATTTACTCACCTGTTATCAGGAGAGAACCCAGTGCTGCATCTTTTAACCCAGCACTGACCCTGAAAAGTAAGTCTAAGCGAACTACTAGTAACTTGTATTTCCTTCCTTAGGAATCCATTGTGTGGTTTTCAGCAGAAAAGTTTCTAAGTGTCCATTTTCGAAACGTACAAATAGTCCTCTAAAATCAGCCGAACTACGAATTCCGATATACTCACCTGTTATCAGGAGAGAAGAACCCAGTGCTGCATCTATTAGACCAGCACTGACTCTGAAAAGTAATTCTAAGCGTACTTATCAGCAACTTGTATTTCCTTCCATAGGAATCCATTGTGTGGTTTTCAGCAGAAAAGTTTCTAAGTGTCCATTTTTGAAACTTACAAATATTCCTCTAAAATCAGCCGATCTACGAATTCCGATTTACTCACCTGTTATCAGGAGAGAACACAGTGCTGCATCTTTTAACCCAGCACTGAACCTGAAAAGTATGTCTAAGTGTACTTACCAGTAACTTGTATTTAATTCCATAGGAATCCATTGTGTGGGTTTCACCAGAAAAGTTGCTAAGTGTCCATTTTGAAACGTACAAATATTCCTCTGAAATCAGCCGATCTCCGAATTCCTATTTACTCACCTGTTATCAGGAGAGAACCCAGTGCTGCATCTTTTAACCCAGCACTGACCCTGAAAAGTAAGTCTAAACGTACTTACCAGTAACTTGTATTGTCTTCCATAGGAATCCATTGTGTGGTTTTCAGCAGAAAAGTTTCTAAGTGTCCATTTTTAAAACATACAAATATTCCTCTAAAATCAGCCGAAATACGAATTCCGATTTACTCACCTGTTATAAGGAGAGAACCCAGTGCTGCATCTTTTAGACCAGCACTGACTCTGAGAAGTAATTCTAAGCGTACTTAAAAGTAACTTGTATTTCCTTCCATAGGAATCCATTGTGTGGTTTTCACCAGAAAAGTTGCTAAGTGTCCATTTTTGAAACGTACAAATATTCATCTAAAATCAGTCGAACTACGAATTCCAATTTACTCATCTGTTATCAGGAGAGAACCCAGTGCTGCATCTTTTAACCCAGCACTGACCCTGAAAAGTAAGTCTAAGCGTACTTACCAGTAACTTGTATTGTCTTCCATATGAATCCATTGTGTGGTTTTCAGCAGAAAAGTTTCTAAGTGTCCAATTTTGAAACTTACAAATATTCCTCTAAAATCAGCCGAACTAAGAATTCCGATTTACTCACCTGTTATCAGGAGAGAACCCATTGCTGCATCTTTTAGACCAGCACTGACTCTGAAAAGTAATTCTAAGCGTACTTACCAGTAACTTGTATTTCCTTCCTTAGGAATCCATTGTGTGGTTTTCAGCAGAAAAGTTTCTAAGTGTCCAATTTTGAAACTTACAAATATTCCTCTAAAATCAGCCGAACTAAGAATTCCGATTTACTCACCTGTTATCAGGAGAGAACCCAGTGCTGCATCTTTTAGACCAGCACTGACTCTGAAAAGTAATTCTAAGCGTACTTACCAGTAACTTGTATTTCCTTCCATAGGAATCCATTGTGTGGTTTTCAGCAGAAAAGTTTCTAAGTGTCCATTTTTGAAACTTACAAATATTCCTCTAAAATCAGCCGAAGTACCAATTCCGATTTAATCACCTGTTATCAGGCGAGAACCCAGTGCTGCATCTTTTAAACCAGCACTGACCCTGAAAAGTAAGTCTAAGCGTACTTACCAGTAACTTGTATTTCATTCCATAGGAATCCATTCTGTGGTTTTCAGCAGAAAAGTTTCTAAGTGTCCATTTTTGAAACATACAAATATTCCTCTAAAAATCAGCCGAACCACGAATTCCGATATACTCACCTGTTATCAGGAGAGAACCCAGTGCTGCATCTTTTAGACCAGCACTGACTCTGAAAAGTAATTCTAAGCGTACTTACCAGTAATTTGTATTTCCTTCCATAGGAATCCATTGTGTGGTTTTCAGCAGAAAAGTTTCTAAGTGTCCATTTTTGAAACGTACAAATACTCCTCTAAAATCAGTCGAACTATGAATTCCGATTTACTCACCTGTTATCAGGAGAGAACCCAGTGCTGCATCTTTTAACCCAGCACTGACCCTGAAAAGTAAGTCTAAGCGTACTTACCAGTAACTTGTATTTCCTTCCATAGGAATCCATTGTGTGGTTTTCAGTAGAAAAGTTTCTAAGTGTCCATTTTTGAAACTTACAAATATTCCTCTAAAATCAGCCGATCTACGAATTCCGATTTACTCACCTGTTATCAGGAGAGAACCCAGTGCTGCATCTTTTAACCCAGCACTGAACCTGAAAAGTATGTCTAAGTGTACTTACCAGTAACTTGTATTTCCTTCCATAGGAATCCATTGTGTGGGTTTCACCAGAAAAGTTGCTCATTGTCCATTTTGAAACGTACAAATATTCCTCTGAAATCAGCCGATCTCCGAATTCCTATTTACTCACCTGTTATCAGGAGAGAACCCAGTGCTGCATCTTTTAACCCAGCACTGACCCTGAAAAGTAAGTCTAAACGTACTTACCAGTTACTTGTATTGTCTTCCATAGGAATCCATTGTGTGGTTTTCAGCAGAAAAGTTTCTAAGTGTCCATTTTTGAAACGTACAAATATTCCTCTAAAATCAGCCGAAATACGAATTCCGATTTACTCACCTGTTATAAGGAGAGAACCCAGTGCTGCATCTTTTAGACCAGCACTGACTCTGAGAAGTAATTCTAAGCGTACTTACAAGTAACTTGTATTTCCTTCCATAGGAATCCATTGTGTTGTTTTCACCAGAAAAGTTGCTAAGTGTCCATTTTTGAAACGTGCAAATATTCCTCTGAAATCAGCCGAACTCCGAATTCCTATTTACTCACCTGTTATCAGGAGAGAACCCAGTGCTGCATCTTTTAACCCAGCACTGACCCTGAAAAGTAAGTCTAAGCGAACTACTAGTAACTTGTATTTCCTTCCTTAGGAATCCATTGTGTGGTTTCAGCAGAAAAGTTTCTAAGTGTCCATTTTTGAAACGTACAAATAGTCCTCTAAAATCAGCCGAACTACGAATTCCGATATACTCACCTGTTATCAGGAGAGAAGAACCCAGTGCTGCATCTATTAGACCAGCACTGACTCTGAAAAGTAATTCTAAGCGTACTTATCAGCAACTTGTATTTCCTTCCATAGGAATCCATTGTGTGGTTTTCAGCAGAAAAGTTTCTAAGTGTCCATTTTTGAAACGTACAAATATTCCTCTAACATCAGCCGAACTACGAATTCCGATTTACTCATCTGTTATCAGGAGAGAACCCAGTGCTGCATCTTTTAACCCAGCACTGAACCTGAAAAGTATGTCTAAGTGTACTTACCAGTAACTTGTATTTCCTTCCATAGGAATCCATTGTGTGGTTTTCAGCAGAAAAGTTTCTAAGTGTCCATTTTTGAAACTTACAAATATTCCTCTAAAATCAGCCGATCTACGAATTCCGATTTACTCACCTGTTATCAGGAGAGAACCCAGTGCTGCATCTTTTAACCCAGCACTGAACCTGAAAAGTATGTCTAAGTGTACTTACCAGTAACTTGTATTTAATTCCATAGGAATCCATTGTGTGGGTTTCACCAGAAAAGTTGCTAAGTGTCCATTTTGAAACGTACAAATATTCCTCTGAAATCAGCCGATCTCCGAATTCCTATTTACTCACCTGTTATCAGGAGAGAACCCAGTGCTGCATCTTTTAACCCAGCACTGACCCTGAAAAGTAAGTCTAAACGTACTTACCAGTAACTTGTATTGTCTTCCATAGGAATCCATTGTGTGGTTTTCAGCAGAAAAGTTTCTAAGTGTCCATTTTTAAAACATACAAATATTCCTCTAAAATCAGCCGAAATACGAATTCCGATTTACTCACCTGTTATAAGGAGAGAACCCAGTGCTGCATCTTTTAGACCAGCACTGACTCTGAGAAGTAATTCTAAGCGTACTTAAAAGTAACTTGTATTTCCTTCCATAGGAATCCATTGTGTGGTTTTCACCAGAAAAGTTGCTGTGTCCATTTTTGAAACGTACAAATATTCCTCTAAAATCAGTCGAACTACGAATTCCAATTTACTCATCTGTTATCAGGAGAGAACCCAGTGCTGCATCTTTTAACCCAGCACTGACCCTGAAAAGTAAGTCTAAGCGTACTTACCAGTAACTTGTATTGTCTTCCATATGAATCCATTGTGTGGTTTTCAGCAGAAAAGTTTCTAAGTGTCCAATTTTGAAACTTACAAATATTCCTCTAAAATCAGCCGAACTAAGAATTCCGATTTACTCACCTGTTATCAGGAGAGAACCCAGTGCTGCATCTTTTAGACCAGCACTGACTCTGAAAAGTAATTCTAAGCGTACTTACCAGTAACTTGTATTTCCTTCCTTAGGAATCCATTGTGTGGTTTTCAGCAGAAAAGTTTCTAAGTGTCCAATTTTGAAACTTACAAATATTCCTCTAAAATCAGCCGAACTAAGAATTCCGATTTACTCACCTGTTATCAGGAGAGAACCCAGTGCTGCATCTTTTAGACCAGCACTGACTCTGAAAAGTAATTCTAAGCGTACTTACCAGTAACTTGTATTTCCTTCCATAGGAATCCATTGTGTGGTTTTCAGCAGAAAAGTTTCTAAGTGTCCATTTTTGAAACTTACAAATATTCCTCTAAAATCAGCCGAAGTACCAAATCTGATTTACTCACCTGTTATCAGGCGAGAACCCAGTGCTGCATCTTTTAAACCAGCACTGACCCTGAAAAGTAAGTCTAAGCGTACTTACCAGTAACTTGTATTTCATTCCATAGGAATCCATTCTGTGGTTTTCAGCAGAAAAGTTTCTAAGTGTCCATTTTTGAAACATACAAATATTCCTCTAAAAATCAGCCGAACCACGAATTCCGATATACTCACCTGTTATCAGGAGAGAACCCAGTGCTGCATCTTTTAGACCAGCACTGACTCTGAAAAGTAATTCTAAGCGTACTTACCAGTAATTTGTATTTCCTTCCATAGGAATCCATTGTGTGGTTTTCAGCAGAAAAGTTTCTAAGTGTCCATTTTTGAAACGTACAAATACTCCTCTAAAATCAGTCGAACTATGAATTCCGATTTACTCACCTGTTATCAGGAGAGAACCCAGTGCTGCATCTTTTAACCGAGCACTGACCCTGAAAAGTAAGTCTAAGCGTACTTACCAGTAACTTGTATTTCCTTCCATAGGAATCCATTGTGTGGTTTTCAGCAGAAAAGTTTCTAAGTGTCCATTTTTGAAACTTACAAATATTCCTCTAAAATCAGCCGATCTACGAATTCCGATTTACTCACCTGTTATCAGGAGAGAACCCAGTGCTGCATCTTTTAACCCAGCACTGAACCTGAAAAGTATGTCTAAGTGTACTTACCAGTAACTTGTATTTCCTTCCATAGGAATCCATTGTGTGGGTTTCACCAGAAAAGTTGCTCATTGTCCATTTTGAAACGTACAAATATTCCTCTGAAATCAGCCGATCTCCGAATTCCTATTTACTCACCTGTTATCAGGAGAGAACCCAGTGCTGCATCTTTTAACCCAGCACTGACCCTGAAAAGTAAGTCTAAACGTACTTACCAGTTACTTGTATTGTCTTCCATAGGAATCCATTGTGTGGTTTTCAGCAGAAAAGTTTCTAAGTGTCCATTTTTGAAACGTACAAATATTCCTCTAAAATCAGCCGAAATACGAATTCCGATTTACTCACCTGTTATAAGGAGAGAACCCAGTGCTGCATCTTTTAGACCAGCACTGACTCTGAGAAGTAATTCTAAGCGTACTTACCAGTAACTTGTATTTCCTTCCATAGGAATCCATTGTGTGGTTTTCACCAGAAAAGTTGCTAAGTGTCCATTTTTGAAACGTACAAATATTCCTCTGAAATCAGCCGAACTCCGAATTCCTATTTACTCACCTGTTATCAGGAGAGAACCCAGTGCTGCATCTTTTAACCCAGCACTGACCCTGAAAAGTAAGTCTAAGCGAACTACTAGTAACTTGTATTTCCTTAGTTAGGAATCCATTGTGTGGTTTTCAGCAGAAAAGTTTCTAAGTGTCCATTTTTGAAACGTACAAATAGTCCTCTAAAATCAGCCGAACTACGAATTCCGATATACTCACCTGTTATCAGGAGAGAAGAACCCAGTGCTGCATCTATTAGACCAGCACTGACTCTGAAAAGTAATTCTAAGCGTACTTACCAGCAACTTGTATTTCCTTCCATAGGAATCCATTGTGTGGTTTTCAGCAGAAAAGTTTCTAAGTGTCCATTTTTGAAACGTACAAATATTCCTCTAACATCAGCCGAACTACGAATTCCGATTTACTCATCTGTTATCAGGAGAGAACCCAGTGCTGCATCTTTTAACCCAGCACTGACCCTGAAAAGTAAGTCTAAGCGTACTTACCAGTAACTTGTATTGTCTTCCATAGGAATCCATTGTGTGGTTTTCAGCAGAAAAGTTTCTAAGTGTCCAATTTTGATACTTACAAATATTCCTCTAAAATCAGCCGAACTAAGAATTCCGATTTACTCACCTGTTATCAGGAGAGAACCCAGTGCTGCATCTTTTAGACCAGCACTGACTCTGAAAAGTAATTCTAAGCGTACTTACCAGTAACTTGTATTTCCTTCCATAGGAATCCATTGTGTGGTTTTCAGCAGAAAAGTTTCTAAGTGTCCATTTTTGAAACGTACAAATATTCCTCTAAAATCAGTCGAACTACGAATTCTGATTTACTCATCTGTTATCAGGAGAGAACCCAGTGCTGCATCTTTTAACCCAGCACTGACCCTGAAAAGTAAGTCTAAGCGTACTTACCAGTAACTTGTATTGTCTTCCATAGGAATCCATTGTGTGGTTTTCAGCAGAAAAGTTTCTAAGTGTCCATTTTTGAAACGTACAAATATTCCTCTAAAATCAGCCGAAATACGAATTCCGATTTACTCACCTGTTATAAGGAGAGAACCCAGTGCTGCATCTTTTAGACCAGCACTGACTCTGAGAAGTAATTCTAAGCGTACTTACCAGTAACTTGTATTTCCTTCCATAGGAATCCATTGTGTGGTTTTCACCAGAAAAGTTGCTAAGTGTCCATTTTTGAAATGTACAAATATTCCTCTGAAATCAGCCGAACTCTGAATTCCTATTTACTCACCTGTTATCAGGAGAGAACCCAGTGCTGCATCTTTTAACCCAGCACTGACCCTGAAAAGTAATTCTAAGCGTACTTACCAGTAACTTGTGTTTCCTTCCATAGGAATCCATTGTGTGGTTTTCACCAGAAAAGTTTCTAAGTGTCCATTTTTGAAACGTACAAATATTCCTCTAAAATCAGCCAAACTACGAATTCCGATTTACTCACCTGTTATCAGAAGAGAACCCAGTGCTGCATCTTTTAACCCAGCACTGACCCTGAAACGTAAGTCTAAGCGTACTTACTAGTAACTTGAATTTCCTTCTTTAGTAATCCATTGTGTGGTTTTCAGCAGAAAAGTTTCTAAGTGTCCATTTTTGAAACGTACAAATATTCCTCTAAAATCAGCCGAAATGCGAATTCCGATTTACTCACCTGTTATAGGGAGAGAACCCAGTGCTGCATATTTTAGACCAGCACTGACTCTGAAAAGTAATTCTAAGCGTACTTACCAGTAACTTGTATTTCCTTCCATAGGAATCTATTGTGTGGTTTTCAGCAGAAAAGTTTCTAAGTGTCCATTTTTGAAACGTACAAATATTCCTCTGAAATCAGCCGAACTCCGAATTCCTATTTACTCACCTGTTATCAGGAGAGAACCCAGTGCTGTATCTTTTAGCCCAGCACTGAACCTGAAAAGTATGTCTAAGCGTACTTACCAGTAACTTGTATTTCCTTCCATAGGAATCCATTGTGTGTTTTTCACCAGAAAAGTTTCTAAGTGTCCATTTTTGAAACATACAAATATTCCTCTAAAATCAGCCGAACTACGAATTCCGATTTACTCACCTGTTATAAGGAGAGAACCCAGTGCTGCATCTTTTAACCCAGCACTGACCCTGAAAAGTAAGTCTAAGCGTACTTACAAGTAACTTGTATTGTCTTCCATAGGAATCCATTGTGTGGTTTTCAGCAGAAAAGTTTCTAAGTGTCCAATTTTGAAACTTACAAATATTCCTCTAAAATCAGCCGAACTAAGAATTCCGATTTACTCACCTGTTATCAGGAGAGAACCCAGTGCTGCATCTTTTAGACCAGCACTGACTCTGAAAAGTAATTCTAAGCGTACTTACCAGTAACTTGTATTTCCTTCCATAGGAATCTATTGTGTGGTTTTCAGCAGAAAAGTTTCTAAGTGTCCATTTTTGAAACTTACAAATATTCCTCTAAAATCAGCCGAAGTACCAATTCCGATTTACTCACCTGTTATCAGGAGAGAACCCAGTGCTGCATCTTTTAAACCAGCACTGACCCTGAAAAGTAAGTCTAAGCGTACTTACCAGTAACTTGTATTTCCTTCCATAGGAATCCATTCTGTGGTTTTCAGCAGAAAAGTTTCTAAGTGTCCATTTTTGAAACATACAAATATTCCTCTAAAAATCAGCCGAACCACGAATTCCGATATACTCACCTGTTATCAGGAGAGAACCCAGTGCTGCATCTTTTAGACCAGCACTGACTCTGAGAAGTAATTCTAAGCGTACTTACCAGTAACTTGTATTTCCTTCCATAGGAATCCATTGTGTGGTTTTCAGCAGAAAAGTTTCTAAGTGTCCGTTTTTGAAACGTACAAATATTCCTCTGAAATCAGCCGATCTCCGAATTCCTATTTACTCACCTGTTATCAGGAGAGAACCCAGTGCTGCATCTTTTAACCCAGCACTGACCCTGAAAAGTAAGTCTAAACGTACTTACCAGTAACTTGTATTGTCTTCCATAGGAATCCATTGTGTGGTTTTCAGCAGAAAAGTTTTTAAGTGTCCAATTTTGAAACTTACAAATATTCCTCTAAAATCAGTCGAACTACGAATTCCAATTTACTCATCTGTTATCAGGAGAGAACCCAGTGCTGCATCTTTTAACCCAGCACTGACCCTGAAAAGTAAGTCTAAGCGTACTTACCAGTTACTTGTATTGTCTTCCATATGAATCCATTGTGTGGTTTTCAGCAGAAAAGTTTCTAAGTGTCCAATTTTGAAACTTACAAATCTTCCTCTAAAATCAGCCGAACTAAGAATTCCGATTTACTCACCTGTTATCAGGAGAGAACCCAGTGCTGCATCTTTTAGACCAGCACTGACTCTGAAAAGTAATTCTAAGCGTACTTACCAGTAACTTGTATTTCCTTCCTTAGGAATCCATTGTGTGGTTTTCAGCAGAAAAGTTTCTAAGTGTCCAATTTTGAAACTTACAAATATTCCTCTAAAATCAGCCGAACTAAGAATTCCGATTTACTCCCCTTTTATCAGGAGAGAACCCAGTGCTGCATCTTTTAGACCAGCACTGACTCTGAAAAGTAATTCTAAGCGTACTTACCAGTAACTTGTATTTCCTTCCATAGGAATCCATTGTGTGGTTTTCAGCAGAAAAGTTTCTAAGTGTCCATTTTTGAAACTTACAAATATTCCTCTAAAATCAGCCGAAGTACCAATTCCGATTTACTCACCTGTTATCAGGAGAGAACCCAGTGCTGCATCTTTTAAACCAGCACTGACCCTGAAAAGTAAGTCTAAGCGTACTTACCAGTAACTTGTATTTCCTTCCATAGGAATCCATTTTGTGGTTTTCAGCAGAAAAGTTTCTAAGTGTCCATTTTTGAAACATACAAATATTCCTCTAAAAATCAGCCGAACCACAAATTCCGATATACTCATCTGTTATCAGGAGAGAACCCAGTGCTGCATCTTTTAGACCAGCACTGACTCTGAGAAGTAATTTTAAGCGTACTTACCAGTAACTTGTATTTCCTTCCATGGGAATCCATTGTGTGGTTTTCACCAGAAGAGTTTCTAAGTGTCCATTTTTGAAACTTACAAACATTCCTCTAAAATCAGACGAACTACGAATTCCGATTTACTCACCTGTTATCAGGAGAGAACCCAGTGCTGCATCTTTTAACCCAGCACTGACCCTGAAAAGTAAGTCTAAGCGTACTTACCAGTAACTTGTATTTCCTTCTATAGGAATCCATTGTGTGGTTTTCAGCAGAAAAATTTCTAAGTGTCCATTTTTAAAACTTACAAATATTCCTCTAAAATCAGCCGATCTACGAATTCCGATTTACTAACCTGTTATCAGGAGAGAACCCAGTGCTGCATCTTTTAACCCAGCACTGAACCTGAAAAGTATGTCTAAGTGTACTTACCAGTAACTTGTATTTCCTTCCATAGGAATACATTTTGTGGGTTTCACCAGAAAAGTTGCTAAGTGTCCATTTTGAAACGTACAAATATTCCTCTGAAATCAGCCGATCTCCGAATTCCTATTTACTCACCTGTTATCAGGAGAGAACCCAGTGCTGCATCTTTTAACCCAGCACTGACCCTGAAAAGTAAGTCTAAACGTACTTACCAGTAACTTGTATTGTCTTCCATAGGAATCAATTGTGTGGTTTTCAGCAGAAAAGTTTCTAAGTGTCCATTTTTGAAACGTACAAATATTCCTCTAAAATCAGCCGAAATACAAATTCCGATTTACTCACCTGTTATAAGGAGAGAACCCAGTGCTGCATCTTTTAGACCAGCACTGACTCTGAGAAGTAATTCTAAGCGTACTTACCAGTAACTTGTATTTCCTTCCATAGGAATCCATTGTGTGGTTTTCACCAGAAAAGTTGCTAAGTGTCCATTTTTGCAACGTACAAATATTCCTCTGAAATCAGCCAAACTCCGAATTCCTATTTACTCACCTGTTATCAGGAGAGAACCCAGTGCTGCATCTTTTAACCCAGCACTGACCCTGAAAAGTAAGTCTAAGCGTACTACTAGTAACTTGTATTTCCTTCCTTAGGAATCCATTGTGTGGTTTTCAGCAGAAAAGTTTCTAAGTGTCCATTTTTGAAACGTACAAATATTCCTCTAACATCAGCCGAACTACGAATTCCGATTTACTCATCTGTTATCAGGAAAGAACCCAGTGCTGCATCTTTTAACCCAGCACTGACCCTGAAAAGTAAGTCTAAGCGGACTTACCAGTAACTTGTATTGTCTTCCATAGGAATCCATTGTGTGGTTTTCAGCAGAAAAGTTTCTAAGTGTCCAATTTTGATACTTACAAATATTCCTCTAAAATCAGCCGAACTACGAATTCCGATTTACTCACCTGTTATCAGGAGAGAACCCAGTGCTGCATCTTTTAGACCAGCACTGACTCTGAAAAGTTATTCTAAGCGTACTTACCAGTAACTTGTATTTCCTTCCATAGGAATCCATTGTGTGGTTTTCAGCAGAAAAGTTTCTAAGTGTCCATTTTTGAAACGTACAAATATTCCTCTAAAATCAGCCGATCTACGAATTCCGATTTACTCACCTGTTATCAGGAGAGAACCCAGTGCTGCATCTTTTAACCCAGCACTGACCCTGAAAAGTAAGTCTAAGCGTACTCACCAGTAACTTGTATTGTCTTCCATAGGAATCCATTGTGTGGTTTTCAGCAGAAAAGTTTCTAAGTGTCCAATTTTGAAACTTACAAATATTCCTCTAAAATCGGCCGAAATACAAATTCCGATTTACTCACCTGTTATAAGGAGAGAACCCAGTGCTGCATCTTTTAGACCAGCACTGACTCTGAGAAGTAATTCTAAGCGTACTTACCAGTAACTTGTATTTCCTTCCATAGGAATCCATTGTGTGGTTTTCACCAGAAAAGTTGCTAAGTGTCCATTTTTGCAACGTACAAATATTCCTCTGAAATCAGCCAAACTCCGAATTCCTATTTACTCACCTGTTATCAGGAGAGAACCCAGTGCTGCATCTTTTAACCCAGCACTGACCCTGAAAAGTAAGTCTAAGCGTACTACTAGTAACTTGTATTTCCTTCCTTAGGAATCCTTTGTGTGGTTTTCAGCAGAAAAGTTTCTAAGTGTCCATTTTTGAAACGTACAAATAGTCCTCTAAAATCAGCCGAACTACGAATTCCGATAAACTCACCTGTTATCAGGAGAGAAGAACCCAGTGCTGCATCTATTAGACCAGCACTGACTCTGAAAAGTAATTCTAAGCGTACTTACCAGCAACTTGTATTTCCCTCCATAGGAATCCATTGTGTGGTTTTCAGCAGAAAAGTTTCTAAGTGTCCATTTTGGAAACGTACAAATATTCCTCTAACATCAGCCGAACTACGAATTCCGATTTACTCATCTGTTATCAGGAAAGAACCCAGTGCTGCATCTTTTAACCCAGCACTGACCCTGAAAAGTAAGTCTAAGCGGACTTACCAGTAACTTGTATTGTCTTCCATAGGAATCCATTGTGTGGTTTTCAGCAGAAAAGTTTCTAAGTGTCCAATTTTGATACTTACAAATATTCCTCTAAAATCAGCCGAACTACGAATTCCGATTTACTCACCTGTTATCAGGAGAGAACCCAGTGCTGCATCTTTTAGACCAGCACTGACTCTGAAAAGTAATTCTAAGCGTACTTACCAGTAACTTGTATTTCCTTCCATAGGAATCCATTGTGTGGTTTTCAGCAGAAAAGTTTCTAAGTGTCCATTTTTGAAACGTACAAATATTCCTCTAAAATCAGCCGATCTACGAATTCCGATTTACTCACCTGTTATCAGGAGAGAACCCAGTGCTGCATCTTTTAACCCAGCACTGACCCTGAAAAGTAAGTCTAAGCGTACTCACCAGTAACTTGTATTGTCTTCCATAGGAATCCATTGTGTGGTTTTCAGCAGAAAAGTTTCTAAGTGTCCAATTTTGAAACTTACAAATATTCCTCTAAAATCAGCCGAACTAAGAATTCTGATTTACTCACCTGTTATCAGGAGAGAACCCAGTGCTGCATCTTTTAGACCAGCACTGACTCTGAAAAGTAATTCTAAGCGTACTTACCAGTAACTTGTATTTCCTTCCATAGGAATCTATTGTGTGGTTTTCAGCAGAAAAGTTTCTAAGTGTCCATTTTTGAAACTTACAAATATTCCTCTAAAATCAGCCGAAGTACCAATTCCGATTTACTCACCTGTTATCAGGAGAGAACCCAGTGCTGCATCTTTTAAACCAGCACTGACCCTGAAAAGTAAGTCTAAGCGTACTTACCAGTAACTTATATTTCCTTCCATAGGAATCCATTCTGTGGTTTTCAGCAGAAAAGTTTCTAAGTGTCCAATTTTGATACTTACAAATATTCCTCTAAAATCAGCCGAACTACGAATTCCGATTTACTCACCTGATATCAGGAGAGAACCCAGTGCTGCATCTTTTAACCCAGCACTGACCCTGAAAAGTAAGTCTAAGTGTACTCACCAGTAACTTGTATTGTCTTCCATAGGAATCCATTGTGTGGTTTTCAGCAGAAAAGTTTCTAAGTGTCCAATTTTGAAACTTACAAATATTCCTCTAAAATCAGCCGAAATACAAATTCCGATTTACTCACCTGTTATAAGGAGAGAACCCAGTGCTGCATCTTTTAGACCAGCACTGACTCTGAGAAGTAATTCTAAGCGTACTTACCAGTAACTTGTATTTCCTTCCATAGGAATCCATTGTGTGGTTTTCACCAGAAAAGTTGCTAAGTGTCCATTTTTGCAACGTACAAATATTCCTCTGAAATCAGCCAAACTCCGAATTCCTATTTACTCACCTGTTATCAGGAGAGAACCCAGTGCTGCATCTTTTAACCCAGCACTGACCCTGAAAAGTAAGTCTAAGCGTACTACTAGTAACTTGTATTTCCTTCCTTAGGAATCCATTGTGTGGTTTTCAGCAGAAAAGTTTCTAAGTGTACATTTTTGAAACGTACAAATAGTCCTCTAAAATCAGCCGAACTACGAATTCCGATATACTCACCTGTTATCAGGAGAGAAGAACCCAGTGCTGCATCTATTAGACCAGCACTGACTCTGAAAAGTAATTCTAAGCGTACTTACCAGCAACTTGTATTTCCCTCCATAGGAATCCATTGTGTGGTTTTCAGCAGAAAAGTTTCTAAGTGTCCATTTTTGAAACGTACAAATATTCCTCTAACATCAGCCGAACTACGAATTCCGATTTACTCATCTGTTATCAGGAAAGAACCCAGTGCTGCATCTTTTAACCCAGCACTGACCCTGAAAAGTAAGTCTAAGCGGACTTACCAGTAACTTGTATTGTCTTCCATAGGAATCCATTGTGTGGTTTTCAGCAGAAAAGTTTCTAAGTGTCCAATTTTGATACTTACAAATATTCCTCTAAAATCAGCCGAACTACGAATTCCGATTTACTCACCTGTTATCAGGAGAGAACCCAGTGCTGCATCTTTTAGACCAGCACTGACTCTGAAAAGTAATTCTAAGCGTACTTACCAGTAACTTGTATTTCCTTCCATAGGAATCCATTGTGTGGTTTTCAGCAGAAAAGTTTCTAAGTGTCCAGTTTTGAAACGTACAAATATTCCTCTAAAATCAGCCGATCTACGAATTCCGATTTACTCACCTGTTATCAGGAGAGAACCCAGTGCTGCATCTTTTAACCCAGCACTGACCCTGAAAAGTAAGTCTAAGCGTACTCACCAGTAACTTGTATTGTCTTCCATAGGAATCCATTGTGTGGTTTTCAGCAGAAAAGTTTCTAAGTGTCTAATTTTGAAACTTACAAATATTCCTCTAAAATCAGCCGAACTAAGAATTCTGATTTACTCACCTGTTATCAGGAGAGAACCCAGTGCTGCATCTTTTAGACCAGCACTGACTCTGAAAAGTATTTCTAAGCGTACTTACCAGTAACTTGTATTTCCTTCCATAGTAATCCATTGTGTGGTTTTCAGCAGAAAAGTTTCTAAGTGTCCATTTTTGAAACTTACAAATATTCCTCTAAAATCAGCCGAAGTACCAATTCCGATTTACTCACCTGTTATCAGGAGAGAACCCAGTGCTGCATCTTTTAAACCAGCACTGACCCTGAAAAGGAAGTCTAAGCGTACTTACCAGTAACTTATATTTCCTTCCATAGGAATCCATTCTGTGGTTTTCAGCAGAAAAGTTTCTAAGTGTCCATTTTTGAAACATACAAATATTCCTCTAAAAATCAGCCGAACCACGAATTCCGATATACTCACCTGTTATCAGGAGAGAACCCAGTGCTGCATCTTTTAGACCAGCACTGACTCTGAGAAGTAATTCTAAGCGTACTTACCAGTAACTTGTATTTCCTTCCATAGGAATCCATTGTGTGGTTTTCACCAGAAAAGTTTCTAAGTGTCCATTTTTGAAACTTACAAACATTCCTCTAAAATCAGACGAACTACGAATTCCGATTTACTCACCTGTTATCAGGAGAGAACCCAGTGCTGCATCTTTTAACCCAGCACTGACCCTGAAAAGTAAGTCTAAGCGTACTTACCAGTAACTTGTGTTTCCTTCCATAGGAATCCATTGTGTGGTTTTCAGCAGAAAAGTTTCTAAGTGTCCATTTTTGAAACTTACAAATATTCCTCTAAAATCAGCCGATCTACGAATTCCGATTTACTCACCTGTTATCAGGAGAGAACCCAGTGCTGCATCTATTAACCCAGCACTGAACCTGAAAAGTATGTCTAAGTGTACTTACCAGTAACTTGAATTTCCTTCCATAGGAATCCATTGTGTGGGTTTCACCAGAAAAGTTGCTAAGTGTCCATTTTGAAACGTACAAATATTCCTCTGAAATCAGCCGATCTCCGAATTCCTATTTACTCACCTGTTATCAGGAGAGAACCCAGTTCTGCATCTTTTAATCCAGCACTGACCCTGAAAAGTAAGTCTAAACGTACTTACCAGTAACTTGTATTGTCTTCCATAGGAATCCATTGTGTGGTTTTCAGCAGCAAAGTTTCTAAGTGTCCATTTTTGAAACATACAAATATTCCTCTAAAATCAGCCGAAATACGAATTCCGATTTACTCACCTGTTATAAGGAGAGAACCCAGTGCTGCATCTTTTAGACCAGCACTGACTCTGAAAAGTAATTCTAAGCGTACTTACCAGTAACTTGTATTTCCTTCCATAGGAATCCATTGTGTGGTTTTCACCAGAAAAGTTGCTAAGTGTCCATTTTTGAAACGTACAAATATTCCTCTAAAATCAGTCGAACTACGAATTCCAATTTACTCATCTGTTATCAGGAGAGAACCCAGTGCTGCATCTTTTAACCCAGCACTGACCCTGAAAAGTAAGTCTAAGCGTACTTACCAGTAACTTGTATTGTCTTCCATATGAATCCATTGTGTGGTTTTCAGCAGAAAAGTTTCTAAGTGTCCAATTTTGAAACTTACAAATATTCCTCTAAAATCAGCCGAACTAAGAATTCCGATTTACTCACCTGTTATCAGGGGAGAACCCAGTGCTGCATCTTTTAGACCAGCACTGACTCTGAAAAGTAATTCTAAGCGTACTTACCAGTAACTTGTATTTCCTTCCTTAGGAATCCATTGTGTGGTTTTCAGCAGAAAAGTTTCTAAGTGTCCAATTTTGAAACTTACAAATATTCCTCTAAAATCAGCCGATCTACGAATTCCGATTTACTCACCTGTTATCAGGAGAGAACCCAGTGCTGCATCTATTAACCCAGCACTGAACCTGAAAAGTATGTCTAAGTGTACTTACCAGTAACTTGAATTTCCTTCCATAGGAATCCATTGTGTGGGTTTCACCAGAAAAGTTGCTAAGTGTCCATTTTGAAACGTACAAATATTCCTCTGAAATCAGCCGATCTCCGAATTCCTATTTACTCACCTGTTATCAGGAGAGAACCCAGTTCTGCATCTTTTAATCCAGCACTGACCCTGAAAAGTAAGTCTAAACGTACTTACCAGTAACTTGTATTGTCTTCCATAGGAATCCATTGTGTGGTTTTCAGCAGTAAAGTTTCTAAGTGTCCATTTTTGAAACATACAAATATTCCTCTAAAATCAGCCGAAATACGAATTCCGATTTACTCACCTGTTATAAGGAGAGAACCCAGTGCTGCATCTTTTAGACCAGCACTGACTCTGAAAAGTAATTCTAAGCGTACTTACCAGTAACTTGTATTTCCTTCCATAGGAATCCATTGTGTGGTTTTCACCAGAAAAGTTGCTAAGTGTCCATTTTTGAAACGTACAAATATTCCTCTAAAATCAGTCGAACTACGAATTCCAATTTACTCATCTGTTATCAGGAGAGAACCCAGTGCTGCATCTTTTAACCCAGCACTGACCCTGAAAAGTAAGTCTAAGCGTACTTACCAGTAACTTGTATTGTCTTCCATATGAATCCATTGTGTGGTTTTCAGCAGAAAAGTTTCTAAGTGTCCAATTTTGAAACTTACAAATATTCCTCTAAAATCAGCCGAACTAAGAATTCCGATTTACTCACCTGTTATCAGGGGAGAACCCAGTGCTGCATCTTTTAGACCAGCACTGACTCTGAAAAGTAATTCTAAGCGTACTTACCAGTAACTTGTATTTCCTTCCTTAGGAATCCATTGTGTGGTTTTCAGCAGAAAAGTTTCTAAGTGTCCAATTTTGAAACTTACAAATATTCCTCTAAAATCAGCCGAACTAAGAATTCCGATTTACTCACCTGTTATCAGGAGAGAACCCAGTGCTGCATCTATTAACCCAGCACTGAACCTGAAAAGTATGTCTAAGTGTACTTACCAGTAACTTGAATTTCCTTCCATAGGAATCCATTGTGTGGTTTTCACCAGAAAAGTTGCTAAGTGTGCATTTTTGAAACGTACAAATATTCCTCTAAAATCAGTCGAACTACGAATTCCAATTTACTCATCTGTTATCAGGAGAGAACCCAGTGCTGCATCTTTTAACCCAGCACTGACCCTGAAAAGTAAGTCTAAGCGTACTTACCAGTAACTTGTATTGTCTTCCATATGAATCCATTGTGTGGTTTTCAGCAGAAAAGTTTCTAAGTGTCCAATTTTGAAACTTACAAATATTCCTCTAAAATCAGCCGAACTTAGAATTCCGATTTACTCACCTGTTATCAGGAGAGAACCCAGTGCTGCATCTTTTAGACCAGCACTGACTCTGAAAAGTAATTCTAAGCGTACTTAGGTGTAACTTGTATTTCCTTCCTTAGGAATCCATTGTGTGGTTTTCAGCAGAAAAGTTTCTAAGTGTCCATTTTTGAAACTTACAAATATTCCTCTAAAATCAGCCGAAGTACCAATTCCGATTTACTCACCTGTTATCAGGAGAGAACCCAGTGCTGCATCTTTTAAACCAGCACTGACCCTGAAAAGTAAGTCTAAGCGTACTTACCAGTAACGTGTATTTCCTTCCATAGGAATCCATTCTGTGGTTTTCAGCAGAAAAGTTTCTAAGTGTCCATTTTTGAAACATACAAATATTCCTCTAAAAATCAGCCAAACCACGAATTCCGATATACTCACCTGTTATCAGGAGAGAACCCAGTGCTGCATCTTTTAGACCAGCACTGACTCTGAGAAGTAATTCTAAGCGTACTTACCAGTAACTTGTATTTCCTTCCATAGGAATCCATTGTGTGGTTTTCACCAGAAGAGTTTCTAAGTGTCCATTTTTGAAACTTACAAACATTCCTCTAAAATCAGACGAACTACGAATTCCGATTTACTCACCTGTTATCAGGAGAGAACCCACTGCTGCATCTTTTAACCCAGCACTGACCCTGAAAAGTAAGTCTAAGCGTACTTACCAGTAACTTGTATTTCCTTCCATAGGAATCCATTGTGTGGTTTTCAGCAGAAAAGTTTCTAAGTGTCCATTTTTGAAACTTACAAATATTCCTCTAAAATCAGCCGATCTACGAATTCCAATTTACTCACCTGTTATCAGGAGAGAACCCAGTGCTGCATCTTTTAACCCAGCACTGAACCTGAAAAGTATGTCTAAGTGTACTTACCAGTAACTTGTATTCCCTTCCATAGGAATCCATTGTGTGGGTTTCACCAGAAAAGTTGCTAAGTGTCCATTTTGAAACGTACAAATATTCCTCTGAAATCAGCCGATCTCCGAATTCCTATTTACTCACCTGTTATCAGGAGAGAACCCAGTGCTGTATCTTTTAACCCAGCACTGACCCTGAAAAGTAAGTCTAAACGTACTTACCAGTAACTTGTATTGTCTTCCATAGGAATCCATTGTGTGGTTTTCAGCAGAAAAGTTTCTAAGTGTCCATTTTTGAAACGTACAAATATTCCTCTAAAATCAGCCGAAATACGAATTCCGATTTACTCACCTGTTATAAGGAGAGAACCCAGTGCTGCATCTTTTAGACCAGCACTGACTCTGAGAAGTAATTCTAAGCGTACTTACCAGTAACTTGTATTTCCTTCCATAGGAATCCATTGTGTGGTTTTCACCAGAAAAGTTGCTAAGTGTCCATTTTTGCAACGTACAAATATTCCTCTGAAATCAGCCAAACTCCGAATTCCTATTTACTCACCTGTTATCAGGAGAGAACCCAGTGCTGCATCTTTTAACCCAGCACTGACCCTGAAAAGTAAGTCTAAGCGTACTACTAGTAACTTGTATTTCCTTCCTTAGGAATCCATTGTGTGGTTTTCAGCAGAAAAGTTTCTAAGTGTCCATTTTTGAAACGTACAAATAGTCCTCTAAAATCAGCCGAACTACGAATTCCGATATACTCACCTGTTATCAGGAGAGAAGAACCCAGTGCTGCATCTATTAGACCAGCACTGACTCTGAAAAGTAATTCTAAGCGTACTTACCAGCAACTTGTATTTCCCTCCATAGGAATCCATTGTGTGGTTTTCAGCAGAAAAGTTTCTAAGTGTCCATTTTTGAAACGTACAAATATTCCTCTAACATCAGCCGAACTACGAATTCCGATTTACTCATCTGTTATCAGGAGAGAACCCAGTGCTGCATCTTTTAACCCAGCACTGACCCTGAAAAGTAAGTCTAAGCGTACTTACCAGTAACTTGTATTGTCTTCCATAGGAATCCATTGTGTGGTTTTCAGCAGAAAAGTTTCTAAGTGTCCAATTTTGATACTTACAAATATTCCTCTAAAATCAGCCGAACTAAGAATTCCGATTTACTCACCTGTTATCAGGAGAGAACCCAGTGCTGCATCTTTTAGACCAGCACTGACTCTGAAAAGTAATTCTAAGCGTACTTACCAGTAACTTGTATTTCCTTCCATAGGAATCCATTGTGTGGTTTTCAGCAGAAAAGTTTCTAAGTGTCCATTTTTGAAACGTACAAATATTCCTCTAAAATCAGTCGAATCACGAATTCCGATTTACTCATCTGTTATCAGGAGAGAACCCAGTGCTGCATCTTTTAACCCAGCACTGACCCTGAAAAGTAAGTCTAAGCGTACTTACCAGTAACTTGTATTGTCTTCCATAGGAATCCATTGTGTGGTTTTCAGCAGAAAAGTTTCTAAGTGTCCATTTTTGAAATGTACAAATATTCCTCTAAAATCAGCAGAAATACAAATTCCGATTTACTCACCTGTTATAAGGAGAGAACCCAGTGCTGCATCTTTTAGACCAGCACTGACTCTGAGAAGTAATTCTAAGCGTACTTACCAGTAACTTGTATTTCCTTCCATAGGAATCTATTGTGTGGTTTTCACCAGAAAAGTCGCTAAGTGTCCATTTTTGAAACGTACAAATATTCCTCTGAAATCAGCCGAACTCCGAATTCCTATTTACTCACCTGTTATCGGGAGAGAACCCAGTGCTGCATCTTTTAACCCAGCACTGACCCTGAAAAGTAATTCTAAGCGTACTTACCAGTAACTTGTATTTCCTTCCATAGGAATCCATTGTGTGGTTTTCACCAGAAAAGTTGCTAAGTGTCCATTTTTGCAACGTACAAATATTCCTCTGAAATCAGCCAAACTCCGAATTCCTATTTACTCACCTGTTATCAGGAGAGAACCCAGTGCTGCATCTTTTAACCCAGCACTGACCCTGAAAAGTAAGTCTAAGCGTACTACTAGTAACTTGTATTTCCTTCCTTAGGAATCCATTGTGTGGTTTTCAGCAGAAAAGTTTCTAAGTGTCCATTTTTGAAACGTACAAATAGTCCTCTAAAATCAGCCGAACTACGAATTCCGATATACTCACCTGTTATCAGGAGAGAAGAACCCAGTGCTGCATCTATTAGACCAACACTGACTCTGAAAAGTTATTCTAAGCGTACTTACCAGCAACTTGTATTTCCGTCCATAGGAATCCATTGAGTGGTTTTCAGCAGAAAAGTTTCTAAGTGTCCATTTTTGAAACGTACAAATATTCCTCTAACATCAGCCGAATTACAAATTCCGATTCACTCATCTTTTATCAGGAGAGAACCCAGTGCTGCATCTTTTAACCCAGCACTGACCCTGAAAAGTAAGTCTAAGCGTACTTACCAGTAACTTGTATTGTCTTCCATAGGAATCCATTGTGTGGTTTTCAGCAGAAAAGTTTCTAAGTGCCCAATTTTGAAACTTACAAATATTCCTCTAAAATCAGCCGAACTAAGAATTCCGATTTACTCACCTGTTATCAGGAGAGAACCCAGTGCTGCATCTTTTAGACCAGCACTGACTCTGAAAAGTAATTCTAAGCGTACTTACCAGTAACTTGTATTTCCTTCCATAGGAATCTATTGTGTGGTTTTCAGCAGAAAAGTTTCTAAGTGTCCATTCTTGAAACTTACAAATATTCCTCTAAAATCAGCCGAAGTACCAATTCCGATTTACTCACCTGTTATCAGGAGAGAACCCAGTGCTGCATCTTTTAAACCAGCACTGACCCTGAAAAGTAAGTCTAAGCATACTTACCAGTAACTTGTATTTCCTTCCATAGGAATCCATTCTGTGGTTTTCAGCAGAAAAGTTTCTAAGTGTCCATTTTTGAAACATACAAATATTCCTCTAAAAATCAGCCGAACCACGAATTCCGATATACTCACCTGTTATCAGGAGAGAACCCAGTGCTGCATATTTTAGACCAGCACTGACTCTGAGAAGTAATTCTACGCGTACTTACCAGTAACTTGTATTTCCTTCCATAGGAATCCATTGTGTGGTTTTCACCAGAAAAGTTTCTAAGTGTCCATTTTTGAAACTTACAAACATTCCTCTAAAATCAGACGAACTACGAATTCCGATTTACTCACCTGTTATCAGGAGAGAACCCAGTGCTGCATCTTTTAACCCAGCACTGACCCTGAAAAGTAAGTCTAAGCGTACTTACCAGTAACTTGTATTTCCTTCCATAGGAATCCATTGTGTGGTTTTCAGCCGAAAAGTTTCTAAGTGTCCATTTTTGAAACTTACAAATATTCCTCTAAAATCAGCCGATCTACGAATTCCGATTTACTCACCTGTTATCAGGAGAGAACCCAGTGCTGCATCTTTTAACCCAGCACTGAACCTGAAAAGTATGTCTAAGTGTACTTACCAGTAACTTGTATTTCCTTCCATAGGAATCCATTGTGTGGGTTTCACCAGAAAAGTTGCTAAGTGTCCATTTTGAAACGTACAAATATTCCTCTGAAATCAGCCGATCTCCGAATTCCTATTTACTCACCTGTTATCAGGAGAGAACCCAGTGCTGCATCTTTTAACCCAGCACTGACCCTGAAAAGTAAGTCTAAACGTACTTACCAGTAACTTGTATTGTCTTCCATAGGAATCCATTGTGTGGTTTTCAGCAGAAAAGTTTCTAAGTGTCCATTTTTGAAACATACAAATATCCTCTAAAATCAGCCGAAATACGAATTCCGATTTACTCACCTGTTATAAGGAGAGAACCCAGTGCTGCATCTTTTAGACCAGCACTGACTCTGAGAAGTAATTCTAAGCGTACTTACCAGTAACTTGTATTTCCTTCCATAGGAATCCATTGTGTGGTTTTCACCAGAAAAGTTGCTAAGTGTCCATTTTTGAAACGTACAAATATTCCTCTAAAATCAGTCGAACTACGAATTCCGATTTACTCACCTGTTATCAGGAGAGAACCCAGTGCTGCATCTTTTAACCCAGCACTGACCCTGAAAAGTAAGTCTAAGCGTACTTACCAGTAACTTGTATTTCCTTCCATAGGAATCCATTGTGTGGTTTTCAGCAGAAAAGTTTCTAAGTGTCCATTTTTGAAACTTACAAATATTCCTCTAAAATCAGCCGAAGTACCAATTCCGATTGACTCACCTGTTATCAGGAGAGAACCCAGTGCTGCATCTTTTAAACCAGCACTGACCCTGAAAAGTAAGTCTAAGCGTACTTACCAGTAACTTGTATTTCCTTCCATAGGAATCCATTCTGTGGTTTTCAGCAGAAAAGTTTCTAAGTGTCCATTTTTGAAACATACAAATATTCCTCTAAAAATCAGCCGAACCACGAATTCCGATATACTCATCTGTTATCAGGAGAGAACCCAGTGCTGCATCTTTTAGACCAGCACTGACTCTGAGAAGTAATTCTAAGCGTACTTACCAGTAACTTGTATTTCCTTCCATAGGAATCCATTGTGTGGTTTTCACCAGAAGAGGTTCTAAGTGTCCATTTTTGAAACTTACAAACATTCCTCTAAAATCAGACGAACTACGAATTCCGATTTACTCACCTGTTATCAGGAGAGAACCCAGTGCTGCATCTTTCAACCCAGCACTGACGCTGAAAAGTAAGTCTAAGCGTACTTACCAGTAACTTGTATTTCCTTCTATAGGAATCCATTGTGTGGTTTTCAGCAGAAAAGTTTCTAAGTGTCCATTTTTGAAACTTACAAATATTCCTCTAAAATCAGCCGATCTACGAATTCCGATTTACTCACCTGTTATCAGGAGAGAACCCAGTGCTGCATCTTTTAACCCAGCACTGAACCTGAAAAGTATGTCTAAGTGTACTTACCAGTAACTTGTATTTCCTTCCATAGGAATCCATTGTGTGGGTTTCACCAAAAAAGTTGCTAAGTGTCCATTTTGAAACGTAAAAATATTCCTCTGAAATCAGCCGATCTCCGAATTCCTACTTACTCACCTGTTATCAGGAGAGAACCCAGTGCTGCATCTTTTAACCCAGCACTGACCCTGAAAAGTAAGTCTAAACGTACTTACCAGTAACTTGTATTGTCTTCCATAGGAATCCATTGTGTGGTTTTCAGCAGAAAAGTTTCTAAGTGTCCATTTTTGAAACGTACAAATATTCCTCTAAAATCAGCCGAAATACAAATTCCGATTTACTCACCTGTTATAAGGAGAGAACCCAGTGCTGCATCTTTTAGACCAGCACTGACTCTGAGAAGTAATTCTAAGCGTACTTACCAGTAACTTGTATTTCCTTCCATAGGAATCCATTGTGTGGTTTTCACCAGAAAAGTTGCTAAGTGTCCATTTTTGCAACGTACAAATATTCCTCTGAAATCAGCCAAACTCCGAATTCCTATTTACTCACCTGTTATCAGGAGAGAACCCAGCGCTGCATCTTTTAACCCAGCACTGACCCTGAAAAGTAAGTCTAAGCGTACTACTAGTAACTTGTATTTCCTTCCTTAGGAATCCATTGTGTGGTTTTCAGCAGAAAAGTTTCTAAGTGTCCATTTTTGAAACGTACAAATAGTCCTCTAAAATCAGCCGAACTACGAATTCCGATATACTCACCTGTTATCAGGAGAGAAGAACCCAGTGCTGCATCTATTAGACCAGCACTGACTCTGAAAAGTAATTCCAAGCGTACTTACCAGCAACTTGTATTTCCCTCCATAGGAATCCATTGTGTGGTTTTCACCAAAAAAGTTTTTAAGTGTCCATTTTTGAAATGTACAAATATTCCTTTGAAATCAACCAAACAACGAATTCCGATTTACTCACCTGTTATCAGGAGAGAACCCAGTGCTGTATCTTTTAACCCAGCACTGACCCTGAAAAGTAAGTCTAAGCGTACTTTCCAGTAACTTGTATTGTCTTCCATAGGAATCCATTGTGTGGTTTTCAGCAGAAAAGTTACTAAGTGTCCAATTTTGAAACTTACAAATATTCCTCTAAAATCAGCCGAACTAAGAATTCCGATTTACTCACCTGTTATCAGGAGAGAACCCAGTGCTGCATCTTTTAAACCAGCACTGACCCTGAAAAGTAAGTCTAAGCGTACTTACCAGTAACTTGTATTTCCTTCCATAGGAATCCATTCTGTGGTTTTCAGCAGAAAAGTTTCTAAGTGTCCATTTTTGAAACATACAAATATTCCTCTAAAAATCAGCCGAACCACGAATTCCGATATACTCACCTGTTATCAGGAGAGAACCCAGTGCTGTATCTTTTAGACCAGCACTGACTCTGAGAAGTAATTCTAAGCGTACTTACCAGTAACTTGTATTTCCTTCCATAGGAATCCATTGTGTGGTTTTCACCAGAAAAGTTTCTAAGTGTCCATTTTTGAAACTTACAAACATTCCTCTAAAATCAGACGGACTACGAATTCCGATTTACTCACCTGTTATCAGGAGAGAACCCAGTGCTGCATCTTTTAACCCAGCACTGACCCTGAAAAGTAAGTCTAAGCGTACTTACCAGTAACTTGTATTTCCTTCCATAGGAATCCATTGTGTGGTTTTCAGCAGAAAAGTTTCTAAGTGTCCATTTTTGAAACTTACAAATATTCCTCTAAAATCAGCCGATCTACGAATTCCGATTTACTCACCGGTTATCAGGAGAGAACCCAGTGCTGCATCTTTTAACCCAGCACTGAACCTGAAAAGTATGTCTAAGTGTACTTACCAGTAACTTGTATTTCCTTCCATAGGAATCCATTGTGTGGGTTTCACCAGAAAAGTTGCTAAGTGTCCATTTTGAAACGTACAAATATTCCTCTGAAATCAGCCGATCTCCGAATTCCTATTTACTCACCTGTTATCAGGAGAGAACCCAGTGCTGCATCTTTTAACCCAGCACTGACCCTGAAAAGTAAGTCTAAACGTACTTACCAGTAATTTGTATTGTCTTCCATAGGAATCCATTGTGTGGTTTTCAGCAGTAAAGTTTCTAAGTGTCCATTTTTGAAACATACAAATATTCCTCTAAAATCAGCTGAAATACGAATTCCGATTTACTCACCTGTTATAAGGAGAGAACCCAGTGCTGCATCTTTTAGACCAGCACTGACTCTGAGAAGTAATTCTAAGCGTACTTACCAGTAACTTGTATTTCCTTCCATAGGAATCCATTGTGTGGTTTTCACCAGAAAAGTTGCTAAGTGTCCATTTTTGAAACGTACAAATATTCCTCTAAAATCAGTCGAACTACGAATTCCAATTTACTCATCTGTTATCAGGAGAGAACCCAGTGCTGCATCTTTTAACCCAGCACTGACCCTGAAAAGTAAGTCTAAGCGTACTTACCAGTAACTTGTATTGTCTTCCATATGAATCCATTGTGTGGTTTTCAGCAGAAAAGTTTCTAAGTGTCCAATTTTGAAACTTACAAATATTCCTCTAAAATCATCCGAACTAAGAATTCCGATTTACTCACCTGTTATCAGGAGAGAACCCAGTGCTGCATCTTTTAGACCAGCACTGACTCTGAAAAGTAATTCTAAGCGAACTTACCAGTAACTTGTATTTCCTTCCTTAGGAATCCATTGTGTGGTTTTCAGCAGAAAAGTTTCTAAGTGTCCAATTTTGAAACTTACAAATGTTCCTCTAAAATCAGCCGAACTAAGAATTCCGATTTACTCACCTGTTATCAGGAGAGAACCCAGTGCTGCATCTTTTAGACCAGCACTGACTCTGAAAAGTAATTCTAAGCGTACTTACCAGTAACTTGTATTTCCTTCCATAGGAATCCATTGTGTGGTTTTCAGCAGAAAAGTTTCTAAGTGTCCATTTTTGAAACTTACAAATATTCCTCTAAAATCAGCCGAAGTACCAATTCCGATTTACTCACCTGTTATCAGGAGAGAACCCAGTGCTGCATCTTTTAAACCAGCACTGACCCTTAAAAGTAAGTCTAAGCGTACTTACCAGTAACTTGTATTTCCTTCCATAGGAATCCATTCTGTGGTTTTCAGCAGAAAAGTTTCTAAGTGTCCATTTTTGAAACATACAAATATTCCTCTAAAAATCAGCCGAACCACGAATTCCGATATACTCACCTGTTATCAGGAGAGAACCCAGTGCTGCATCTTTTAGACCAGCAGTGACTCTGAGAAGTAATTCTAAGCATACTTACCAGTAACTTGTATTTCCTTCCATAGGAATCCATTGTGTGGTTTTCACCAGAAGAGTTTCTAAGTGTCCATTTTTGAAACTTACAAACATTCCTCTAAAATCAGACGAACTACGAATTCCGATTTACTCACCTGTTATCAGGAGAGAACCCAGTGCTGCATCTTTTAACCCAGCACTGACCCTGAAAAGTAAGTCTAAGCGTACTTACCAGTAACTTGTATTTCCTTCCATAGGAATCCATTGTGTGGTTTTCAGCAGAAAAGTTTCTAAGTGTCCATTTTTGAAACTTACAAATATTCCTCTAAAATCATCCGATCTACAAATTCCGATTTACTCACCTGTTATCAGGAGAGAACCCAGTGCTGCATCTTTTAACCCAGCACTGAACCTGAAAAGTATGTCTAAGTGTACTTACCAGTAACTTGTATTTCCTTCCATAGGAATCCATTGTGTGGGTTTCACCAGAAAAGTTGCTAAGTGTCCATTTTGAAACGTACAAATATTCCTCTGAAATCAGCCGATCTCCGAATTCCTATTTACTCACCTGTTATCAGGAGAGAACCCAGTGCTGTATCTTTTAACCCAGCACTGACCCTGAAAAGTAAGTCTAAACGTACTTACCAGTAACTTGTATTGTCTTCCATAGGAATCCATTGTGTGGTTTTCAGCAGAAAAGTTTCTAAGTGTCCATTTTTGAAACGTACAAATATTCCTCTAAAATCAGCCGAAGTACCAATTCCGATTTACTCACCTGTTATCAGGAGAGAACCCAGTGCTGCATCTTTTAAACCAGCACTGACCCTGAAAAGTAAGTCTAAGCGTACTTACCAGTAACTTGTATTTCCTTCCATAGGAATCCATTCTGTGGTTTTCAGCAGAAAAGTTTCTAAGTGTCCATTTTTGAAACATACAAATATTCCTCTAAAAATCAGCCGAACTACGAATTCCGATATACTCACCTGTTATCAGGAGAGAACCCAGTGCTGCATCTTTTAGACCAGCACTGACTCTGAGAAGTAATTTTAAGCGTACTTACCAGTAACTTGTATTTCCTTCCATAGGAATCCATTGTGTGGTTTTCACCAGAAAAGTTTCTAAGTGTCCATTTTTGAAACTTACAAACATTCCTCTAAAATCAGACGAACTACGAATTCCGATTTACTCACCTGTTATCAGGAGAGAACCCAGTGCTGCATCTTTTAACCCAGCACTGACCCTGAAAAGTAAGTCTAAGCGTACTTACCAGTAACTTGTATTTCCTTCCATAGGAATCCATTGTGTGGTTTTCAGCAGAAAAGTTTCTAAGTGTCCATTTTTGAAACTTACAAATATTCCTCTAAAATCAGCCGATCTACGAATTCCGATTTACTCACCTGTTATCAGGAGAGAACCCAGTGCTGCATCTTTTAACCCAGCACTGAACCTGAAAAGTATGTCTAAGTGTACTTACCAGTAACTTGTATTTCCTTCCATAGGAATCCATTGTGTGGGTTTCACCAGAAAAGTTGCTAAGTGTCCATTTTGAAACGTACAAATATTCCTCTGAAATCAGCCGATCTCCGAATTCCTATTTACTCACCTGTTATCAGGAGAGAACCCAGTGCTGCATCTTTTAACCCAGCACTGACCCTGAAAAGTAAGTCTAAACGTACTTACCAGTAATTTGTATTGTCTTCCATAGGAATCCATTGTGTGGTTTTCAGCAGTAAAGTTTCTAAGTGTCCATTTTTGAAACATACAAATATTCCTCTAAAATCAGCTGAAATACGAATTCCGATTTACTCACCTGTTATAAGGAGAGAACCCAGTGCTGCATCTTTTAGACCAGCACTGACTCTGAGAAGTAATTCTAAGCGTACTTACCAGTAACTTGTATTTCCTTCCATAGGAATCCATTGTGAGGTTTTCACCAAAAAAGTTTTCAAGTGTCCATTTTTGAAACGTACAAATATTCCTCTAAAATCAGTCGAACTACGAATTCCAATTTACTCATCTGTTATCAGGAGAGAACCCAGTGCTGCATCTTTTAACCCAGCACTGACCCTGAAAAACAAGTCTAAGCGTACTTACCAGTAACTTGTATTGTCTTCCATATGAATCCATTGTGTGGTTTTCAGCAGAAAAGTTTCTAAGTGTCCAATTTTGAAACTTACAAATATTCCTCTAAAATCAGCCGAACTAAGAATTCCGATTTACTCACCTGTTATCAGGAGAGAACCCAGTGCTGCATCTTTTAGACCAGCACTGACTCTGAAAAGTAATTCTAAGCGAACTTACCAGTAACTTGTATTTCCTTCCTTAGGAATCCATTGTGTGGTTTTCAGCAGAAAAGTTTCTAAGTGTCCAATTTTGAAACTTACAAATATTCCTCTAAAATCAGCCGAACTAAGAATTCCGATTTACTCACCTGTTATCAGGAGAGAACCCAGTGCTGCATCTTTTAGACCAGCACTGACTCTGAAAAGTAATTCTAAGCGTACTTACCAGTAACTTGTATTTCCTTCCATAGGAATCCATTGTGTGGTTTTCAGCAGAAAAGTTTCTAAGTGTCCATTTTTGAAACTTACAAATATTCCTCTAAAATCAGCCGAAGTACCAATTCCGATTTACTCACCTGTTATCAGGAGAGAACCCAGTGCTGCATCTTTTAAACCAGCACTGACCCTGAAAAGTAAGTCTAAGCGTACTTACCAGTAACTTGTATTTCCTTCCATAGGAATCCATTCTGTGGTTTTCAGCAGAAAAGTTTCTAAGTGTCCATTTTTGAAACATACAAATATTCCTCTAAAAATCAGCCGAACCACGAATTCCGATATACTCACCTGTTATCAGGAGAGAACCCAGTGCTGCATCCTTTAGACCAGCACTGACTCTGAGAAGTAATTCTAAGCATACTTACCAGTAACTTGTATTTCCTTCCATAGGAATCCATTGTGTGGTTTTCACCAGAAGAGTTTCTAAGTGTCCATTTTTGAAACTTACAAACATTCCTCTAAAATCAGACGAACTACGAATTCCGATTTACTCACCTGTTATCAGGAGAGAACCCAGTGCTGCATCTTTTAACCCAGCACTGACCCTGAAAAGTAAGTCTAAGCGTACTTACCAGTAACTTGTATTTCCTTCCATAGGAATCCATTGTGTGGTTTTCAGCAGAAAAGATTCTAAGTGTCCATTTTTGAAACTTACAAATATTCCTCTAAAATCAGCCGATCTACGAATTCCGATTTACTCACCTGTTATCAGGAGAGAACCCAGTGCTGCATCTTTTAACCCAGCACTGAACCTGAAAAGTATGTCTAAGTGTACTTACCAGTAACTTGTATTTCCTTCCATAGGAATCCATTGTGTGGGTTTCACCAGAAAAGTTGCTAAGTGTCCATTTTGAAACGTACAAATATTCCTCTGAAATCAACCGATCTCCGAATTCCGATTTACTCACCTGTTATAAGGAGAGAACCCAGTGCTGCATCTTTTAGACCAGCAATGAATCTGAGAAGTAATTCTAAGCGTACTTACCAGTAACTTGTATTTCCTTCCATAGGAATCCATTGTGTGGTTTTCACCAGAAAAGTTTCTAAGAGTCCATTTTTGCAACGTACAAATATTCCTCTGAAATCAGCCAAACTCCGAATTCCTATTTACTCACCTGTTATCAGGAGAGAACCCAGTGCTGCATCTTTTAACCCAGCACTGACCCTGAAAAGTAAGTCTAAGCGTACTACTAGTAACTTGTATTTCCTTCCTTAGGAATCCATTGTGTGGTTTTCAGCAGAAAAGTTGCTAAGTGTCCATTTTTGAAACGTACAAATATTCCTCTAACATCAGCCGAACTACGAATTTATGATTTACTCATCTGTTATCAGGAGAGAACCCAGTGCTGCATCTTTTAACCCAGCACTGACCCTGAAAAGTAAGTCTAAGCATACTTACCAGTAACTTCTATTGTCTTCCATAGGAATCCATTGTGTGGTTTTCAGCAGAAAAGTTCCTAAGTGTCCAATTTTGAAACGTACAAATAGTCCTCTAAAATCAGCCGAACTACGAATTCCGATATACTCACCTGTTATCAGGAGAGAAGAACCCAGTGCTGCATCTATTAGACCAGCACTGACTCTGAAAAGTAATTCTAAGCGTACTTACCAGCCACTTGTATTTCCTTCCATAGGAATCCATTGTGTGGTTTTCAGCAGAAAAGTTTCTAAGTGTCCATTTTTGAAACGTACAAATATTCCTCTAACATCAGCCGAACTACGAATTCCGATTTACTCATCTGTTATCAGGAGAGAACCCAGTGCTGCATCTTTTAATCCAGCACTGACCCTGAAAAGTAAGTCTAAGCGTACTTACCAGTAACTTGTATTGTCTTTCATAGGAATCCATTGTGTGGTTTTCAGCAGAAAAGTTTCTAAGTGTCTAATTTTGATACTTACAAATATTGCTCTAAAATCAGCAGAACTAAGAATTCCGATTTACTCACCTGTTATCAGGAGAGAACCCAGTGCTGCATCTTTTAGACCAGCACTGACTCTGAAAAGTAATTCTAAGCGTACTTACCAGTAACTTGTATTTCCTTCCATAGGAATCCATTGTGTGGTTTTCAGCAGAAAAGTTTCTAAGTGTCCATTTTTGAAACGTACAAATATTCCTCTAAAATCAGTCGAACTACGAATTCCGATTTACTCATCTGTTATCAGGAGAGAACCCAGTGCTGCATCTTTTAACCCAGCACTGACCCTGAAAAGTAAGTCTAAGCGTACTTACCAGTAACTTGTATTGTCTTCCATAGGAATCCATTGTGTGGTTTTCAGCAGTAAAGTTTCTAAGTGTCCATTTTTTAAACATACAAATATTCCTCTAAAATCAGCTGAAATACGAATTCCGATTTACTCACCTGTTATAAGGAGAGAACCCAGTGCTGCATCTTTTAGACCAGCACTGACTCTGTGAAGTAATTCTAAGCGTACTTACCAGTAACTTGTATTTCCTTCCATAGGAATCCATTGTGAGGTTTTCACCAAAAAAGTTTTCAAGTGTCCATTTTTGAAACGTACAAATATTCCTCTAAAATCAGTCGAACTACGAATTCCAATTTACTCATCTGTTATCAGGAGAGAACCCAGTGCTGCATCTTTTAACCCAGCACTGACCCTGAAAAGTAAGTCTAAGCGTACTTACCAGTAACTTGTATTGTCTTCCATATGAATCCATTGTGTGGTTTTCAGCAGAAAAGTTTCTAAGTGTCCAATTTTGAAACTTACAAATATTCCTCTAAAATCAGCCGAACTAAGAATTCCGATTTACTCACCTGTTGTCAGGAGAGAACCCAGTGCTGCATCTTTTAGACCAGCACTGACTCTGAAAAGTAATTCTAAGCGAACTTACCAGTAACTTGTATTTCCTTCCTTAGGAATCCATTGTGTGGTTTTCAGCAGAAAAGTTTCTAAGTGTCCAATTTTGAAACTTACAAATATTCCTCTAAAATCAGCCGAACTAAGAATTCCGATTTACTCACCTGTTATCAGGAGAGAACCCAGTGCTGCATCTTTTAGACCAGCACTGACTCTGAAAAGTAATTCTAAGCGAACTTACCAGTAACTTGTATTTTCTTCCTTAGGAATCCATTGTGTGGTTTTCAGCAGAAAAGTTTCTAAGTGTCCAATTTTGAAACTTACAAATATTCCTCTAAAATCAGCCGAACTAAGAATTCCGATTTACTCACCTGTTATCAGGAGAGAACCCAGTGCTGCATCTTTTAGACCAGCACTGACTCTGAAAAGTAATTCTAAGCGTACTTACCAGTAACTTGTATTTCCTTCCATAGGAATCCATTGTGTGGTTTTCAGCAGAAAAGTTTCTAAGTGTCCATTTTTGAAACTTACAAATATTCCTCTAAAATCAGCCGAAGTACCAATTCCGATTTACTCACCTGTTATCAGGAGAGAACCCAGTGCTGCATCTTTTAAACCAGCACTGACCCTGAAAAGTAAGTCTAAGCGTACTTACCAGTAACTTGTATTTCCTTCCATAGGAATCCATTCTGTGGTTTTCAGCAGAAAAGTTTCTAAGTGTCCATTTTTGAAACATACAAATATTCCTCTAAAAATCAGCCGAACCACGAATTCCGATATACTCACCTGTTATCAGGAGAGAACCCAGTGCTGCATCCTTTAGACCAGCACTGACTCTGAGAAGTAATTCTAAGCATACTTACCAGTAACTTGTATTTCCTTCCATAGGAATCCATTGTGTGGTTTTCACCAGAAGAGTTTCTAAGTGTCCATTTTTGAAACTTACAAACATTCCTCTAAAATCAGACGAACTACGAATTCCGATTTACTCACCTGTTATCAGGAGAGAACCCAGTGCTGCATCTTTTAACCCAGCACTGACCCTGAAAAGTAAGTCTAAGCGTACTTACCAGTAAGTTGTATTTCCTTCCATAGGAGTCCATTGTGTGGTTTTCAGCAGAAAAGATTCTAAGTGTCCATTTTTGCAACGTACAAATATTCCTCTGAAATCAGCCAAACTCCGAATTCCTATTTACTCACCTGTTATCAGGAGAGAACCCAGCGCTGCATCTTTTAACCCAGCACTGACCCTGAAAAGTAAGTCTAAGCGTACTACTAGTAACTTGTATTTCCTTCCTTAGGAATCCATTGTGTGGTTTTCAGCAGAAAAGTTTCTAAGTGTCCATTTTTGAAACGTACAAATAGTCCTCTAAAATCAGCCGAACTACGAATTCCGATATACTCACCTGTTATCAGGAGAGAAGAACCCAGTGCTGCATCTATTAGACCAGCACTGACTCTGAAAAGTAATTCCAAGCGTACTTACCAGCAACTTGTATTTCCCTCCATAGGAATCCATTGTGTGGTTTTCACCAAAAAAGTTTTTAAGTGTCCATTTTTGAAATGTACAAATATTCCTTTGAAATCAACCAAACAACGAATTCCGATTTACTCACCTGTTATCAGGAGAGAACCCAGTGCTGTATCTTTTAACCCAGCACTGACCCTGAAAAGTAAGTCTAAGCGTACTTTCCAGTAACTTGTATTGTCTTCCATAGGAATCCATTGTGTGGTTTTCAGCAGAAAAGTTTCTAAGTGTCCAATTTTGAAACTTACAAATATTCCTCTAAAATCAGCCGAACTAAGAATTCCGATTTACTCACCTGTTATCAGGAGAGAACCCAGTGCTGCATCTTTTAAACCAGCACTGACCCTGAAAAGTAAGTCTAAGCGTACTTACCAGTAACTTGTATTTCCTTCCATAGGAATCCATTCTGTGGTTTTCAGCAGAAAAGTTTCTAAGTGTCCATTTTTGAAACATACAAATATTCCTCTAAAAATCAGCCGAACCACGAATTCCGATATACTCACCTGTTATCAGGAGAGAACCCAGTGCTGTATCTTTTAGACCAGCACTGACTCTGAGAAGTAATTCTAAGCGTACTTACCAGTAACTTGTATTTCCTTCCATAGGAATCCATTGTGTGGTTTTCACCAGAAAAGTTTCTAAGTGTCCATTTTTGAAACTTACAAACATTCCTCTAAAATCAGACGGACTACGAATTCCGATTTACTCACCTGTTATCAGGAGAGAACCCAGTGCTGCATCTTTTAACCCAGCACTGACCCTGAAAAGTAAGTCTAAGCGTACTTACCAGTAACTTGTATTTCCTTCCATAGGAATCCATTGTGTGGTTTTCAGCAGAAAAGTTTCTAAGTGTCCATTTTTGAAACTTACAAATATTCCTCTAAAATCAGCCGATCTACGAATTCCGATTTACTCACCGGTTATCAGGAGAGAACCCAGTGCTGCATCTTTTAACCCAGCACTGAACCTGAAAAGTATGTCTAAGTGTACTTACCAGTAACTTGTATTTCCTTCCATAGGAATCCATTGTGTGGGTTTCACCAGAAAAGTTGCTAAGTGTCCATTTTGAAACGTACAAATATTCCTCTGAAATCAGCCGATCTCCGAATTCCTATTTACTCACCTGTTATCAGGAGAGAACCCAGTGCTGCATCTTTTAACCCAGCACTGACCCTGAAAAGTAAGTCTAAACGTACTTACCAGTAATTTGTATTGTCTTCCATAGGAATCCATTGTGTGGTTTTCAGCAGTAAAGTTTCTAAGTGTCCATTTTTGAAACATACAAATATTCCTCTAAAATCAGCTGAAATACGAATTCCGATTTACTCACCTGTTATAAGGAGAGAACCCAGTGCTGCATCTTTTAGACCAGCACTGACTCTGAGAAGTAATTCTAAGCGTACTTACCAGTAACTTGTATTTCCTTCCATAGGAATCCATTGTGTGGTTTTCACCAGAAAAGTTGCTAAGTGTCCATTTTTGAAACGTACAAATATTCCTCTAAAATCAGTCGAACTACGAATTCCAATTTACTCATCTGTTATCAGGAGAGAACCCAGTGCTGCATCTTTTAACCCAGCACTGACCCTGAAAAGTAAGTCTAAGCGTACTTACCAGTAACTTGTATTGTCTTCCATATGAATCCATTGTGTGGTTTTCAGCAGAAAAGTTTCTAAGTGTCCAATTTTGAAACTTACAAATATTCCTCTAAAATCATCCGAACTAAGAATTCCGATTTACTCACCTGTTATCAGGAGAGAACCCAGTGCTGCATCTTTTAGACCAGCACTGACTCTGAAAAGTAATTCTAAGCGAACTTACCAGTAACTTGTATTTCCTTCCTTAGGAATCCATTGTGTGGTTTTCAGCAGAAAAGTTTCTAAGTGTCCAATTTTGAAACTTACAAATGTTCCTCTAAAATCAGCCGAACTAAGAATTCCGATTTACTCACCTGTTATCAGGAGAGAACCCAGTGCTGCATCTTTTAGACCAGCACTGACTCTGAAAAGTAATTCTAAGCGTACTTACCAGTAACTTGTATTTCCTTCCATAGGAATCCATTGTGTGGTTTTCAGCAGAAAAGTTTCTAAGTGTCCATTTTTGAAACTTACAAATATTCCTCTAAAATCAGCCGAAGTACCAATTCCGATTTACTCACCTGTTATCAGGAGAGAACCCAGTGCTGCATCTTTTAAACCAGCACTGACCCTTAAAAGTAAGTCTAAGCGTACTTACCAGTAACTTGTATTTCCTTCCATAGGAATCCATTCTGTGGTTTTCAGCAGAAAAGTTTCTAAGTGTCCATTTTTGAAACATACAAATATTCCTCTAAAAATCAGCCGAACCACGAATTCCGATATACTCACCTGTTATCAGGAGAGAACCCAGTGCTGCATCTTTTAGACCAGCAGTGACTCTGAGAAGTAATTCTAAGCGTACTTACCAGTAACTTGTATTTCCTTCCATAGGAATCCATTGTGTGGTTTTCACCAGAAGAGTTTCTAAGTGTCCATTTTTGAAACTTACAAACATTCCTCTAAAATCAGACGAACTACGAATTCCGATTTACTCACCTGTTATCAGGAGAGAACCCAGTGCTGCATCTTTTAACCCAGCACTGACCCTGAAAAGTAAGTCTAAGCGTACTTACCAGTAACTTGTATTTCCTTCCATAGGAATCCATTGTGTGGTTTTCAGCAGAAAAGTTTCTAAGTGTCCATTTTTGAAACTTACAAATATTCCTCTAAAATCATCCGATCTACGAATTCCGATTTACTCACCTGTTATCAGGAGAGAACCCAGTGCTGCATCTTTTAACCCAGCACTGAACCTGAAAAGTATGTCTAAGTGTACTTACCAGTAACTTGTATTTCCTTCCATAGGAATCCATTGTGTGGGTTTCACCAGAAAAGTTGCTAAGTGTCCATTTTGAAACGTACAAATATTCCTCTGAAATCAGCCGATCTCCGAATTCCTATTTACTCACCTGTTATCAGGAGAGAACCCAGTGCTGTATCTTTTAACCCATTTTAAAGAACAAAGGTCCTTGGCATAAGAGGAAATGATACGAATGTTTCAACATAGACTACAATGAGCACTATGGAGGTTCTTCCAATGTCCAGCCGGACAGAGGAATATTTATTCAGGCAAGATAACAGGATGGGCAAAATACAAAGCACAACAAGGATGGCGAACGGCACAGTCCTGTACCGAGCGTTTGAAAAGAAGGTGTAGGGAGTATAGACACAAGAAGGAAAAAGCAGGCAAAAAAGGGAGAGAGAGAGCAAAAGGCGGCTTACATTTACATACTAATACTGTGTAAGCTCAAACCAACAAACAACGCACTCATTTTGTCACAGTGGTTAATTAGTGGTGTTTGTTACAAAGGTCGACGTTTCGATCCCTAGCTCTCAATACTATGGGATCATCATCAGGACTAGAAATTGAACTGTTGCCTGATAGATAGTGTCAAGGAGCCTGTAGGGTAGTAAGACAGGAAAAAAGAAACAACAAAAAAATGATAAATAAACAATAAAGCAAGTCCACCTTACTAAGAACAAAACTAGTCAGGAGACCGTTAGAGGGGTGTAACAATTCGCTACGTGAAAAGGGTGAGTGTATGTACATGCGAGAATACACATGCGGTGGAAATTGGCAACGTTGTTGGGTGCTATGGCGCACATAGTCAAGATAGAGAGGGGACGTGAGAAGTGCCCATAATGATCAGTGGGAGAGGATGCTAACGATGCGTGACCAATTAAAAAAGGTTAGGATGTGTGTCCTACCGACGGAGGAGGATAAAAACAGAATTGGTGAAACGAAGGGGATGGCGCAGTGCTGTTGGGAGCGAATTAGTGCTGGCGAGGCGGGATCCGTGCGGAAAAAGGGAAACAGGGCTCATGTGTGGAGGAAGGGTCTATGCTAACCTGGAGACCAGCTCACAGTGGAACTAGTAAGGCTCGGTGGGTGCCAGGGACAACTCGATGGGTGCCTGGGGTACGTTGGAATTCCGCGAAAGCCTCACGAGGGCGTCAGGATGCTGGAAAGAAGGATCTCCGTGTTCGTGTTAAAGGACCGTCGGCGACTGATGAACCAACCGATCAGAAAGACTGGAGCTGGGAAAGGCAAGGAAAATATTGGCAGGGCCCCAACCAAAATCGACTGGTGATTTCCGGGGCCGTTGGAGGAACGGGCTTACCTTAAGGATACAACCAGAGCGCAGGAAGCCAGAACCAAGTGTTCAAGGGCCTGCGGTGGACAGTCTAGGCAGCGGAGGGGGCTGCCGGGTAGTGCGGGACCGGAGCTGGGGGAAATTGAATTAAAGTGATTATATGGGAGAGCACATAGTATGCGCTCTGGCGGCTGGCGTGTGGAGCAAGGCTTACCTCTCAAGGAGTAGCTGACGGCCGGAGGGAGCAAGAGTCTGCTTCTCCGTTGGGCGTGATAGCAAAGAACAGGTGGGACTGTGGGAGTTTTGAGGCGGGCCCGGAGAGTGGGCGAAAGCAAGGAAGGACTGTGATAGAGAGCGAGAAAGGCCGGCGGCCATGATGGAGTGGGAAGGAAAGTGAGGGGCTATGTGAGCATGCTTATCGAAATAGCGAAAATGTCACTGGAAGATGGGAGAAGCCGTAGAGCAAGGGTGCACATAATTAGTGAACACATTTTACTTAGAGGTTGATGATAGCAAGTGTAAACATGGAGGAAAAAGGCAGCTGAATGTTGTTTGCATAATATTACAATTCAGATTTAAGCATGGAGTTCCAACAAGGATAGTCAAACCAACTTAGAGTGACTGGAGCGAGGAAAACAGGTGATTCACAAATCGCACATGATTACAGTAAGGATGTCCAGTCTTCTGTCCTATTAAGTCCATTGTTGATAGAATTAAACAGAATGATTGTCTTTAGTTCCTCTCTGTTTAAAAGTTGAGCCATATTGCCACCTCTTGGAGGTAACTTCAGTGATTTGAGTACAGTCCAGCGCAAATCATCTTCATTGTGATTGGCCTCAGTGAAATGTTCAACCAGGGGGGCGTTCTGTGTATTGCATCGGATACGGCTTCTGTGCTGACAGATTCTGGTCTTGATTTTTTGGGTGGACCAGAATCTGTCAGCACAGAAGCCGTATCCGATGCAATACACAGAACGCCCCCCTGGTTGAACATTTCACTGAGGCCAATCACAATGAAGATGATTTGCGCTGGACTGTACTCAAATCACTGAAGTTACCTCCAAGAGGTGGCAATATGGCTCAACTTTTAAACAGAGAGGAACTAAAGACAATCATTCTGTTTAATTCTATCAACAATGGACTTAATAGGACAGAAGACTGGACATCCTTACTGTAATCATGTGCGATTTGTGAATCACCTGTTTTCCTCGCTCCAGTCACTCTAAGTTGGTTTGACTATCCTTGTTGGAACTCCATGCTTAAATCTGAATTGTAATATTATGCAAACAACATTCAGCTGCCTTTTTCCTCCATGTTTACACTTGCTATCATCAACCTCTAAGTAAAATGTGTTCACTAATTATGTGCACCCTTGCTCTACGGCTTCTCCCATCTTCCAGTGACATTTTCGCTATTTCGATAAGCATGCTCACATAGCCCCTCACTTTCCTTCCCACTCCATCATGGCCGCCGGCCTTTCTCGCTCTCTATCACAGTCCTTCCTTGCTTTCGCCCACTCTCCGGGCCCGCCTCAAAACTCCCACAGTCCCACCTGTTCTTTGCTATCACGCCCAACGGAGAAGCAGACTCTTGCTCCCTCCGGCCGTCAGCTACTCCTTGAGAGGTAAGCCTTGCTCCACACGCCAGCCGCCAGAGCGCATACTATGTGCTCTCCCATATAATCACTTTAATTCAATTTCCCCCAGCTCCGGTCCCGCACTACCCGGCAGCCCCCTCCGCTGCCTAGACTGTCCACCGCAGGCCCTTGAACACTTGGTTCTGGCTTCCTGCGCTCTGGTTGTATCCTTAAGGTAAGCCCGTTCCTCCAACGGCCCCGGAAATCACCAGTCGATTTTGGTTGGGGCCCTGCCAATATTTTCCTTGCCTTTCCCAGCTCCAGTCTTTCTGATCGGTTGGCTCATCAGTCGCCGACGGTCCTTTAACACGAACACGGAGATCCTTCTTTCCAGCATCCTGACGCCCTCGTGAGGCTTTCGCGGAATTCCAACGTACCCCAGGCACCCATCGAGTTGTCCCTGGCACCCACCGAGCCTTACTAGTTCCACTGTGAGCTGGTCTCCAGGTTAGCATAGACCCTTCCTCCACACATGAGCCCTGTTTCCCTTTTTCCGCACGGATCCCGCCTCGCCAGCACTAATTCGCTCCCAACAGCACTGCGCCATCCCCTTCGTTTCACCAATTCTGTTTTTATCCTCCTCCGTCGGTAGGACACACATCCTAACCTTTTTTAATTGGTCACGCATCGTTAGCATCCTCTCCCACTGATCATTATGGGCACTTCTCACGTCCCCTCTCTATCTTGACTATGTGCGCCATAGCACCCAACAACGTTGCCAATTTCCACCGCATGTGTATTCTCGCATGTACATACACTCACCCTTTTCACGTAGCGAATTGTTACACCCCTCTAACGGTCTCCTGACTAGTTTTGTTCTTAGTAAGGTGGACTTGCTTTATTGTTTATTTATCATTTTTTTGTTGTTTCTTTTTTCCTGTCTTACTACCCTACAGGCTCCTTGACACTATCTATCAGGCAACAGTTCAATTTCTAGTCCTGATGATGATCCCATAGTATTGAGAGCTAGGGATCGAAACGTCGACCTTTGTAACAAACACCACTAATTAACCACTGTGACAAAATGAGTGCGTTGTTTGTTGGTTTGAGCTTACACAGTATTAGTATGTAAATGTAAGCCGCCTTTTGCTCTCTCTCTCCCTTTTTTGCCTGCTTTTTCCTTCTTGTGTCTATACTCCCTACACCTTCTTTTCAAACGCTCGGTACAGGACTGTGCCGTTCGCCATCCTTGTTGTGCTTTGTATTTTGCCCATCCTGTTATCTTGCCTGAATAAATATTCCTCTGTCCGGCTGGACATTGGAAGAACCTCCATAGTGCTCATTGTAGTCTATGTTGAAACATTCGTATCATTTCCTCTTATGCCAAGGACCTTTGTTCTTTAAAATAAGTTATTACCCGAGGTCCCTAGGCTACCAAAACGGGTTCCCTTGTTCTTTTCTCTACTATGTATCTTTTAACCCAGCACTGACCCTGAAAAGTAAGTCTAAACGTACTTACCAGTAACTTGTATTGTCTTCCATAGGAATCCATTGTGTGGTTTTCAGCAGAAAAGTTTCTAAGTGTCCATTTTTGAAACGTACAAATATTCCTCTAAAATCAGCCGAAGTACCAATTCCGATTTACTCACCTGTTATCAGGAGAGAACCCAGTGCTGCATCTTTTAAACCAGCACTGACCCTGAAAAGTAAGTCTAAGCGTACTTACCAGTAACTTGTATTTCCTTCCATAGGAATCCATTCTGTGGTTTTCAGCAGAAAAGTTTCTAAGTGTCCATTTTTGAAACATACAAATATTCCTCTAAAAATCAGCCGAACTACGAATTCCGATATACTCACCTGTTATCAGGAGAGAACCCAGTGCTGCATCTTTTAGACCAGCACTGACTCTGAGAAGTAATTTTAAGCGTACTTACCAGTAACTTGTATTTCCTTCCATAGGAATCCATTGTGTGGTTTTCACCAGAAAAGTTTCTAAGTGTCCATTTTTGAAACTTACAAACATTCCTCTAAAATCAGACGAACTACGAATTCCGATTTACTCACCTGTTATCAGGAGAGAACCCAGTGCTGCATCTTTTAACCCAGCACTGACCCTGAAAAGTAAGTCTAAGCGTACTTACCAGTAACTTGTATTTCCTTCCATAGGAATCCATTGTGTGGTTTTCAGCAGAAAAGTTTCTAAGTGTCCATTTTTGAAACTTACAAATATTCCTCTAAAATCAGCCGATCTACGAATTCCGATTTACTCACCTGTTATCAGGAGAGAACCCAGTGCTGCATCTTTTAACCCAGCACTGAACCTGAAAAGTATGTCTAAGTGTACTTACCAGTAACTTGTATTTCCTTCCATAGGAATCCATTGTGTGGGTTTCACCAGAAAAGTTGCTAAGTGTCCATTTTGAAACGTACAAATATTCCTCTGAAATCAGCCGATCTCCGAATTCCTATTTACTCACCTGTTATCAGGAGAGAACCCAGTGCTGCATCTTTTAACCCAGCACTGACCCTGAAAAGTAAGTCTAAACGTACTTACCAGTAATTTGTATTGTCTTCCATAGGAATCCATTGTGTGGTTTTCAGCAGTAAAGTTTCTAAGTGTCCATTTTTGAAACATACAAATATTCCTCTAAAATCAGCTGAAATACGAATTCCGATTTACTCACCTGTTATAAGGAGAGAACCCAGTGCTGCATCTTTTAGACCAGCACTGACTCTGAGAAGTAATTCTAAGCGTACTTACCAGTAACTTGTATTTCCTTCCATAGGAATCCATTGTGAGGTTTTCACCAAAAAAGTTTTCAAGTGTCCATTTTTGAAACGTACAAATATTCCTCTAAAATCAGTCGAACTACGAATTCCAATTTACTCATCTGTTATCAGGAGAGAACCCAGTGCTGCATCTTTTAACCCAGCACTGACCCTGAAAAACAAGTCTAAGCGTACTTACCAGTAACTTGTATTGTCTTCCATATGAATCCATTGTGTGGTTTTCAGCAGAAAAGTTTCTAAGTGTCCAATTTTGAAACTTACAAATATTCCTCTAAAATCAGCCGAACTAAGAATTCCGATTTACTCACCTGTTATCAGGAGAGAACCCAGTACTGCATCTTTTAGACCAGCACTGACTCTGAAAAGTAATTCTAAGCGAACTTACCAGTAACTTGTATTTCCTTCCTTAGGAATCCATTGTGTGGTTTTCAGCAGAAAAGTTTCTAAGTGTCCAATTTTGAAACTTACAAATATTCCTCTAAAATCAGCCGAACTAAGAATTCCGATTTACTCACCTGTTATCAGGAGAGAACCCAGTGCTGCATCTTTTAGACCAGCACTGACTCTGAAAAGTAATTCTAAGCGTACTTACCAGTAACTTGTATTTCCTTCCATAGGAATCCATTGTGTGGTTTTCAGCAGAAAAGTTTCTAAGTGTCCATTTTTGAAACTTACAAATATTCCTCTAAAATCAGCCGAAGTACCAATTCCGATTTACTCACCTGTTATCAGGAGAGAACCCAGTGCTGCATCTTTTAAACCAGCACTGACCCTGAAAAGTAAGTCTAAGCGTACTTACCAGTAACTTGTATTTCCTTCCATAGGAATCCATTCTGTGGTTTTCAGCAGAAAAGTTTCTAAGTGTCCATTTTTGAAACATACAAATATTCCTCTAAAAATCAGCCGAACCACGAATTCCGATATACTCACCTGTTATCAGGAGAGAACCCAGTGCTGCATCCTTTAGACCAGCACTGACTCTGAGAAGTAATTCTAAGCATACTTACCAGTAACTTGTATTTCCTTCCATAGGAATCCATTGTGTGGTTTTCACCAGAAGAGTTTCTAAGTGTCCATTTTTGAAACTTACAAACATTCCTCTAAAATCAGACGAACTACGAATTCCGATTTACTCACCTGTTATCAGGAGAGAACCCAGTGCTGCATCTTTTAACCCAGCACTGAACCTGAAAAGTATGTCTAAGTGTACTTACCAGTAACTTGTATTTCCTTCCATAGGAATCCATTGTGTGGGTTTCACCAGAAAAGTTGCTAAGTGTCCATTTTGAAACGTACAAATATTCCTCTGAAATCAACCGATCTCCGAATTCCGATTTACTCACCTGTTATAAGGAGAGAACCCAGTGCTGCATCTTTTAGACCAGCAATGAATCTGAGAAGTAATTCTAAGCGTACTTACCAGTAACTTGTATTTCCTTCCATAGGAATCCATTGTGTGGTTTTCACCAGAAAAGTTTCTAAGTGTCCATTTTTGCAACGTACAAATATTCCTCTGAAATCAGCCAAACTCCGAATTCCTATTTACTCACCTGTTATCAGGAGAGAACCCAGTGCTGCATCTTTTAACCCAGCACTGACCCTGAAAAGTAAGTCTAAGCGTACTACTAGTAACTTGTATTTCCTTCCTTAGGAATCCATTGTGTGGTTTTCAGCAGAAAAGTTGCTAAGTGTCCATTTTTGAAACGTACAAATATTCCTCTAACATCAGCCGAACTACGAATTTATGATTTACTCATCTGTTATCAGGAGAGAACCCAGTGCTGCATCTTTTAACCCAGCACTGACCCTGAAAAGTAAGTCTAAGCATACTTACCAGTAACTTCTATTGTCTTCCATAGGAATCCATTGTGTGGTTTTCAGCAGAAAAGTTCCTAAGTGTCCAATTTTGAAACGTACAAATAGTCCTCTAAAATCAGCCGAACTACGAATTCCGATATACTCACCTGTTATCAGGAGAGAAGAACCCAGTGCTGCATCTATTAGACCAGCACTGACTCTGAAAAGTAATTCTAAGCGTACTTACCAGCCACTTGTATTTCCTTCCATAGGAATCCATTGTGTGGTTTTCAGCAGAAAAGTTTCTAAGTGTCCATTTTTGAAACGTACAAATATTCCTCTAACATCAGCCGAACTACGAATTCCGATTTACTCATCTGTTATCAGGAGAGAACCCAGTGCTGCATCTTTTAATCCAGCACTGACCCTGAAAAGTAAGTCTAAGCGTACTTACCAGTAACTTGTATTGTCTTTCATAGGAATCCATTGTGTGGTTTTCAGCAGAAAAGTTTCTAAGTGTCTAATTTTGATACTTACAAATATTGCTCTAAAATCAGCAGAACTAAGAATTCCGATTTACTCACCTGTTATCAGGAGAGAACCCAGTGCTGCATCTTTTAGACCAGCACTGACTCTGAAAAGTAATTCTAAGCGTACTTACCAGTAACTTGTATTTCCTTCCATAGGAATCCATTGTGTGGTTTTCAGCAGAAAAGTTTCTAAGTGTCCATTTTTGAAACGTACAAATATTCCTCTAAAATCAGTCGAACTACGAATTCCGATTTACTCATCTGTTATCAGGAGAGAACCCAGTGCTGCATCTTTTAACCCAGCACTGACCCTGAAAAGTAAGTCTAAGCGTACTTACCAGTAACTTGTATTGTCTTCCATAGGAATCCATTGTGTGGTTTTCAGCAGTAAAGTTTCTAAGTGTCCATTTTTTAAACATACAAATATTCCTCTAAAATCAGCTGAAATACGAATTCCGATTTACTCACCTGTTATAAGGAGAGAACCCAGTGCTGCATCTTTTAGACCAGCACTGACTCTGTGAAGTAATTCTAAGCGTACTTACCAGTAACTTGTATTTCCTTCCATAGGAATCCATTGTGAGGTTTTCACCAAAAAAGTTTTCAAGTGTCCATTTTTGAAACGTACAAATATTCCTCTAAAATCAGTCGAACTACGAATTCCAATTTACTCATCTGTTATCAGGAGAGAACCCAGTGCTGCATCTTTTAACCCAGCACTGACCCTGAAAAGTAAGTCTAAGCGTACTTACCAGTAACTTGTATTGTCTTCCATATGAATCCATTGTGTGGTTTTCAGCAGAAAAGTTTCTAAGTGTCCAATTTTGAAACTTACAAATATTCCTCTAAAATCAGCCGAACTAAGAATTCCGATTTACTCACCTGTTGTCAGGAGAGAACCCAGTGCTGCATCTTTTAGACCAGCACTGACTCTGAAAAGTAATTCTAAGCGAACTTACCAGTAACTTGTATTTCCTTCCTTAGGAATCCATTGTGTGGTTTTCAGCAGAAAAGTTTCTAAGTGTCCAATTTTGAAACTTACAAATATTCCTCTAAAATCAGCCGAACTAAGAATTCCGATTTACTCACCTGTTATCAGGAGAGAACCCAGTGCTGCATCTTTTAGACCAGCACTGACTCTGAAAAGTAATTCTAAGCGAACTTACCAGTAACTTGTATTTTCTTCCTTAGGAATCCATTGTGTGGTTTTCAGCAGAAAAGTTTCTAAGTGTCCAATTTTGAAACTTACAAATATTCCTCTAAAATCAGCCGAACTAAGAATTCCGATTTACTCACCTGTTATCAGGAGAGAACCCAGTGCTGCATCTTTTAGACCAGCACTGACTCTGAAAAGTAATTCTAAGCGTACTTACCAGTAACTTGTATTTCCTTCCATAGGAATCCATTGTGTGGTTTTCAGCAGAAAAGTTTCTAAGTGTCCATTTTTGAAACTTACAAATATTCCTCTAAAATCAGCCGAAGTACCAATTCCGATTTACTCACCTGTTATCAGGAGAGAACCCAGTGCTGCATCTTTTAAACCAGCACTGACCCTGAAAAGTAAGTCTAAGCGTACTTACCAGTAACTTGTATTTCCTTCCATAGGAATCCATTCTGTGGTTTTCAGCAGAAAAGTTTCTAAGTGTCCATTTTTGAAACATACAAATATTCCTCTAAAAATCAGCCGAACCACGAATTCCGATATGCTCACCTGTTATCAGGAGAGAACCCAGTGCTGCATCCTTTAGACCAGCACTGACTCTGAGAAGTAATTCTAAGCATACTTACCAGTAACTTGTATTTCCTTCCATAGGAATCCATTGTGTGGTTTTCACCAGAAGAGTTTCTAAGTGTCCATTTTTGAAACTTACAAACATTCCTCTAAAATCAGACGAACTACGAATTCCGATTTACTCACCTGTTATCAGGAGAGAACCCAGTGCTGCATCTTTTAACCCAGCACTGACCCTGAAAAGTAAGTCTAAGCGTACTTACCAGTAACTTGTATTTCCTTCCATAGGAGTCCATTGTGTGGTTTTCAGCAGAAAAGATTCTAAGTGTCCATTTTTGAAACTTACAAATATTCCTCTAAAATCAGCCGATCTACGAATTCCGATTTACTCACCTGTTATCAGGAGAGAACCCAGTGCTGCATCTTTTAACCCAGCACTGAACCTGAAAAGTATGTCTAAGTGTACTTACCAGTAACTTGTATTTCCTTCCATAGGAATCCATTGTGTGGGTTTCACCAGAAAAGTTGCTAAGTGTCCATTTTGAAACGTACAAATATTCGTCTGAAATCAACCGATCTCCGAATTCCGATTTACTCACCTGTTATAAGGAGAGAACCCAGTGCTGCATCTTTTAGACCAGCAATGAATCTGAGAAGTAATTCTAAGCGTACTTACCAGTAACTTGTATTTCCTTCCATAGGAATCCATTGTGTGGTTTTCACCAGAAAAGTTTCTAAGTGTCCATTTTTGCAACGTACAAATATTCCTCTGAAATCAGCCAAACTCCGAATTCCTATTTACTCACCTGTTATCAGGAGAGAACCCAGTGCTGCATCTTTTAACCCAGCACTGACCCTGAAAAGTAAGTCTAAGCGTACTACTAGTAACTTGTATTTCCTTCCTTAGGAATCCATTGTGTGGTTTTCAGCAGAAAAGTTGCTAAGTGTCCATTTTTGAAACGTACAAATATTCCTCTAACATCAGCCGAACTACGAATTTATGATTTACTCATCTGTTATCAGGAGAGAACCCAGTGCTGCATCTTTTAACCCAGCACTGACCCTGAAAAGTAAGTCTAAGCATACTTACCAGTAACTTGTATTGTCTTCCATAGGAATCCATTGTGTGGTTTTCAGCAAAAAAGTTCCTAAGTGTCCAATTTTGAAACGTACAAATAGTCCTCTAAAATCAGCCGAACTACGAATTCCGATATACTCACCTGTTATCAGGAGAGAAGAACCCAGTGCTGCATCTATTAGACCAGCACTGACTCTGAAAAGTAATTCTAAGCGTACTTACCAGCCACTTGTATTTCCTTCCATAGGAATCCATTGTGTGGTTTTCAGCAGAAAAGTTTCTAAGTGTCCATTTTTGAAACGTACAAATATTCCTCTAACATCAGCCGAACTACGAATTCCGATTTACTCATCTGTTATCAGGAGAGAACCCAGTGCTGCATCTTTTAATCCAGCACTGACCCTGAAAAGTAAGTCTAAGCGTACTTACCAGTAACTTGTATTGTCTTCCATAGGAATCCATTGTGTGGTTTTCAGCAGAAAAGTTTCTAAGTGTCTAATTTTGATACTTACAAATATTGCTCTAAAATCAGCAGAACTAAGAATTCCGATTTACTCACCTGTTATCAGGAGAGAACCCAGTGCTGCATCTTTTAGACCAGCACTGACTCTGAAAAGTAATTCTAAGCGTACTTACCAGTAACTTGTATTTCCTTCCATAGGAATCCATTGTGTGGTTTTCAGCAGAAAAGTTTCTAAGTGTCCATTTTTGAAACGTACAAATATTCCTCTAAAATCAGTCGAACTACGAATTCCGATTTACTCATCTGTTATCAGGAGAGAACCCAGTGCTGCATCTTTTAACCCAGCACTGACCCTGAAAAGTAAGTCTAAGCGTACTTACCAGTAACTTGTATTGTCTTCCATAGAAATCCATTGTGTGGTTTTCAGCAGAAAAGTTTCTAAGTGTCCATTTTTGAAACGTACAAATATTCCTCTAAAATCAGCCGAAATACGAATTCCGATTTACTCACCTGTTATAAGGAGAGAACCCAGTGCTGCATCTTTTAGACCAGCACTGACTCTGAGAAGTAATTCTAAGCGTACTTACCAGTAACTTGTATTTCCTTCCATAGAAATCCATTGTGTGGTTTTCACCAGAAATGTTGCTAAGTGTCCATTTTTGAAACGTACAAATATTCTTCTGAAATCAGCCGAACTCCGAATTCCTATTTACTCACCTGTTATCAGGAGAGAACCCAGTGCTGCATCTTTTAACCCAGCACTGACCCTGAAAAGTAATTCTAAGCGTACTTACCAGTAACTTGTGTTTCCTTCCATAGGAATCCATTGTGTGGTTTTCACCAGAAAAGTTTCTAACTGTCCATTTTTGAAACGTACAAATATTCCTCTAAAATCAGCCAAACTATGAATTCCGATTTACTCACCTGTTATCTGGAGAGAACCCAGTGCTGCATCTTTTAACCCAGCACTGACCCTGAAACGTAAGTCTAAGCGTACTTACTAGTAACTTGTATTTCCTTCTTTAGGAATCCATTGTGTGGTTTTCACCAGAAAAGTTTCTAAGTGTCCATTTTTGAAATGTACAAATATTCCTCTGAAATCAACCGAACAACGAATTCCGATTTACTCACCTGTTATCAGGAGAGAACCCAGGGCTGCATCTTTTAGACCAGCACTGACCCTGAAAAGTAAATCTAAGCGTACTTACCAGTAACTTGTATTTCCTTCCATAGGAATCCATTGTGTGGTTTTCAGCAGAAAAGTTTCTAAGTGTCCATTTTTGAAACGTACAAATATTCCTCTAAAATCAGTCGAACTACGAATTCCGATTTACTCATCTGTTATCAGGAGAGAACCCAGTGCTGCATCTTTTAACCCAGCACTGACCCTGAAAAGTAAGTCTAAGCGTACTTACCAGTAACTTGTATTGTCTTCCATAGGAATCTATTGTGTGGTTTTCAGCAGAAAAGTTTCTAAGTGTCCATTTTTGAAACTTACAAATATTCCTCTGAAATCAGTCGAACTACGAATTCCGATTTACTCATCTGTTATCAGGAGAGAACCCAGTGCTGCATCTTTTAACCCAGCACTGACCCTGAAAAGTAAGTCTAAGCGTACTTACCAGTAACTTGTATTGTCTTCCATAGGAATCTATTGTGTGGTTTTCAGCAGAAAAGTTTCTAAGTGTCCATTTTTGAAACTTACAAATATTCCTCTAAAATCAGCCGAACTAAGAATTCCGATTTACTCACCTGTTGTCAGGAGAGAACCCAGTGCTGCATCTTTTAGACCAGCACTGACTCTGAAAAGTAATTCTAAGCGAACTTACCAGTAACTTGTATTTCCTTCCTTAGGAATCCATTGTGTGGTTTTCAGCAGAAAAGTTTCTAAGTGTCCATTTTTGAAACATACAAATATTCCTCTAAAAATCAGCCGAACCACGAATTCCGATATACTCACCTGTTATCAGGAGAGAACCCAGTGCTGCATCTTTTAGACCAGCACTGACTCTGAAAAGTAATTCTAAGCGTACTTACCAGTAACTTGTATTTCCTTCCATAGGAATCCATTGTGTGGTTTTCACCAGAAAGGTTTCTAAGTGTCCATTTTTGAAACTTACAAACATTCCTCTAAAATCAGATGAACTACGAATTCCGATTTACTCACCTGTTATCAGGAGAGAACCCAGTGCTGCATCTTTTAACCCAGCACTGACCCTGAAAAGTAAGTCTAAGCGTACTTACCAGTAACTTGTATTTCCTTCTATAGGAATCCATTGTGTGGTTTTCAGCAGAAAAGTTTCTAAGTGTCCATTTTTGAAACTTACAAATATTCCTCTAAAATCAACCGATCTACGAATTCCGATTTACTCACCTGTTATCAGGAGAGAACCCAGTGCTGCATCTTTTAACCCAGCACTGAATCTGAAAAGTATGTCTAAGTGCACTTGCCAGTAACTTGTATTTCCTTCCATAGGAATCCATTGTGTGGTTTTCAGCAGAAAAGTTTCTAAGTGTCCATTTTTAAAACGTACAAATATTCCTCTGAAATCAACCGAACGAATTCCGATTTACTCACCTGTTATCAGGAGAGAACCCAGGGCTGCATATTTTAGACCAGCACTGACCCTGAAAAGTAAATCTAAGCGTACTTACCAGTAATTTGAATTTCCTTCCGTAGGAATCCATTGTGTGGTTTTCACCAGAAAAGTTTCTAAGTGTCCATTTTTGAAACGTACAAATATTCCTCTAAAGTCAGCCGAACTCCGAATTCCTATTTACTCACCTGTTATCAGAAGAGAACTCAGTGCTGCATCTTTTAACCCAGCACTGACCCTGAAAAGTATGTCTAAGCGTACTTACCAGTAACTTGTATTTCCTTCCATAGGAATCCATTGTGTGGGTTTCACCAGAAAAGTTGCTAAGTGTCCCTTTTTGAAACGTACAAATATTCCTCTGAAATCAGCCAATCTCCGAATTCCTATTTACTCACCTGTTATCAGGAGAGAACCCAGTGCTGCATCTTTTAACCCAGCACTGACCCTGAAAAGTAAGTCTAAACGTACTTACCAGTAACTTGTATGGTCTTCCATAGGAATCCATTGTGTGGTTTTCAGCAGAAAAGTTTCTAAGTGTCCATTTTTGAAACGTACAAATATTCCTCTAAAATCAGCCGAAATACGAATTCCGATTTACTCACCTGTTATAAGGAGAGAACCCAGTGCTGCATCTTTTAGACCAGCACTGACTCTGAGAAGTAATTCTAAGCGTACTTACCAGTAACTTGTATTTCCTTCCATAGGAATCCATTGTGTGGTTTTCACCAGAAAAGTTGCTAAGTGTCCATTTTTGAAACGTACAAATATTCCTCTAACATCAGCCGAACTACGAATTTATGATTTACTCATCTGTTATCAGGAGAGAACCCAGTGCTGCATCTTTTAACCCAGCACTGACCCTGAAAAGTAAGTCTAAGCGTACTTACCAGTAACTTGTATTGTCTTCCATAGGAATCCATTGTGTGGTTTTCAGCAGAAAAGTTTCTAAGTGTCCAATTTTGAAACGTGCAAATAGTCCTCTAAAATCAGCCGAACTACGAATTCTGATATACTCACCTGTTATCAGGAGAGAAGAACCCAGTGCTGCATCTATTAGACCAGCACTGACTCTGAAAAGTAATTCTAAGCGTACTTACCAGCAACTTGTATTTCCTTCCATAGGAATCCATTGTGTGGTTTTCAGCAGAAAAGTTTCTAAGTGTCCATTTTTGAAACGTACAAATATTCCTCTAACATCAGCCGAACTACGAATTCCGATTTACTCATCTGTTATCAGGAGAGAACCCAGTGCTGCATCTTTTAATCCAGCACTGACCCTGAAAAGTAAGTCTAAGCGTACTTACCAGTAACTTGTATTGTCTTCCATAGGAATCCATTGTGTGGTTTTCAGCAGAAAAGTTTCTAAGTGTCCAATTTTGATACTTACAAATATTGCTCTAAAATCAGCCGAACTAAGAATTCCGATTTACTCACCTGTTATCTGGAGAGAACCCAGTGCTGCATCTTTTAGACCAGCACTGACTCTGAAAAGTAATTCTAAGCGTACTTACCAGTAAGTTGTATTTCCTTCCATAGAAATCCATTGTGTGGTTTTCACCAGAAAAGTTGCTAAGTGTCCATTTTTGAAACGTACAAATATTCTTCTGAAATCAGCCGAACTCCGAATTCCTATTTACTCACCTGTTATCAGGAGAGAACCCAGTGCTGCATCTTTTAACCCAGCACTGACCCTGAAAAGTAATTCTAAGCGTACTTACCAGTAACTTGTGTTTCCTTCCATAGGAATCCATTGTGTGGTTTTCACCAGAAAAGTTTCTAAGTGTCCATTTTTGAAACGTTCAAATATTCCTCTAAAATCAGCCAAACTATGAATTCCGATTTACTCACCTGTTATCTGGAGAGAACCCAGTGCTGCATCTTTTAACCCAGCACTGACCCTGAAACGTAAGTCTAAGCGTACTTACTAGTAACTTGTATTTCCTTCTTTAGGAATCCATTGTGTGGTTTTCACCAGAAAAGTTTCTAAGTGTCCATTTTTGAAATGTACAAATATTCCTCTGAAATCAACCGAACAACGAATTCCGATTTACTCACCTGTTATCAGGAGAGAACCCAGGGCTGCATCTTTTAGACCAGCACTGACCCTGAAAAGTAAATCTAAGCGTACTTACCAGTAACTTGTATTTCCTTCCATAGGAATCCATTGTGTGGTTTTCAGCAGAAAAGTTTCTAAGTGTCCATTTTTGAAACGTACAAATATTCCTCTAAAATCAGTCGAACTACGAATTCCGATTTACTCATCTGTTATCAGGAGAGAACCCAGTGCTGCATCTTTTAACCCAGCACTGACCCTGAAAAGTAAGTCTAAGCGTACTTACCAGTAACTTGTATTGTCTTCCATAGGAATCTATTGTGTGGTTTTCAGCAGAAAAGTTTCTAAGTGTCCATTTTTGAAACTTACAAATATTCCTCTGAAATCAGCCGAACTAAGAATTCCGATTTACTCACCTGTTATCAGGAGAGAACCCAGTGCTGCATCTTTTAGACCAGCACTGACTCTGAAAAGTAATTCTAAGCGTACTTACCAGTAACTTGTATTTCCTTCCATAGGAATCTATTGTGTGGTTTTCAGCAGAAAAGTTTCTAAGTGTCCATTTTTGAAACTTACAAATATTCCTCTGAAATCAGCCGAAGTACCAATTCCGATTTACTCACCTGTTATCAGGAGAGAACCCAGTGCTGCATCTTTTAAACCAGCACTGACCCTGAAAAGTAAGTCTAAGCGTACTTACCAGTAACTTGTATTTCCTTCCATAGGAATCCATTCTGTGGATTTCAGCAGAAAAGTTTCTAAGTGTCCATTTTTGAAACATACAAATATTCCTCTAAAAATCAGCCGAACCACGAATTCCGATATACTCACCTGTTATCAGGAGAGAACCCAGTGCTGCATCTTTTAGACCAGCACTGACTCTGAAAAGTAATTCTAAGCGTACTTACCAGTAACTTGTATTTCCTTCCATAGGAATCCATTGTGTGGTTTTCACCAGAAAGGTTTCTAAGTGTCCATTTTTGAAACTTACAAACATTCCTCTAAAATCAGATGAACTACGAATTCCGATTTACTCACCTGTTATCAGGAGAGAACCCAGTGCTGCATCTTTTAACCCAGCACTGACCCTGAAAAGTAAGTCTAAGCGTACTTACCAGTAACTTGTATTTCCTTCTATAGGAATCCATTGTGTGGTTTTCAGCAGAAAAGTTTCTAAGTGTCCATTTTTGAAACTTACAAATATTCCTCTAAAATCAACCGATCTACGAATTCCGATTTACTCACCTGTTATCAGGAGAGAACCCAGTGCTGCATCTTTTAACCCAGCACTGAATCTGAAAAGTATGTCTAAGTGCACTTACCAGTAACTTGTATTTCCTTCCATAGGAATCCATTGTGTGGTTTTCAGCAGAAAAGTTTCTAAGTGTCCATTTTTAAAACGTACAAATATTCCTCTGAAATCAACCGAACGAATTCCGATTTACTCACCTGTTATCAGGAGAGAACCCAGGGCTGCATATTTTAGACCAGCACTGACCCTGAAAAGTAAATCTAAGCGTACTTACCAGTAATTTGTATTTCCTTCCATAGGAATCCATTGTGTGGTTTTCACCAGAAAAGTTTCTAAGTGTCCATTTTTGAAACGTACAAATATTCCTCTAAAGTCAGCCGAACTCCGAATTCCTATTTACTCACCTGTTATCAGAAGAGAACTCAGTGATGCATCTTTTAACCCAGCACTGACCCTGAAAAGTATGTCTAAGCGTACTTACCAGTAACTTGTATTTCCTTCCATAGGAATCCATTGTGTGGGTTTCACCAGAAAAGTTGCTAAGTGTCCCTTTTTGAAACGTACAAATATTCCTCTGAAATCAGCCGATCTCCGAATTCCTATTTACTCACCTGTTATCAGGAGAGAACCCAGTGCTGCATCTTTTAACCCAGCACTGACCCTGAAAAGTAAGTCTAAACGTACTTACCAGTAACTTGTATTGTCTTCCATAGGAATCAATTGTGTGGTTTTCAGCAGAAAAGTTTCTAAGTGTCCATTTTTGAAACGTACAAATATTCCTCTAAAATCAGCCGAAATGCGAATTCCGATTTACTCACCTGTTATAAGGAGAGAACCCAGTGCTGCATGTTTTAGACCAGCACTGATTCTGAGAAGTAATTCTAAGCGTACTTACCAGTAACTTGTATTTCCTTCCATAGTAATCCATTGTGTGGTTTTCAGCAGAAAAGTTTCTAAGTGTCCATTTTTGAAACGTACAAATATTCCTCTAAAATCAGCCGAACTCCGAATTCCGATATACTCACCTGTTATCAGGAGAGAACCCAGTGCTGCATCTTTTAGACCAGCACTGACTCTGAAAAGTAATTCTAAGCGTACTTACCAGTAACTTGTATTTCCTTCCATAGGAATCCGTTGTCTGGTTTTCACCAGAAAAGTTTCTAAGTGTCCATTTTTGAAACGTACAAATATTCCTCTGAAATCAGCCGAACTCCGAATTCCTATTTACTCACCTGTTATCAGGAGAGAACCCAGTGCTGCATCTTTTAACCCAGCACTGACCCTGAAAAGTAAGTCTAAGCGTACTTACCAGTAACTTGTATTTCCTTCCATAGGAATCCATTGTGTGGTTTTCAGCAGAAAAGTTTCTAAGTGTCCATTTTTGAAACTTACAAATATTCCTCTAAAATCAGCCGATCTACGAATTCCGATTTACTCACCTGTTATCAGGAGAGAACCCAGTGCTGCATCTTTTAACCCAGCACTGAACCTGAAAAGTATGTCTAAGTGTACTTACCAGTAACTTGTATTTCCTTCCATAGGAATCCATTGTGTGGGGTTCACCAGAAAAGTTGCTAAGTGTCCATTTTGAAACGTACAAATATTCCTCTGAAATCAGCCGATCTCCGAATTCCGATTTACTCACCTGTTATCAGGAGAGAACCCAGTGCTGCATCTTTTAACCCAGCACTGACCCTGAAAAGTAAGTCTAAACGTACTTACCAGTAACTTGTGTTTCCTTCCATAGGAATCCATTGTGTGGTTTTCACCAGAAAAGTTTCTAAGTGTCCATTTTTGAAATGTACAAATATTCCTCTAAAATCAGCCAAACTACGAATTCCGATTTACTCACCTGTTATCAGGCGAGAACCCAGTGCTGCATCTTTTAACCCAGCACTGACCCTGAAAAGTAATTCTAAGCATACTTACCAGTAACTTGTGTTTCCTTCCATAGGAATCCATTGTGTGGTTTTCACCAAAAAGGTTTCTAAGTGTCCATTTTTGAAACTTACAAACATTCCTCTAAAATCAGATGAACTACGAATTCCGATTTACTCACCTGTTATCAGGAGAGAACCCAGTGCTGCATCTTTTAACCCAGCACTGACCCTGAAAAGTAAGTCTAAGCGTACTTACCAGTAACTTGTATTTCCTTCTATAGGAATCCATTGTGTGGTTTTCAGCAGAAAAGTTTCTAAGTGTCCATTTTTGAAACTTACAAATATTCCTCTAAAATCAACCGATCTACGAATTCCGATTTACTCACCTGTTATCAGGAGAGAACCCAGTGCTGCATCTTTTAACCAAGCACTGAATCTGAAAAGTATGTCTAAGTGCACTTACCAGTAACTTGTATTTCCTTCCATAGGAATCCATTGTGTGGTTTTCAGCAGAAAAGTTTCTAAGTGTCCATTTTTAAAACGTACAAATATTCCTCTGAATTCAACCGAACGAATTCCGATTTACTCACCTGTTATCAGGAGAGAACCCAGGGCTCCATATTTTAGACCAGCACTGACCCTGAAAAGTAAATCTAAGCGTACTTACCAGTAATTTGTATTTCCTTCCATAGGAATCCATTGTGTGGTTTTCACCAGAAAAGTTTCTAAGTGTCCATTTTTGAAACGTACAAATATTCCTCTAAAGTCAGCCGAACTCCGAATTCCTATTTACTCACCTGTTATCAGAATAGAACTCAGTGCTGCATCTTTTAACCCAGCACTGACCCTGAAAAGTAAGTCTAAGCGTACTTACCAGTAACTTGTATTTCCTTCCATAGGAATCCATTGTGTGGTTTTCAGCAGAAAAGTTTCTAAGTGTCCATTTTTGAAACTTACAAATATTCCTCTAAAATCAGCCGATCTACGAATTCCGATTTACTCACCTGTTATCAGGAGAGAACCCAGTGCTGCATCTTTTAACCCAGCACTGAACCTGAAAAGTATGTCTAAGTGTACTTACCAGTAACTTGTATTTCCTTCCATAGGAATCCATTGTGTGGGGTTCACCAGAAAAGTTGCTAAGTGTCCATTTTGAAACGTACAAATATTCCTCTGAAATCAGCCGATCTCCGAATTCCGATTTACTCACCTGTTATAAGGAGAGAACCCAGTGCTGCATCTTTTAGACCAGCAATGACTCTGAGAAGTAATTCTAAGCGTACTTACCAGTAACTTGTATTTCCTTCCATAGGAATCCATTGTGTGGTTTTCACCAGAGAAGTTTCTAAGTGTCCATTTTTGCAACGTACAAATATTCCTCTGAAATCAGCCAAACTCCGAATTCCTATTTACTCATCTGTTATCAGGAGAGAACCCAGTGCTGCATCTTTTAACCCAGCACTGACCCTGAAAAGTAAGTCTAAGCGTACTACTAGTAACTTGTATTTCCTTCCTTAGGAATCCATTGTGTGGTTTTCAGCAGAAAAGTTTCTAAGTGTCCATTTTTGAAACGTACAAATAGTCCTCTAAAATCAGCCGAACTACGAATTCCGATATACTCACCTGTTATCAGGAGAGAAGAACCCAGTGCTGCATCTATTAGACCAGCACTGACTCTGAAAAGTAATTCTAAGCGTACTTACCAGCAACTTGTATTTCCCTCCATAGGAATCCATTGTGTGGTTTTCAGCAGAAAAGTTTCTAAGTGTTCAATTTTGATACTTACGAATATTCCTCTAAAATCAGCCGAACTAAGAATTCCGATTTACTCACCTGTCATCAGGAGAGAACCCAGTGCTGCATCTTTTAGACCAGCACTGACTCTGAAAAGTAATTCTAAGCGTACTTACCAGTAACTTGTATTTCCTTCCATAGGAATCCATTGTGTGGTTTTCAGCAGAAAAGTTTCTAAGTGTCCATTTTTGAAACGTACAAATATTCCTCTAAAATCAGTCGAACTACGAATTCCGATTTACTCATCTGTTATCAGGAGAGAACCCAGTGCTGCATCTTTTAACCCAGCACTGACCCTGAAAAGTAAGTCTAAGCGTAATTACCAGTAACTTGTATTGTCTTCCATAGGAATCCATTGTGTGGTTTTCAGCAGAAAAGTTTCTAAGTGTCCATTTTTTAAACGTACAAATATTCCTCTAAAATCAGCCGAAATACGAATTCCGATTTACTCACCTGTTATAAGGAGAGAACCCAGTGCAGCATATTTTAGACCAGCACTGACTCTGAGAAGTAATTCTAAGCGTACTTACCAGTAACTTGTATTTCCTTCCATAGGAATCTATTGTGTGGTTTTCACCAGAAAAGTTGCTAAGTGTCCATTTTTGAAACGTACAAATATTCCTCTGAAATCAGCCGAACTCCGAATTCCTATTTACTCACCTGTTATCAGGAGAGAACCCAGTGCTGCATCTTTTAACCCAGCACTGACCCTGAAAAGTAATTCTTAGCGTACTTACCCGTAACTTGTGTTTCCTTCCATAGGAATCCATTGTGTGGTTTTCACCAGAAAAGTTTCTAAGTGTCCATTTTTGAAACGTACAAATATTCCTCTAAAATCAGCCAAACTACGAATTCTGATTTACTCACCTGTTATCAGGAGAGAACCCAGTGCTGCATCTTTTAACCCAGCACTGACCCTGAAACGTAAGTCTAAGCGTACTTACTAGTAACTTGTATTTCCTTCTTTAGGAATCCATTGTGTGGTTTTCAGCAGAAAAGTTTCTAAGTGTCCATTTTTGAAACGTACAAATATTCCTCTAAAATCAGCCGAAATGCGAATTCCGATTTACTCACCTGTTATAGGGAGCGAACCCAGTGCTGCATATTTTAGACCAGCACTGACTCTGAAAAGTAATTCTAAGCGTACTTACCAGTAACTTGTATTTCCTTCCATAGGAATCCATTGTCTGGTTTTCACCAGAAAAGTTTCTAAGTGTCCATTTTTGAAACGTACAAATATTCCTCTGAAATCAGCCGAACTCCGAATTCCTATTTACTCACCTGTTATCAGGAGAGAACCCAGTGCTGTATCTTTTAGCCCAGCACTGAACCTGAAAAGTATGTCTAAGCGTACTTACCAGTAACTTGTATTTCCTTCCATAGGAATCCATTGTGTGGTTTTCACCAGAAAAGTTTCTAAGTGTCCATTTTTGAAATGTACAAATATTCCTCTGAAATCAACCGAACAACGAATTCCGATTTACTCACCTGTTATCAGGAGAGAACCCAGGGCTGCATCTTTTAGAGCAGCACTGACCCTGAAAAGTAAATCTAAGCGTACTTACCAGTAACTTGTATTTCCTTCCATAGGAATCCATTGTGTTTTTTTTCAGCAGAAAAGTTTCTCAGTGTCCATTTTTGAAACGTACAAATATTCCTCTAAAATCAGTCGAACTACGAATTCTGATTTACTCATCTGTTATCAGAAGAGAACCCAGTGCTGCATCTTTTAGACCAGCACTGACTCTGAGAAGTAATTCTAAGCGTACTTACCAGTAACTTGTATTTCCTTCCATAGGAATCCATTGTGTGGTTTTCAGCAGAAAAGTTTCTAAGTGTCCAATTTTGAAACTTACAAATATTCCTCTAAAATCAGCCGAACTAAGAATTCCGATTTACTCACCTGTTATCAGAAGAGAACTCAGTGCTGCATCTTTTAAACCAGCACTGACCCTGAAAAGTAAATCTAAGCGTACTTACCAGTAATTTGTATTTCCTTCCGTAGGAATCCATTGTGTGGTTTTCACCAGAAAAGTTTCTAAGTGTCCATTTTTGAAACGTACAAATATTCCTCTAAAGTCAGCCGAACTCCGAATTCCTATTTACTCACCTGTTATCAGAAGAGAACTCAGTGCTGCATCTTTTAACCCAGCACTGACCCTGAAAAGTATGTCTAAGCGTACTTACCAGTAACTTGTATTTCCTTCCATAGGAATCCATTGTGTGGGTTTCACCAGAAAAGTTGCTAAGTGTCCCTTTTTGAAACGTACAAATATTCCTCTGAAATCAGCCAATCTCTGAATTCCTATTTACTCACCTGTTATCAGGAGAGAACCCAGTGCTGCATCTTTTAACCCAGCACTGACCCTGAAAAGTAAGTCTAAACGTACTTACCAGTAACTTGTATGGTCTTCCATAGGAATCCATTGTGTGGTTTTCAGCAGAAAAGTTTCTAAGTGTCCATTTTTGAAACGTACAAATATTCCTCTGAAATCAGCCGAAATACTAATTCCGATTTACTCACCTGTTATAAGGAGAGAACCCAGTGCTGCATCTTTTAGACCAGCACTGACTCTGAGAAGTGATTCTAAGCGTACTTACCAGTAACTTGTATTTCCTTCCATAGGAATCCATTGTGTGGTTTTCACCAGAAAAGTTGCTAAGTGTCCATTTTTGAAACGTACAAATATTCCTCTAATATCAGCCGAACTACGAATTTATGATTTACTCATCTGTTATCAGGAGAGAACCCAGTGCTGCATCTTTTAACCCAGCACTGACCCTGAAAAGTAAGTCTAAGCGTACTTACCAGTAACTTGTATTGTCTTCCATAGGAATCCATTGTGTGGTTTTCAGCAGAAAAGTTTCTAAGTGTCCAATTTTGAAACGTGCAAATAGTCCTCTAAAATCAGCCGAACTACGAATTCTGATATACTCACCTGTTATCAGGAGAGAAGAACCCAGTGCTGCATCTATTAGACCAGCACTGACTCTGAAAAGTAATTCTAAGCGTACTTACCAGCAACTTGTATTTCCTTCCATAGGAATCCATTGTGTGGTTTTCAGCAGAAAAGTTTCTAAGTGTCCATTTTTGAAACGTACAAATATTCCTCTAACATCAGCCGAACTACGAATTCCGATTTACTCATCTGTTATCAGGAGAGAACCCAGTGCTGCATCTTTTAATCCAGCACTGACCCTGAAAAGTAAGTCTAAGCGTACTTACCAGTAACTTGTATTGTCTTCCATAGGAATCCATTGTGTGGTTTTCAGCAGAAAAGTTTCTAAGTGTCCAATTTTGATACTTACAAATATTGCTCTAAAATCAGCCGAACTAAGAATTCCGATTTACTCACCTGTTATCTGGAGAGAACCCAGTGCTGCATCTTTTAGACCAGCACTGACTCTGAAAAGTAATTCTAAGCGTACTTACCAGTAACTTGTATTTCCTTCCATAGGAATCCATTGTGTGGTTTTCAGCAGAAAAGTTTCTAAGTGTCCATTTTTGAAACGTACAAATATTCCTCTAAAATCAGTCGAACTACGAATTCCGATTTACTCATCTGTTATCAGGAGAGAACCCAGTGCTGCATCTTTTAACCCAGCACTGACCCTGAAAAGTAATTCTAAGCGTACTTACCAGTAACTTGTGTTTCCTTCCATAGGAATCCATTGTGTGGTTTTCACCAGAAAAGTTTCTAAGTGTCCATTTTTGAAACGTACAAATATTCCTCTAAAATCAGCCAAACTATGAATTCCGATTTACTCACCTGTTATCTGGAGAGAACCCAGTGCTGCATCTTTTAACCCAGCACTGACCCTGAAACGTAAGTCTAAGCGTACTTACTAGTAACTTGTATTTCCTTCTTTAGGAATCCATTGTGTGGTTTTCACCAGAAAAGTTTCTAAGTGTCCATTTTTGAAATGTACAAATATTCCTCTGAAATCAACCGAACAACGAATTCCGATTTACTCACCTGTTATCAGGAGAGAACCCAGGGCTGCATCTTTTAGACCAGCACTGACCCTGAAAAGTAAATCTAAGCGTACTTACCAGTAACTTGTATTTCCTTCCATAGGAATCCATTGTGTGGTTTTCAGCAGAAAAGTTTCTAAGTGTCCATTTTTGAAACTTACAAATATTCCTCTGAAATCAGCCGAACTAAGAATTCCGATTTACTCACCTGTTATCAGGAGAGAACCCAGTGCTGCATCTTTCAGACCAGCACTGACTCTAAAAAGTAATTCTAAGCGTACTTACCAGTAACTTGTATTTCCTTCCATAGGAATCTATTGTGTGGTTTTCAGCAGAAAAGTTTCTAAGTGTCCATTTTTGAAACTTACAAATATTCCTCTAAAATCAGCCGAAGTACCAATTCCGATTTACTCACCTCTTATCAGGAGAGAACCCAGTGCTGCATCTTTTAAACCAGCACTGACCCTGAAAAGTAAGTCTAAGCGTACTTACCAGTAACTTGTATTTCCTTCCATAGGAATCCATTCTGTGGTTTTCAGCAGAAAAGTTTCTAAGTGTCCATTTTTGAAACATACAAATATTCCTCTAAAAATCAGCCGAACCACAAATTCCGATATACTCACCTGTTATCAGGAGAGAACCCAGTGCTGCATCTTTTAGACCAGCACTGACTCTGAGAAGTAATTCTAAGCATACTTACCAGTAACTTGTATTTCCTTCCATAGGAATCCATTGTGTGGTTTTCACCAGAAGAGTTTCTAAGTGTCCATTTTTGAAACTATAAACATTCCTCTAAAATCAGACGAACTACGAATTCCGATTTACTCACCTGTTATCAGGAGAGAACCCAGTGCTGCATCTTTTAACCCAGCACTGACCCTGAAAAGTAAGTCTAAGCGTACTTACCAGTAACTTGTATTTCCTTCCATAGGAATCCATTGTGTGGTTTTCAGCAGAAAAGTTTCTAAGTGTCCATTTTTGAAACTTACAAATATTCCTCTAAAATCAGCCGATCTACGAATTCCGATTTACTCACCTGTTATCAGGAGAGAACCCAGTGCTGCATCTTTTAACCCAGCACTGAACCTGAAAAGTATGTCTAAGTGTACTTACCAGTAACTTGTATTTCCTTCCATAGGAATCCATTGTGTGGGGTTCACCAGAAAAGTTGCTAAGTGTCCATTTTGAAACGTACAAATATTCCTCTGAAATCAGCCGATCTCCGAATTCCGATTTACTCACCTGTTATCAGGATAGAACCCAGTGCTGCATCTTTTAACCCAGCACTGACCCTGAAAAGTAAGTCTAAACGTACTTACCAGTAACTTGTGTTTCCTTCCATAGGAATCCATTGTGTGGTTTTCACCAGAAAAGTTTCTAAGTGTCCATTTTTGAAATGTACAAATATTCCTCTAAAATCAGCCAAACTACGAATTCCGATTTACTCACCTGTTATCAGGCGAGAACCCAGTGCTGCATCTTTTAACCCAGCACTGACCCTGAAAAGTAATTCTAAGCATACTTACCAGTAACTTGTGTTTCCTTCCATAGGAATCCATTGTGTGGTTTTCACCAGAAAGGTTTCTAAGTGTCCATTTTTGAAACTTACAAACATTCCTCTAAAATCAGATGAACTACGAATTCCGATTTACTCACCTGTTATCAGGAGAGAACCCAGTGCTGCATCTTTTAACCCAGCACTGACCCTGAAAAGTAAGTCTAAGCGTACTTACCAGTAACTTGTATTTCCTTCTATAGGAATCCATTGTGTGGTTTTCAGCAGAAAAGTTTCTAAGTGTCCATTTTTGAAACTTACAAATATTCCTCTAAAATCAACCGATCTACGAATTCCGATTTACTCACCTGTTATCAGGAGAGAACCCAGTGCTGCATCTTTTAACCCAGCACTGAATCTGAAAAGTATGTCTAAGTGCACTTACCAGTAACTTGTATTTCCTTCCATAGGAATCCATTGTGTGGTTTTCAGCAGAAAAGTTTCTAAGTGTCCATTTTTAAAACGTACAAATATTCCTCTGAATTCAACCGAACGAATTCCGATTTACTCACCTGTTATCAGGAGAGAACCCAGGGCTCCATATTTTAGACCAGCACTGACCCTGAAAAGTAAATCTAAGCGTACTTACCAGTAATTTGTATTTCCTTCCATAGGAATCCATTGTGTGGTTTTCACCAGAAAAGTTTCTAAGTGTCCATTTTTGAAACGTACAAATATTCCTCTAAAGTCAGCCGAACTCCGAATTCCTATTTACTCACCTGTTATCAGAATAGAACTCAGTGCTGCATCTTTTAACCCAGCACTGACCCTGAAAAGTATGTCTAAGCGTACTTACCAGTAACTTGTATTTCCTTCCATAGGAATCCATTGTGTGGGTTTCACCAGAAAAGTTGCTAAGTGTCCCTTTTTGAAACGTACAAATATTCCTCTGAAATCAGCCGATCTCCGAATTCCTATTTACTCACCTGTTATCAGGAGAGAACCCAGTGCTGCATCTTTTAACCCAGCACTGACCCTGAAAAGTAAGTCTAAACGTACTTACCAGTAACTTGTATTGTCTTCCATAGGAATCCATTGTGTGGTTTTCAGCAGAAAAGTTTCTAAGTGTCCATTTTTGAAACGTACAAATATTCCTCTAAAATCAGCCGAAATGCGAATTCCGATTTACTCACCTGTTATGAGGAGAGAACCCAGTGCTGCATCTTTTAGACCAGCACTGATTCTGAGAAGTAATTCTAAGTGTACTTACCAGTAACTTGTATTTCCTTCCATAGTAATCCATTGTGTGGTTTTCAGCAGAAAAGTTTCTAAGTGTCCATTTTTGAAACGTACAAATATTCCTCTAAAATCAGCCGAACTCCGAATTCCGATATACTCACCTGTTATCAGGAGAGAACCCAGTGCTGCATCTTTTAGACCAGCACTGACTCTGAAAAGTAATTCTAAGCGTACTTACCAGTAACTTGTATTTCCTTCCATAGGAATCCATTGTCTGGTTTTCACCAGAAAAGTTTCTAAGTGTCCATTTTTGAAACGTACAAATATTCCTCTGAAATCAGCCGAACTCCGAATTCCTATTTACTCACCTGTTATCAGGAGAGAACCCAGTGCTGTATCTTTTAACCCAGCACTGACCCTGAAAAGTATGTCTAAGCGTACTTACCAGTAACTTGTATTTCCTTCCATAGGAATCCATTGTGTGGTTTTCATCAGAAAAGTTGCTAAGTGTCCATTTTTGAAACGTACAAATATTCCTCTAAAATCAGTCGAACTACGAATTCCAATTTACTCATCTGTTATCAGGAGAGAACCCAGTGCTGCATCTTTTAACCCAGCACTGACCCTGAAAAGTAAGTCTAAGCGTACTTACCAGTAACTTGTATTGTCTTCCATATGAATCCATTGTGTGGTTTTCAGCAGAAAAGTTTCTAAGTGTCCAATTTTGAAACTTACAAATATTCCTCTAAAATCAGCCGAACTAAGAATTCCGATTTACTCACCTGTTATCAGGAGAGAACCCAGTGCTGCATCTTTTAGACCAGCACTGACTCTGAAAAGTAATTCTAAGCGAACTTACCAGTAACTTGTATTTCCTTCCTTAGGAATCCATTGTGTGGTTTTCAGCAGAAAAGTTTCTAAGTGTCCAATTTTGAAACTTACAAATATTCCTCTAAAATCAGCCGAACTAAGAATTCCGATTTACTCACCTGTTATCAGGAGAGAACCCAGTGCTGCATCTTTTAGACCAGCACTGACTCTGAAAAGTAATTCTAAGCGTACTTACCAGTAACTTGTATTTCCTTCCATAGGAATCCATTGTGTGGTTTTCAGCAGAAAAGTTTCTAAGTGTCCATTTTTGAAACTTACAAATATTCCTCTAAAATCAGCCGAAGTACCAATTCCGATTTACTCACCTGTTATCAGGAGAGAACCCAGTGCTGCATCTTTTAAACCAGCACTGACCCTGAAAAGTAAGTCTAAGCGTACTTACCAGTAACTTGTATTTCCTTCCATAGGAATCCATTCTGTGGTTTTCAGCAGAAAAGTTTCTAAGTGTCCATTTTTGAAACATACAAATATTCCTCTAAAAATCAGCCGAACCACGAATTCCGATATACTCACCTGTTATCAGGAGAGAACCCAGTGCTGCATCTTTTAGACCAGCACTGACTCTGAGAAGTAATTCTAAGCATACTTACCAGTAACTTGTATTTCCTTCCATAGGAATCCATTGTGTGGTTTTCACCAGAAGAGTTTCTAAGTGTCCATTTTTGAAACTTACAAACATTCCTCTAAAATCAGACGAACTACGAATTCCGATTTACTCACCTGTTATCAGGAGAGAACCCAGTGCTGCATCTTTTAACCCAGCACTGACCCTGAAAAGTAAGTCTAAGCGTACTTACAAGTAACTTGTATTTCCTTCCATAGGAATCCATTGTGTGGTTTTCAGCAGAAAAGTTTCTAAGTGTCCATTTTTGAAACTTACAAATATTCCTCTAAAATCAGCCGATCTACGAATTCCGATTTACTCACCTGTTATCAGGAGAGAACCCAGTGCTGCATCTTTTAACCCAGCACTGAACCTGAAAAGTATGTCTAAGTGTACTTACCAGTAACTTGTATTTCCTTCCATAGGAATCCATTGTGTGGGGTTCACCAGAAAAGTTGCTAAGTGTCCATTTTGAAACGTACAAATATTCCTCTGAAATCAGCCGATCTCCGAATTCCGATTTACTCACCTGTTATAAGGAGAGAACCCAGTGCTGCATCTTTTAGACCAGCAATGACTCTGAGAAGTAATTCTAAGCGTACTTACCAGTAACTTGTATTTCCTTCCATAGGAATCCATTGTGTGGTTTTCACCAGAGAAGTTTCTAAGTGTCCATTTTTGCAACGTACAAATATTCCTCTGAAATCAGCCAAACTCCGAATTCCTATTTACTCACCTGTTATCAGGAGAGAACCCAGTGCTGCATCTTTTAACCCAGCACTGACCCTGAAAAGTAAGTCTAAGCGTACTACTAGTAACTTGTATTTCCTTCCTTAGGAATCCATTGTGTTTTTTTCAGCAGAAAAGTTTCTAAGTGTCCATTTTTGAAACGTACAAATAGTCCTCTAAAATCAGCCGAACTACGAATTCCGATATACTCACCTGTTATCAGGAGAGAAGAACCCAGTGCTGCATCTATTAGACCAGCACTGACTCTGAAAAGTAATTCTAAGCGTACTTACCAGCAACTTGTATTTCCCTCCATAGGAATCCATTGTGTGGTTTTCAGCAGAAAAGTTTCTAAGTGTCCATTTTTGAAACGTACAAATATTCCTCTAACATCAGCCGAACTACGAATTCCGATTTACTCATCTGTTATCAGGAGAGAACCCAGTGCTGCATCTTTTAACCCAGCACTGACCCTGAAAAGTAAGTCTAAGCGTACTTACCAGTAACTTGTATTGTCTTCCATAGGAATCCATTGTGTGGTTTTCAGCAGAAAAGTTTCTAAGTGTTCAATTTTGATACTTACGAATATTCCTCTAAAATCAGCCGAACTAAGAATTCCGATTTACTCACCTGTCATCAGGAGAGAACCCAGTGCTGCATCTTTTAGACCAGCACTGACTCTGAAAAGTAATTCTAAGCGTACTTACCAGTAACTTGTATTTCCTTCCATAGGAATCCATTCTGTGGTTTTCAGCAGAAAAGTTTCTAAGTGTCCATTTTTGAAACATACAAATATTCCTCTAAAAATCAGCCGAACCACAAATTCCGATATACTCACCTGTTATCAGGAGAGAACCCAGTGCTGCATCTTTTAGACCAGCACTGACTCTGAGAAGTAATTCTAAGCATACTTACCAGTAACTTGTATTTCCTTCCATAGGAATCCATTGTGTGGTTTTCACCAGAAGAGTTTCTAAGTGTCCATTTTTGAAACTATAAACATTCCTCTAAAATCAGACGAACTACGAATTCCGATTTACTCACCTGTTATCAGGAGAGAACCCAGTGCTGCATCTTTTAACCCAGCACTGACCCTGAAAAGTAAGTCTAAGCGTACTTACCAGTAACTTGTATTTCCTTCCATAGGAATCCATTGTGTGGTTTTCAGCAGAAAAGTTTCTAAGTGTCCATTTTTGAAACTTACAAATATTCCTCTAAAATCAGCCGATCTACGAATTCCGATTTACTCACCTGTTATCAGGAGAGAACCCAGTGCTGCATCTTTTAACCCAGCACTGAACCTGAAAAGTATGTCAAGTGTACTTACCAGTAACTTGTATTTCCTTCCATAGGAATCCATTGTGTGGGGTTCACCAGAAAAGTTGCTAAGTGTCCATTTTGAAACGTACAAATATTCCTCTGAAATCAGCCGATCTCCGAATTCCGATTTACTCACCTGTTATCAGGAGAGAACCCAGTGCTGCATCTTTTAACCCAGCACTGACCCTGAAAAGTAAGTCTAAACGTACTTACCAGTAACTTGTATTTCCTTCCATAGGAATCCATTGTGTGGGGTTCACCAGAAAAGTTGCTAAGTGTCCATTTTTGAAATGTACAAATATTCCTCTAAAATCAGCCAAACTACGAATTCCGATTTACTCACCTGTTATCAGGCGAGAACCCAGTGCTGCATCTTTTAACCCAGCACTGACCCTGAAAAGTAATTCTAAGCATACTTACCAGTAACTTGTGTTTCCTTCCATAGGAATCCATTGTGTGGTTTTCACCAGAAAGGTTTCTAAGTGTCCATTTTTGAAACTTACAAACATTCCTCTAAAATCAGATGAACTACGAATTCCGATTTACTCACCTGTTATCAGGAGAGAACCCAGTGCTGCATCTTTTAACCCAGCACTGACCCTGAAAAGTAAGTCTAAGCGTACTTACCAGTAACTTGTATTTCCTTCTATAGGAATCCATTGTGTGGTTTTCAGCAGAAAAGTTTCTAAGTGTCCATTTTTGAAACTTACAAATATTCCTCTAAAATCAACCGATCTACGAATTCCGATTTACTCACCTGTTATCAGGAGAGAACCCAGTGCTGCATCTTTTAACCCAGCACTGAATCTGAAAAGTATGTCTAAGTGCACTTACCAGTAACTTGTATTTCCTTCCATAGGAATCCATTGTGTGGTTTTCAGCAGAAAAGTTTCTAAGTGTCCATTTTTAAAACGTACAAATATTCCTCTGAATTCAACCGAACGAATTCCGATTTACTCACCTGTTATCAGGAGAGAACCCAGGGCTCCATATTTTAGACCAGCACTGACCCTGAAAAGTAAATCTAAGCGTACTTACCAGTAATTTGTATTTCCTTCCATAGGAATCCATTGTGTGGTTTTCACCAGAAAAGTTGCTAAGTGTCCATTTTTGAAACGTACAAATATTCCTCTAAAGTCAGCCGAACTCCGAATTCCTATTTACTCACCTGTTATCAGAATAGAACTCAGTGCTGCATCTTTTAACCCAGCACTGACCCTGAAAAGTATGTCTAAGCGTACTTACCAGTAACTTGTATTTCCTTCCATAGGAATCCATTGTGTGGGTTTCACCAGAAAAGTTGCTAAGTGTCCCTTTTTGAAACGTACAAATATTCCTCTGAAATCAGCCGATCTCCGAATTCCTATTTACTCACCTGTTATCAGGAGAGAACCCAGTGCTGCATCTTTTAACCCAGCACTGACCCTGAAAAGTAAGTCTAAACGTACTTACCAGTAACTTGTATTGTCTTCCATAGGAATCCATTGTGTGGTTTTCAGCAGAAAAGTTTCTAAGTGTCCATTTTTGAAACGTACAAATATTCCTCTAAAATCAGCCGAAATGCGAATTCCGATTTACTCACCTGTTATGAGGAGAGAACCCAGTGCTGCATCTTTTAGACCAGCACTGATTCTGAGAAGTAATTCTAAGTGTACTTACCAGTAACTTGTATTTCCTTCCATAGTAATCCATTGTGTGGTTTTCAGCAGAAAAGTTTCTAAGTGTCCATTTTTGAAACGTACAAATATTCCTCTAAAATCAGCCGAACTCCGAATTCCGATATACTCACCTGTTATCAGGAGAGAACCCAGTGCTGCATCTTTTAGACCAGCACTGACTCTGAAAAGTAATTCTAAGCGTACTTACCAGTAACTTGTATTTCCTTCCATAGGAATCCATTGTCTGGTTTTCACCAGAAAAGTTTCTAAGTGTCCATTTTTGAAACGTACAAATATTCCTCTGAAATCAGCCGAACTCCGAATTCCTATTTACTCACCTGTTATCAGGAGAGAACCCAGTGCTGTATCTTTTAACCCAGCACTGACCCTGAAAAGTATGTCTAAGCGTACTTACCAGTAACTTGTATTTCCTTCCATAGGAATCCATTGTGTGGTTTTCATCAGAAAAGTTGCTAAGTGTCCATTTTTGAAACGTACAAATATTCCTCTAAAATCAGTCGAACTACGAATTCCAATTTACTCATCTGTTATCAGGAGAGAACCCAGTGCTGCATCTTTTAACCCAGCACTGACCCTGAAAAGTAAGTCTAAGCGTACTTACCAGTAACTTGTATTGTCTTCCATATGAATCCATTGTGTGGTTTTCAGCAGAAAAGTTTCTAAGTGTCCAATTTTGAAACTTACAAATATTCCTCTAAAATCAGCCGAACTAAGAATTCCGATTTACTCACCTGTTATCAGGAGAGAACCCAGTGCTGCATCTTTTAGACCAGCACTGACTCTGAAAAGTAATTCTAAGCGAACTTACCAGTAACTTGTATTTCCTTCCTTAGGAATCCATTGTGTGGTTTTCAGCAGAAAAGTTTCTAAGTGTCCAATTTTGAAACTTACAAATATTCCTCTAAAATCAGCCGAACTAAGAATTCCGATTTACTCACCTGTTATCAGGAGAGAACCCAGTGCTGCATCTTTTAGACCAGCACTGACTCTGAAAAGTAATTCTAAGCGTACTTACCAGTAACTTGTATTTCCTTCCATAGGAATCCATTGTGTGGTTTTCAGCAGAAAAGTTTCTAAGTGTCCATTTTTGAAACTTACAAATATTCCTCTAAAATCAGCCGAAGTACCAATTCCGATTTACTCACCTGTTATCAGGAGAGAACCCAGTGCTGCATCTTTTAAACCAGCACTGACCCTGAAAAGTAAGTCTAAGCGTACTTACCAGTAACTTGTATTTCCTTCCATAGGAATCCATTCTGTGGTTTTCAGCAGAAAAGTTTCTAAGTGTCCATTTTTGAAACATACAAATATTCCTCTAAAAATCAGCCGAACCACGAATTCCGATATACTCACCTGTTATCAGGAGAGAACCCAGTGCTGCATCTTTTAGACCAGCACTGACTCTGAGAAGTAATTCTAAGCATACTTACCAGTAACTTGTATTTCCTTCCATAGGAATCCATTGTGTGGTTTTCACCAGAAGAGTTTCTAAGTGTCCATTTTTGAAACTTACAAACATTCCTCTAAAATCAGACGAACTACGAATTCTGATTTACTCACCTGTTATCAGGAGAGAACCCAGTGCTGCATCTTTTAACCCAGCACTGACCCTGAAAAGTAAGTCTAAGCGTGCTTACCAGTAACTTGTATTTCCTTCCATAGGAATCCATTGTGTGGTTTTCAGCAGAAAAGTTTCTAAGTGTCCATTTTTGAAACTTACAAATATTCCTCTAAAATCAGCCGATCTACGAATTCCGATTTACTCACCTGTTATCAGGAGAGAACCCAGTGCTGCATCTTTTAACCCAGCACTGAACCTGAAAAGTATGTCTAAGTGTACTTACCAGTAACTTGTATTTCCTTCCATAGGAATCCATTGTGTGGGTTTCACCAGAAAAGTTGCTAAGTGTCCATTTTGAAACGTACAAATATTCCTCTGAAATCAGACGATCTCCGAATTCCGATTTACTCACCTGTTATAAGGAGAGAACCCAGTGCTGCATCTTTTAGACCAGCAATGACTCTGAGAAGTAATTCTAAGCGTACTTACCAGTAACTTGTATTTCCTTCCATAGGAATCCATTGTGTGGTTTTCACCAGAAAAGTTGCTAAGTGTCCATTTTTGCAACGTACAAATATTCCTCTGAAATCAGCCAAACTCCGAATTCCTATTTACTCACCTGTTATCAGGAGAGAACCCAGTGCTGCATCTTTTAACCCAGCACTGACCCTGAAAAGTAAGTCTAAGCGTACTACTAGTAACTTGTATTTCCTTCCTTAGGAATCCATTGTGTGGTTTTCAGCAGAAAAGTTTCTAAGTGTCCATTAAGGAAACGTACAAATAGTCCTCTAAAATCAGCCGAACTACGAATTCCGATATACTCACCTGTTATCAGGAGAGAAGAACCCAGTGCTGCATCTATTAGACCAGCACTGACTCTGAAAAGTAATTCTAAGCGTACTTACCAGCAACTTGTATTTCCCTCCATAGGAATCCATTGTGTGGTTTTCAGCAGAAAAGTTTCTAAGTGTCCATTTTTGAAACGTACAAATATTCCTCTAACATCAGCCGAACTACGAATTCCGATTTACTCACCTGTTATCAGGAGAGAACCCAGTGCTGCATCTTTTAACCCAGCACTGACCCTGAAAAGTAATTCTAAGCGTACTTACCCGTAACTTGTGTTTCCTTCCATAGGAATCCATTGTGTGGTTTTCAGCAGAAAAGTTTCTAAGTGTCCAATTTTGATACTTACAAATATTCCTCTAAAATCAGCCGAACTAAGAATTCCGATTTACTCACCTGTTATCAGGAGAGAACCCAGTGCTGCATCTTTTAGACCAGCACTGACTCTGAGAAAAAATTCTAAGCGTACTTACCAGTAACTTGTATTTCCTTCCATAGGAATCTATTGTGTGGTTTTCACCAGAAAAGTTGCTAAGTGTCCATTTTTGAAACGTACAAATATTCCTCTGAAATCAGCCGAACTCCGAATTCCTATTTACTCACCTGTTATCAGGAGAGAACCCAGTGCTGCATCTTTTAACCCAGCACTGACCCTGAAAAGTAATTCTAAGCGTACTTACCCGTAACTTGTGTTTCCTTCCATAGGAATCCATTGTGTGGTTTTCACCAGAAAAGTTTCTAAGTGTCCATTTTTGAAACGTACAAATATTCCTCTAAAATCAGCCAAACTACGAATTCTGATTTACTCACCTGTTATCAGGAGAGAACCCAGTGCTGCATCTTTTAACCCAGCACTGACCCTGAAACGTAAGTCTAAGCGTACTTACTAGTAACTTGTATTTCCTTCTTTAGGAATCCATTGTGTGGTTTTCAGCAGAAAAGTTTCTAAGTGTCCATTTTTGAAACGTACAAATATTCCTCTAAAATCAGCCGAAATGCGAATTCCGATTTACTCACCTGTTATAGGGAGAGAACCCAGTGCTGCATATTTTAGACCAGCACTGACTCTGAAAAGTAATTCTAAGCGTACTTACCAGTAACTTGTATTTCCTTCCATTGAATCCATTGTCTGGTTTTCACCAGAAAAGTTTTTAAGTGTCCATTTTTGAAACGTACAAATATTCCTCTGAAATCAGCCGAACTCCGAATTCCTATTTACTCACCTGTTATCAGGATAGAACCCAGCGCTGTATCTTTTAGCCCAGCACTGAAACTGAAAAGTATGTCTAAGCGTACTTACCAGTAACTTGTATTTCCTTCCATAGGAATCCATTGTGTGGTTTTCACCAGAAAAGTTTCTAAGTGTCCATTTTTGAAATGTACAAATATTCCTCTGAAATCAACCGAACAACGAATTCCGATTTACTCACCTGTTATCAGGAGAGAACCCAGGGCTGCATCTTTTAGAGCAGCACTGACCCTGAAAAGTAAATCTAAGCGTACTTACCAGTAACTTGTATTTCCTTCCATAGGAATCCATTGTGTTTTTTTTCAGCAGAAAAGTTTCTAAGTGTCCATTTTTGAAATGTACAAATATTCCTCTGAAATCAACCGAACAACGAATTCCGATTTACTCACCTGTTATCAGGAGAGAACCCAGGGCTGCATCTTTTAGAGCAGCACTGACCCTGAAAAGTAAATCTAAGCGTACTTACCAGTAACTTGTATTTCCTTCCATAGGAATCCATTGTGTGGTTTTCATCAGAAAAGTTGCTAAGTGTCCATTTTTGAAACGTACAAATATTCCTCTGAAATCAGCCGATCTCCGAATTCCGATTTACTCACCTGTTATAAGGAGAGAACCCAGTGCTGCATCTTTTAGACCAGCAATGACTCTGAGAAGTAATTCTAAGCGTACTTACCAGTAACTTGTATTTCCTTCCATAGGAATCCATTGTGTGGTTTTCACCAGAGAAGTTTCTAAGTGTCCATTTTTGCAACGTACAAATATTCCTCTGAAATCAGCCAAACTCCGAATTCCTATTTACTCACCTGTTATCAGGAGAGAACCCAGTGCTGCATCTTTTAACCCAGCACTGACCCTGAAAAGTAAGTCTAAGCGTACTACTAGTAACTTGTATTTCCTTCCTTAGGAATCCATTGTGTTTTTTTCAGCAGAAAAGTTTCTAAGTGTCCATTTTTGAAACGTACAAATAGTCCTCTAAAATCAGCCGAACTACGAATTCCGATATACTCACCTGTTATCAGGAGAGAAGAACCCAGTGCTGCATCTATTAGACCAGCACTGACTCTGAAAAGTAATTCTAAGCGTACTTACCAGCAACTTGTATTTCCCTCCATAGGAATCCATTGTGTGGTTTTCAGCAGAAAAGTTTCTAAGTGTCCATTTTTGAAACGTACAAATATTCCTCTAACATCAGCCGAACTACGAATTCCGATTTACTCATCTGTTATCAGGAGAGAACCCAGTGCTGCATCTTTTAACCCAGCACTGACCCTGAAAAGTAAGTCTAAGCGTACTTACCAGTAACTTGTATTGTCTTCCATAGGAATCCATTGTGTGGTTTTCAGCAGAAAAGTTTCTAAGTGTTCAATTTTGATACTTACGAATATTCCTCTAAAATCAGCCGAACTAAGAATTCCGATTTACTCACCTGTCATCAGGAGAGAACCCAGTGCTGCATCTTTTAGACCAGCACTGACTCTGAAAAGTAATTCTAAGCGTACTTACCAGTAACTTGTATTTCCTTCCATAGGAATCCATTCTGTGGTTTTCAGCAGAAAAGTTTCTAAGTGTCCATTTTTGAAACATACAAATATTCCTCTAAAAATCAGCCGAACCACAAATTCCGATATACTCACCTGTTATCAGGAGAGAACCCAGTGCTGCATCTTTTAGACCAGCACTGACTCTGAGAAGTAATTCTAAGCATACTTACCAGTAACTTGTATTTCCTTCCATAGGAATCCATTGTGTGGTTTTCACCAGAAGAGTTTCTAAGTGTCCATTTTTGAAACTATAAACATTCCTCTAAAATCAGACGAACTACGAATTCCGATTTACTCACCTGTTATCAGGAGAGAACCCAGTGCTGCATCTTTTAACCCAGCACTGACCCTGAAAAGTAAGTCTAAGCGTACTTACCAGTAACTTGTATTTCCTTCCATAGGAATCCATTGTGTGGTTTTCAGCAGAAAAGTTTCTAAGTGTCCATTTTTGAAACTTACAAATATTCCTCTAAAATCAGCCGATCTACGAATTCCGATTTACTCACCTGTTATCAGGAGAGAACCCAGTGCTGCATCTTTTAACCCAGCACTGAACCTGAAAAGTATGTCAAGTGTACTTACCAGTAACTTGTATTTCCTTCCATAGGAATCCATTGTGTGGGGTTCACCAGAAAAGTTGCTAAGTGTCCATTTTGAAACGTACAAATATTCCTCTGAAATCAGCCGATCTCCGAATTCCGATTTACTCACCTGTTATCAGGAGAGAACCCAGTGCTGCATCTTTTAACCCAGCACTGACCCTGAAAAGTAAGTCTAAACGTACTTACCAGTAACTTGTATTTCCTTCCATAGGAATCCATTGTGTGGGGTTCACCAGAAAAGTTGCTAAGTGTCCATTTTTGAAATGTACAAATATTCCTCTAAAATCAGCCAAACTACGAATTCCGATTTACTCACCTGTTATCAGGCGAGAACCCAGTGCTGCATCTTTTAACCCAGCACTGACCCTGAAAAGTAATTCTAAGCATACTTACCAGTAACTTGTGTTTCCTTCCATAGGAATCCATTGTGTGGTTTTCACCAGAAAGGTTTCTAAGTGTCCATTTTTGAAACTTACAAACATTCCTCTAAAATCAGATGAACTACGAATTCCGATTTACTCACCTGTTATCAGGAGAGAACCCAGTGCTGCATCTTTTAACCCAGCACTGACCCTGAAAAGTAAGTCTAAGCGTACTTACCAGTAACTTGTATTTCCTTCTATAGGAATCCATTGTGTGGTTTTCAGCAGAAAAGTTTCTAAGTGTCCATTTTTGAAACTTACAAATATTCCTCTAAAATCAACCGATCTACGAATTCCGATTTACTCACCTGTTATCAGGAGAGAACCCAGTGCTGCATCTTTTAACCCAGCACTGAATCTGAAAAGTATGTCTAAGTGCACTTACCAGTAACTTGTATTTCCTTCCATAGGAATCCATTGTGTGGTTTTCAGCAGAAAAGTTTCTAAGTGTCCATTTTTAAAACGTACAAATATTCCTCTGAATTCAACCGAACGAATTCCGATTTACTCACCTGTTATCAGGAGAGAACCCAGGGCTCCATATTTTAGACCAGCACTGACCCTGAAAAGTAAATCTAAGCGTACTTACCAGTAATTTGTATTTCCTTCCATAGGAATCCATTGTGTGGTTTTCACCAGAAAAGTTGCTAAGTGTCCATTTTTGAAACGTACAAATATTCCTCTAAAGTCAGCCGAACTCCGAATTCCTATTTACTCACCTGTTATCAGAATAGAACTCAGTGCTGCATCTTTTAACCCAGCACTGACCCTGAAAAGTATGTCTAAGCGTACTTACCAGTAACTTGTATTTCCTTCCATAGGAATCCATTGTGTGGGTTTCACCAGAAAAGTTGCTAAGTGTCCCTTTTTGAAACGTACAAATATTCCTCTGAAATCAGCCGATCTCCGAATTCCTATTTACTCACCTGTTATCAGGAGAGAACCCAGTGCTGCATCTTTTAACCCAGCACTGACCCTGAAAAGTAAGTCTAAACGTACTTACCAGTAACTTGTATTGTCTTCCATAGGAATCCATTGTGTGGTTTTCAGCAGAAAAGTTTCTAAGTGTCCATTTTTGAAACGTACAAATATTCCTCTAAAATCAGCCGAAATGCGAATTCCGATTTACTCACCTGTTATGAGGAGAGAACCCAGTGCTGCATCTTTTAGACCAGCACTGATTCTGAGAAGTAATTCTAAGTGTACTTACCAGTAACTTGTATTTCCTTCCATAGTAATCCATTGTGTGGTTTTCAGCAGAAAAGTTTCTAAGTGTCCATTTTTGAAACGTACAAATATTCCTCTAAAATCAGCCGAACTCCGAATTCCGATATACTCACCTGTTATCAGGAGAGAACCCAGTGCTGCATCTTTTAGACCAGCACTGACTCTGAAAAGTAATTCTAAGCGTACTTACCAGTAACTTGTATTTCCTTCCATAGGAATCCATTGTCTGGTTTTCACCAGAAAAGTTTCTAAGTGTCCATTTTTGAAACGTACAAATATTCCTCTGAAATCAGCCGAACTCCGAATTCCTATTTACTCACCTGTTATCAGGAGAGAACCCAGTGCTGTATCTTTTAACCCAGCACTGACCCTGAAAAGTATGTCTAAGCGTACTTACCAGTAACTTGTATTTCCTTCCATAGGAATCCATTGTGTGGTTTTCATCAGAAAAGTTGCTAAGTGTCCATTTTTGAAACGTACAAATATTCCTCTAAAATCAGTCGAACTACGAATTCCAATTTACTCATCTGTTATCAGGAGAGAACCCAGTGCTGCATCTTTTAACCCAGCACTGACCCTGAAAAGTAAGTCTAAGCGTACTTACCAGTAACTTGTATTGTCTTCCATATGAATCCATTGTGTGGTTTTCAGCAGAAAAGTTTCTAAGTGTCCAATTTTGAAACTTACAAATATTCCTCTAAAATCAGCCGAACTAAGAATTCCGATTTACTCACCTGTTATCAGGAGAGAACCCAGTGCTGCATCTTTTAGACCAGCACTGACTCTGAAAAGTAATTCTAAGCGAACTTACCAGTAACTTGTATTTCCTTCCTTAGGAATCCATTGTGTGGTTTTCAGCAGAAAAGTTTCTAAGTGTCCAATTTTGAAACTTACAAATATTCCTCTAAAATCAGCCGAACTAAGAATTCCGATTTACTCACCTGTTATCAGGAGAGAACCCAGTGCTGCATCTTTTAGACCAGCACTGACTCTGAAAAGTAATTCTAAGCGTACTTACCAGTAACTTGTATTTCCTTCCATAGGAATCCATTGTGTGGTTTTCAGCAGAAAAGTTTCTAAGTGTCCATTTTTGAAACTTACAAATATTCCTCTAAAATCAGCCGAAGTACCAATTCCGATTTACTCACCTGTTATCAGGAGAGAACCCAGTGCTGCATCTTTTAAACCAGCACTGACCCTGAAAAGTAAGTCTAAGCGTACTTACCAGTAACTTGTATTTCCTTCCATAGGAATCCATTCTGTGGTTTTCAGCAGAAAAGTTTCTAAGTGTCCATTTTTGAAACATACAAATATTCCTCTAAAAATCAGCCGAACCACGAATTCCGATATACTCACCTGTTATCAGGAGAGAACCCAGTGCTGCATCTTTTAGACCAGCACTGACTCTGAGAAGTAATTCTAAGCATACTTACCAGTAACTTGTATTTCCTTCCATAGGAATCCATTGTGTGGTTTTCACCAGAAGAGTTTCTAAGTGTCCATTTTTGAAACTTACAAACATTCCTCTAAAATCAGACGAACTACGAATTCTGATTTACTCACCTGTTATCAGGAGAGAACCCAGTGCTGCATCTTTTAACCCAGCACTGACCCTGAAAAGTAAGTCTAAGCGTGCTTACCAGTAACTTGTATTTCCTTCCATAGGAATCCATTGTGTGGTTTTCAGCAGAAAAGTTTCTAAGTGTCCATTTTTGAAACTTACAAATATTCCTCTAAAATCAGCCGATCTACGAATTCCGATTTACTCACCTGTTATCAGGAGAGAACCCAGTGCTGCATCTTTTAACCCAGCACTGAACCTGAAAAGTATGTCTAAGTGTACTTACCAGTAACTTGTATTTCCTTCCATAGGAATCCATTGTGTGGGTTTCACCAGAAAAGTTGCTAAGTGTCCATTTTGAAACGTACAAATATTCCTCTGAAATCAGACGATCTCCGAATTCCGATTTACTCACCTGTTATAAGGAGAGAACCCAGTGCTGCATCTTTTAGACCAGCAATGACTCTGAGAAGTAATTCTAAGCGTACTTACCAGTAACTTGTATTTCCTTCCATAGGAATCCATTGTGTGGTTTTCACCAGAAAAGTTGCTAAGTGTCCATTTTTGCAACGTACAAATATTCCTCTGAAATCAGCCAAACTCCGAATTCCTATTTACTCACCTGTTATCAGGAGAGAACCCAGTGCTGCATCTTTTAACCCAGCACTGACCCTGAAAAGTAAGTCTAAGCGTACTACTAGTAACTTGTATTTCCTTCCTTAGGAATCCATTGTGTGGTTTTCAGCAGAAAAGTTTCTAAGTGTCCATTAAGGAAACGTACAAATAGTCCTCTAAAATCAGCCGAACTACGAATTCCGATATACTCACCTGTTATCAGGAGAGAAGAACCCAGTGCTGCATCTATTAGACCAGCACTGACTCTGAAAAGTAATTCTAAGCGTACTTACCAGCAACTTGTATTTCCCTCCATAGGAATCCATTGTGTGGTTTTCAGCAGAAAAGTTTCTAAGTGTCCATTTTTGAAACGTACAAATATTCCTCTAACATCAGCCGAACTACGAATTCCGATTTACTCACCTGTTATCAGGAGAGAACCCAGTGCTGCATCTTTTAACCCAGCACTGACCCTGAAAAGTAATTCTAAGCGTACTTACCCGTAACTTGTGTTTCCTTCCATAGGAATCCATTGTGTGGTTTTCAGCAGAAAAGTTTCTAAGTGTCCAATTTTGATACTTACAAATATTCCTCTAAAATCAGCCGAACTAAGAATTCCGATTTACTCACCTGTTATCAGGAGAGAACCCAGTGCTGCATCTTTTAGACCAGCACTGACTCTGAGAAGTAATTCTAAGCGTACTTACCAGTAACTTGTATTTCCTTCCATAGGAATCTATTGTGTGGTTTTCACCAGAAAAGTTGCTAAGTGTCCATTTTTGAAACGTACAAATATTCCTCTGAAATCAGCCGAACTCCGAATTCCTATTTACTCACCTGTTATCAGGAGAGAACCCAGTGCTGCATCTTTTAACCCAGCACTGACCCTGAAAAGTAATTCTAAGCGTACTTACCCGTAACTTGTGTTTCCTTCCATAGGAATCCATTGTGTGGTTTTCACCAGAAAAGTTTCTAAGTGTCCATTTTTGAAACGTACAAATATTCCTCTAAAATCAGCCAAACTACGAATTCTGATTTACTCACCTGTTATCAGGAGAGAACCCAGTGCTGCATCTTTTAACCCAGCACTGACCCTGAAACGTAAGTCTAAGCGTACTTACTAGTAACTTGTATTTCCTTCTTTAGGAATCCATTGTGTGGTTTTCAGCAGAAAAGTTTCTAAGTGTCCATTTTTGAAACGTACAAATATTCCTCTAAAATCAGCCGAAATGCGAATTCCGATTTACTCACCTGTTATAGGGAGAGAACCCAGTGCTGCATATTTTAGACCAGCACTGACTCTGAAAAGTAATTCTAAGCGTACTTACCAGTAACTTGTATTTCCTTCCATTGAATCCATTGTCTGGTTTTCACCAGAAAAGTTTTTAAGTGTCCATTTTTGAAACGTACAAATATTCCTCTGAAATCAGCCGAACTCCGAATTCCTATTTACTCACCTGTTATCAGGATAGAACCCAGCGCTGTATCTTTTAGCCCAGCACTGAAACTGAAAAGTATGTCTAAGCGTACTTACCAGTAACTTGTATTTCCTTCCATAGGAATCCATTGTGTGGTTTTCACCAGAAAAGTTTCTAAGTGTCCATTTTTGAAATGTACAAATATTCCTCTGAAATCAACCGAACAACGAATTCCGATTTACTCACCTGTTATCAGGAGAGAACCCAGGGCTGCATCTTTTAGAGCAGCACTGACCCTGAAAAGTAAATCTAAGCGTACTTACCAGTAACTTGTATTTCCTTCCATAGGAATCCATTGTGTTTTTTTTCAGCAGAAAAGTTTCTAAGTGTCCATTTTTGAAATGTACAAATATTCCTCTGAAATCAACCGAACAACGAATTCCGATTTACTCACCTGTTATCAGGAGAGAACCCAGGGCTGCATCTTTTAGAGCAGCACTGACCCTGAAAAGTAAATCTAAGCGTACTTACCAGTAACTTGTATTTCCTTCCATAGGAATCCATTGTGTGGTTTTCAGCAGAAAAGTTTCTAAGTGTCCATTTTTGAAACTTACAAATATTCCTCTAAAATCAGCCGAAGTACCAATTCCGATTTACTCACCTGTTATCAGGAGAGAACCCAGTGCTGCATCTTTTAAACCAGCACTGACCCTGAAAAGTAAGTCTAAGCGTACTTACCAGTAACTTGTATTTCCTTCCATAGGAATCCATTCTGTGGTTTTCAGCAGAAAAGTTTCTAAGTGTCCATTTTTGAAACATACAAATATTCCTCTAAAAATCAGCCGAACCACGAATTCCGATATACTCACCTGTTATCAGGAGAGAACCCAGTGCTGCATCTTTTAGACCAGCACTGACTCTGAGAAGTAATTCTAAGCATACTTACCAGTAACTTGTATTTCCTTCCATAGGAATCCATTGTGTGGTTTTCACCAGAAGAGTTTCTAAGTGTCCATTTTTGAAACTTACAAACATTCCTCTAAAATCAGACGAACTACGAATTCTGATTTACTCACCTGTTATCAGGAGAGAACCCAGTGCTGCATCTTTTAACCCAGCACTGACCCTGAAAAGTAAGTCTAAGCGTGCTTACCAGTAACTTGTATTTCCTTCCATAGGAATCCATTGTGTGGTTTTCAGCAGAAAAGTTTCTAAGTGTCCATTTTTAAAACATACAAATATTCCTCTGAAATCAACCGAACAACAAATTCCGATTTACTCACCTGTTATCAGGAGAGAACCCAGGGCTGCATATTTTAGACCAGCACTGACCCTGAAAAGTAAATCTAAGCGTACTTACCAGTAATTTGTATTTCCTTCCATAGGAATCCATTGTGTGGTTTTCACCAGAAAAGTTTCTAAGTGTCCATTTTTGAAACGTACAAATATTCCTCTAATGTCAGCCGAACTCCGAAATCCTATTTACTCACCTGTTATCAGAAGAGAACTCAGTGCTGCATCTTTTAACCCAGCACTGACCCTGAAAAGTATGTCTAAGCGTACTTACCAGTAACTTGTATTTCCTTCCATAGGAATCCATTGTGTGGGTTTCACCAGAAAAGTTGCTAAGTGTCCCTTTTTGAAACGTACAAATATTCCTCTGAAATCAGCCAATCTCTGAATTCCTATTTACTCACCTGTTATCAGGAGAGAACCCAGTGCTGCATCTTTTAACCCAGCACTGACCCTGAAAAGTAAGTCTAAACGTACTTACCAGTAACTTGTATGGTCTTCCATAGGAATCCATTGTGTGGTTTTCAGCAGAAAAGTTTCTAAGTGTCCATTTTTGAAACGTACAAATATTCCTCTAAAATCAGCCGAAATACGAATTCCGATTTACTCACCTGTTATAAGGAGAGAACCCAGTGCTGTATCTTTTAGACCAGCACTGACTCTGAGAAGTAATTCTAAGCGTACTTACCAGTAACTTGTATTTCCTTCCATAGGAATCCATTGTGGGGTTTTCACCAGAAAAGTTGCTAAGTGTCCATTTTTGAAACGTACAAATATTCCTCTAACATCAGCCGAACTACGAATTTATGATTTACTCATCTGTTATCAGGAGAGAACCCAGTGCTGCATCTTTTAACCCAGCACTGACCCTGAAAAGTAAGTCTAAGCGTACTTACCAGTAACTTGTATTGTCTTCCATAGGAATCCATTGTGTGGTTTTCAGCAGAAAAGTTTCTAAGTGTCCAATTTTGAAACGTACAAATAGTCCTCTAAAATCAGCCGAACTACGAATTCCGATATACTCACCTGTTATCAGGAGAGAAGAACCCAGTGCTGCATCTATTAGACCAGCACTGACTCTGAAAAGTAATTCTAAGCGTACTTACCAGCAACTTGTATTTCCTTCCATAGGAATCCATTGTGTGGTTTTCAGCAGAAAAGTTTCTAAGTGTCCATTTTTGAAACGTACAAATATTCCTCTAACATCAGCCGAACTACGAATTCCGATTTACTCATCTGTTATCAGGAGAGAACCCAGTGCTGCATCTTTTAATCCAGCACTGACCCTGAAAAGTAAGTCTAAGCGTACTTACCAGTAACTTGTATTGTCTTCCATAGGAATCCATTGTGTGGTTTTCAGCAGAAAAGTTTCTAAGTGTCCAATTTTGATACTTACAAATATTGCTCTAAAATCAGCCGAACTAAGAATTCCGATTTACTCACCTGTTATCAGGAGAGAACCCAGTGCTGCATCTTTTAGACCAGCACTGACTCTGAAAAGTAATTCTAAGCGTACTTACCAGTAACTTGTATTTCCTTCCATAGGAATCCATTGTGTGGTTTTCAGCAGAAAAGTTTCTAAGTGTCCATTTTTGAAACGTACAAATATTCCTCTAAAATCAGTCGAACTACGAATTCCGATTTACTCATCTGTTATCAGGAGAGAACCCAGTGCTGCATCTTTTAACCCAGCACTGACCCTGAAAAGTAAGTCTATGCGTACTTACCAGTAACTTGTATTGTCTTCCATAGAAATCCATTGTGTGGTTTTCAGCAGAAAAGTTTCTAAGTGTCCATTTTTGAAACGTACAAATATTCCTCTAAAATCAGCCGAAATACAAATTCCGATTTACTCACCTGTTATAAGGAGAGAACCCAGTGCTGCATCTTTTAGACCAGCACTGACTCTGAGAAGTAATTCTAAGCGTACTTACCAGTAACTTGTATTTCCTTCCATAGAAATCCATTGTGTGGTTTTCACCAGAAAAGTTGCTAAGTGTCCATTTTTGAAACGTGCAAATATTCTTCTGAAATCAGCCGAACTCCGAATTCCTATTTACTCACCTGTTATCAGGAGAGAACCCAGTGCTGCATCTTTTAACCCAGCACTGACCCTGAAACGTAAGTCTAAGCGTACTTACTAGTAACTTGTATTTCCTTCTTTAGGAATCCATTGTGTGGTTTTCACCAGAAAAGTTTCTAAGTGTCCATTTTTGAAATGTACAAATATTCCTCTGAAATCAACCGAACAACGAATTCCGATTTACTCACCTGTTATCAGGAGAGAACCCAGGGCTGCATCTTTTAGACCAGCACTGACCCTGAAAAGTAAATCTAAGCGTACTTACCAGTAACTTGTATTTCCTTCCATAGGAATCCATTGTGTGGTTTTCAGCAGAAAAGTTTCTAAGTGTCCATTTTTGAAACGTACAAATATTCCTCGAAAATCAGTCGAACTACGAATTCCGATTTACTCATCTGTTATCAGGAGAGAACCCAGTGCTGCATCTTTTAACCCAGCACTGACCCTGAAAAGTAAGTCTAAGCGTACTTACCAGTAACTTGTATTGTCTTCCATAGGAATCTATTGTGTGGTTTTCAGCAGAAAAGTTTCTAAGTGTCCATTTTTGAAACTTACAAATATTCCTCTGAAATCAGCCGAACTAAGAATTCCGATTTACTCACCTGTTATCAGGAGAGAACCCAGTGCTGCATCTTTTAGACCAGCACTGACTCTGAAAAGTAATTCTAAGCGTACTTACCAGTAACTTGTATTTCCTTCCATAGGAATCTATTGTGTGGTTTTCAGCAGAAAAGTTTCTAAGTGTCCATTTTTGAAACTTACAAATATTCCTCTGAAATCAGCCGAAGTACCAATTCCGATTTACTCACCTGTTATCAGGAGAGAACCCAGTGCTGCATCTTTTAAACCAGCACTGACCCTGAAAAGTAAGTCTAAGCGTACTTACCAGTAACTTGTATTTCCTTCCATAGGAATCCATTCTGTGGATTTCAGCAGAAAAGTTTCTAAGTGTCCATTTTTGAAACATACAAATATTCCTCTAAAAATCAGCCGAACCACGAATTCCGATATACTCACCTGTTATCAGGAGAGAACCCAGTGCTGCATCTTTTAGACCAGCACTGACTCTGAAAAGTAATTCTAAGCGTACTTACCAGTAACTTGTATTTCCTTCCATAGGAATCCATTGTGTGGTTTTCAGCAGAAAAGTTTCTAAGTGTCCATTTTTAAAACTTACAAATATTCCTCTGAAATCAACCGAACGAATTCCGATTTACTCACCTGTTATCAGGTGAGAACCCAGGGCTGCATATTTTAGACCAGCACTGACCCTGAAAAGTAAATCTAAGCGTACTTACCAGTAATTTGTATTTCCTTCCATAGGAATCCATTGTGTGGTTTTCACCAGAAAAGTTTCTAAGTGTCCATTTTTGAAACGTACAAATATTCCTCTAAAGTCAGCCGAACTCCGAATTCCTATTTACTCACCTGTTATCAGAAGAGAACTCAGTGCTGCATCTTTTAACCCAGCACTGACCCTGAAAAGTATGTCTAAGCGTACTTACCAGTAACTTGTATTTCCTTCCATAGGAATCCATTGTGTGGGTTTCACCAGAAAAGTTGCTAAGTGTCCCTTTTTGAAACGTACAAATATTCCTCTGAAATCAGCCGATCTCCGAATTCCTATTTACTCACCTGTTATCAGGAGAGAACCCAGTGCTGCATCTTTTAACCCAGCACTGACCCTGAAAAGTAAGTCTAAACGTACTTACCAGTAACTTGTATTGTCTTCCATAGGAATCCATTGTGTGGTTTTCAGCAGAAGAGTTTCTAAGTGTCCATTTTTGAAACTTACAAACATTCCTCTAAAATCAGACGAACTACGAATTCTGATTTACTCACCTGTTATCAGGAGAGAACCCAGTGCTGCATCTTTTAACCCAGCACTGACCCTGAAAAGTAAGTCTAAGCGTGCTTACCAGTAACTTGTATTTCCTTCCATAGGAATCCATTGTGTGGTTTTCAGCAGAAAAGTTTCTAAGTGTCCATTTTTGAAACTTACAAATATTCCTCTAAAATCAGCCGATCTACGAATTCCGATTTACTCACCTGTTATCAGGAGAGAACCCAGTGCTGCATCTTTTAACCCAGCACTGAACCTGAAAAGTATGTCTAAGTGTACTTACCAGTAACTTGTATTTCCTTCCATAGGAATCCATTGTGTGGGTTTCACCAGAAAAGTTGCTAAGTGTCCATTTTGAAACGTACAAATATTCCTCTGAAATCAGCCGATCTCCGAATTCCGATTTACTCACCTGTTATCAGGAGAGAACCCAGTGCTGCATCTTTTAACCCAGCACTGACCCTGAAAAGTAAGTCTAAACGTACTTACCAGTAACTTGTATTGTCTTCCATAGGAATCCATTGTGTGGTTTTCAGCAGAAAAGTTTCTAAGTGTCCATTTTTGAAACGTACAAATATTCCTCTAAAATCAGCCGAAATACGAATTCCGATATACTCACCTGTTATCAGGAGAGAACCCAGTGCTGCATCTTTTAGACCAGCACTGACTCTGAGAAGTAATTCTAAGCATACTTACCAGTAACTTGTATTTCCTTCCATAGGAATCCATTGTGTGGTTTTCACCAGAAGAGTTTCTAAGTGTCCATTTTTGAAACTTACAAACATTCCTCTAAAATCAGACGAACTACGAATTCCGATTTACTCACCTGTTATCAGGAGAGAACCCAGTGCTGCATCTTTTAGACCAGCACTGACTCTGAGAAGTAATTCTAAGCATACTTACCAGTAACTTGTATTTCCTTCCATAGGAATCCATTGTGTGGTTTTCAGCAGAAAAGTTTCTAAGTGTCCAATTTTGAAACGTGCAAATAGTCCTCTAAAATCAGCCGAACTACGAATTCTGATATACTCACCTGTTATCAGGAGAGAAGAACCCAGTGCGGCATCTATTAGACCAGCACTGACTCTGAAAAGTAATTCTAAGCGTACTTACCAGCAACTTGTATTTCCTTCCATAGGAATCCATTGTGTGGTTTTCAGCAGAAAAGTTTCTAAGTGTCCATTTTTGAAACGTACAAATATTCCTCTAACATCAGCCGAACTACGAATTCCGATTTACTCATCTGTTATCAGGAGAGAACCCAGTGCTGCATCTTTTAATCCAGCACTGACCCTGAAAAGTAAGTCTAAGCGTACTTACCAGTAACTTGTATTGTCTTCCATAGGAATCTATTGTGTGGTTTTCAGCAGAAAAGTTTCTAAGTGTCCATTTTTGAAACTTACAAATATTCCTCTGAAATCAGCCGAACTAAGAATTCCGATTTACTCACCTGTTATCAGGAGAGAACCCAGTGCTGCATCTTTTAGACCAGCACTGACTCTGTAAAGTAATTCTAAGCGTACTTACCAGTAACTTGTATTTCCTTCCATAGGAATCTATTGTGTGGTTTTCAGCAGAAAAGTTTCTAAGTGTCCATTTTTGAAACTTACAAATATTCCTCTGAAATCAGCCGAAGTACCAATTCCGATTTACTCACCTGTTATCAGGAGAGAACCCAGTGCTGCATCTTTTAAACCAGCACTGACCCTGAAAAGTAAGTCTAAGCGTACTTACCAGTAACTTGTATTTCCTTCCATAGGAATCCATTCTGTGGATTTCAGCAGAAAAGTTTCTAAGTGTCCATTTTTGAAACATACAAATATTCCTCTAAAAATCAGCCGAACCACGAATTCCGATATACTCACCTGTTATCAGGAGAGAACCCAGTGCTGCATCTTTTAGACCAGCACTGACTCTGAAAAGTAATTCTAAGCGTACTTACCAGTAACTTGTATTTCCTTCCATAGGAATCCATTGTGTGGTTTTCACCAGAAAGGTTTCTAAGTGTCCATTTTTGAAACTTACTAACATTCCTCTAAAATCAGATGAACTACGAATTCCGATTTACTCACCTGTTATCAGGAGAGAACCCAGTGCTGCATCTTTTAACCCAGCACTGACCCTGAAAAGTAAGTCTAAGCGTACTTACCAGTAACTTGTATTTCCTTCTATAGGAATCCATTGTGTGGTTTTCAGCAGAAAAGTTTCTAAGTGTCCATTTTTGAAACTTACAAATATTCCTCTAAAATCAACCGATCTACGAATTCCGATTTACTCACCTGTTATCAGGTGAGAACCCAGGGCTGCATATTTTAGACCAGCACTGACCCTGAAAAGTAAATCTAAGCGTACTTACCAGTAATTTGTATTTCCTTCCATAGGAATCCATTGTGTGGTTTTCACCAGAAAAGTTTCTAAGTGTCCATTTTTGAAACGTACAAATATTCCTCTAAAGTCAGCCGAACTCCGAATTCCTATTTTCTCACCTGTTATCAGAAGAGAACTCAGTGCTGCATCTTTTAACCCAGCACTGACCCTGAAAAGTATGTCTAAGCGTACTTACCAGTAACTTGTATTTCCTTCCATAGGAATCCATTGTGTGGGTTTCACCAGAAAAGTTGCTAAGTGTCCCTTTTTGAAACGTACAAATATTCCTCTGAAATCAGCCGATCTCCGAATTCCTATTTACTCACCTGTTATCAGGAGAGAACCCAGTGCTGCATCTTTTAACCCAGCACTGACCCTGAAAAGTAAGTCTAAACGTACTTACCAGTAACTTGTATTGTCTTCCATAGGAATCCATTGTGTGGTTTTCAGCAGAAAAGTTTCTAAGTGTCCATTTTTGAAACGTACAAATATTCCTCTAAAATCAGCCGAAATACGAATTCCGATATACTCACCTGTTATCAGGAGAGAACCCAGTGCTGCATCTTTTAGACCAGCACTGACTCTGAGAAGTAATTCTAAGCATACTTACCAGTAACTTGTATTTCCTTCCATAGGAATCCATTGTGTGGTTTTCACCAGAAGAGTTTCTAAGTGTCCATTTTTGAAACTTACAAACATTCCTCTAAAATCAGACGAACTACGAATTCCGATTTACTCACCTGTTATCAGGAGAGAACCCAGTGCTGCATCTTTTAACCCAGCACTGACCCTGAAAAGTAAGTCTAAGCGTACTTACCAGTAACTTGTATATCCTTCCATAGGAATGCATTGTGTGGTTTTCAGCAGAAAAGTTTCTAAGTGTCCATTTTTGAAACTTACAAATATTCCTCTAAAATCAGCCGATCTACGAATTCCGATTTACTCACCTGTTATCAGGAGAGAACCCAGTGCTGCATCTTTTAACCCAGCACTGAACCTGAAAAGGATGTCTCAGTGTACTTACCAGTAACTTGTATTTCCTTCCATAGGAATCCATTGTGTGGGGTTCACCAGAAAAGTTGCTAAGTGTCCATTTTGAAACGTACAAATATTCCACTGAAATCAGCCGATCTCCGAATTCCGATTTACTCACCTGTTATAAGGAGAGAACCCAGTGCTGCATCTTTTAGACCAGCAATGACTCTGAGAAGTAATTCTAAGCGTACTTACCAGTAACTTGTATTTCCTTCCATAGGAATCCATTGTGTGGTTTTCACCAGAGAAGTTGCTAAGTGTCCATTTTTGCAACGTACAAATATTCCTCTGAAATCAGCCAAACTCCGAATTCCTATTTACTCACCTGTTATCAGGAGAGAACCCAGTGCTGCATCTTTTAACCCAGCACTGACCCTGAAAAGTAAGTCTAAGCGTACTACTAGTAACTTGTATTTCCTTCCTTAGGAATCCATTGTGTGGTTTTCAGCAGAAAAGTTTCTAAGTGTCCATTTTTGAAACGTACAAATAGTCCTCTAAAATCAGCCGAACTACGAATTCCGATATACTCACCTGTTATCAGGAGAGAAGAACCCAGTGCTGCATCTATTAGACCAGCACTGACTCTGAAAAGTAATTCTAAGCGTACTTACCAGCAACTTGTATTTCCCTCCATAGGAATCCATTGTGTGGTTTTCAAGTGTTCAATTTTGATACTTACGAATATTCCTCTAAAATCTGCCGAACTAAGAATTCCGATTTACTCACCTGTCATCAGGAGAGAACCCAGTGCTGCATCTTTTAGACCAGCACTGACTCTGAAAAGTAATTCTAAGCGTACTTACCAGTAACTTGTATTTCCTTCCATAGGAATCCATTGTGTGGTTTTCAGCAGAAAAGTTTCTAAGTGTCCATTTTTGAAACGTACAAATATTCCTCTAAAATCAGTCGAACTACGAATTCCGATTTACTCATCTGTTATCAGGAGAGAACCCAGTGCTGCATCTTTTAACCCAGCACTGACCCTGAAAAGTAATTCTAAGCGTACTTACCCGTAACTTGTGTTTCCTTCCATAGGAATCCATTGTGTGGTTTTCAGCAGAAAAGTTTCTAAGTGTCCATTTTTGAAACGTACAAATATTCCTCTAAAATCAGCCGAAATGCGAATTCCGATTTACTCACCTGTTATAGGGAGAGAACCCAGTGCTGCATATTTTAGACCAGCACTGACTCTGAAAAGTAATTCTAAGCGTACTTACCAGTAACTTGTATTTCCTTCCATAGGAATCCATTGTCTGGTTTTCACCAGAAAAGTTTCTAAGTGTCCATTTTTGAAACGTACAAATATTCCTCTGAAATCAGCCGAACTCCGAATTCCTATTTACTCACCTGTTATCAGGAGAGAACCCAGTGCTGTATCTTTTAGCCCAGCACTGAACCTGAAAAGTATGTCTAAGCGTACTTACCAGTAACTTGTATTTCCTTCCATAATAATCCATTGTGTGGTTTTCACCAGAAAAGTTTCTAAGTGTCCATTTTTGAAATGTACAAATATTCCTCTGAAATCAACCGAACAACGAATTCCGATTTACTCACCTGTTATCAGGAGAGAACCCAGGGCTGCATCTTTTAGAGCAGCACTGACCCTGAAAAGTAAATCTAAGCGTACTTACCAGTAACTTGTATTTCCTTCCATAGGAATCCATTGTGGTTTTTTTCAGCAGAAAAGTTTCTAAGTGTCCATTTTTGAAACGTACAAATATTCCTCTAAAATCAGTCGAACTACGAATTCTGATTTACTCATCTGTTATCAGGAGAGAACCCAGTGCTGCATCTTTTAACCCAGCACTGACCCTGAAAAGTAAGTCTAAGCGTACTTACCAGTAACTTGTATTGTCTTCCATAGGAATCCATTGTGTGGTTTTCAGCAGAAAAGTTTCTAAGTGTCCAATTTTGAAACTTACAAATATTCCTCTAAAATCAGCCGAACTAAGAATTCCGATTTACTCACCTGTTATCAGAAGAGAACCCAGTGCTGCATCTTTTAGACCAGCACTGACTCTGAAAAGTAATTCTAAGCGTACTTACCAGTAACTTGTATTTCCTTCCATAGGAATCCATTGTGTGGTTTTCAGCAGAAAAGTTTCTAAGTGTCCATTTTTAAAACGTACAAATATTCCTCTGAAATCAACCGAACGAATTCCGATTTACTCACCTGTTATCAGGAGAGAACCCAGGGCTGCATATTTTAGACCAGCACTGACCCTGAAAAGTAAATCTAAGCGTACTTACCAGTAATTTGTATTTCCTCCCGTAGGAATCCATTGTGTGGTTTTCACCAGAAAAGTTTCTAAGTGTCCATTTTTGAAACGTACAAATATTCCTCTAAAGTCAGCCGAACTCCGAATTCCTATTTACTCACCTGTTATCAGAAGAGAACTCAGTGCTGCATCTTTTAACCCAGCACTGACCCTGAAAAGTATGTCTAAGCGTACTTACCAGTAACTTGTATTTCCTTCCATAGGAATCCATTGTGTGGGTTTCACCAGAAAAGTTGCTAAGTGTCCCTTTTTGAAACGTACAAATATTCCTCTGAAATCAGCCAATCTCCGAATTCCTATTTACTCACCTGTTATCAGGAGAGAACCCAGTGCTGCATCTTTTAACCCAGCACTGACCCTGAAAAGTAAGTCTAAACGTACTTACCAGTAACTTGTATGGTCTTCCATAGGAATCCATTGTGTGGTTTTCAGCAGAAAAGTTTCTAAGTGTCCATTTTTGAAACGTACAAATATTCCTCTAAAATCAGCCGAAATACGAATTCCGATTTACTCACCTGTTATAAGGAGAGAACCCGGTGCTGCATCTTTTAGACCAGCACTGACCCTGAAAAGTAAGTCTAAGCGTACTTACCAGTAACTTGTATTGTCTTCCATAGGAATCCATTGTGTGGTTTTCAGCAGAAAAGTTTCTAAGTGTCCAATTTTGAAACGTGCAAATAGTCCTCTAAAATCAGCCGAACTACGAATTCTGATATACTCACCTGTTATCAGGAGAGAATAACCCAGTGTGGCATCTATTAGACCAGCACTGACTCTGAAAAGTAATTCTAAGCGTACTTACCAGCAACTTGTATTTCCTTCCATAGGAATCCATTGTGTGGTTTTCAGCAGAAAAGTTTCTAAGTGTCCATTTTTGAAACGTACAAATATTCCTCTAACATCAGCCGAACTACGAATTCCGATTTACTCATCTGTTATCAGGAGAGAACCCAGTGCTGCATCTTTTAATCCAGCACTGACCCTGAAAAGTAAGTCTAAGCGTACTTACCAGTAACTTGTATTGTCTTCCATAGGAATCCATTGTGTGGTTTTCAGCAGAAAAGTTTCTAAGTGTCCAATTTTGATACTTACAAATATTGCTCTAAAATCAGCCGAACTAAGAATTCCGATTTACTCACCTGTTATCTGGAGAGAACCCAGTGCTGCATCTTTTAGACCAGCACTGACTCTGAAAAGTAATTCTAAGCGTACTTACCAGTAACTTGTATTTCCTTCCATAGGAATCCATTGTGTGGTTTTCAGCAGAAAAGTTTCTAAGTGTCCATTTTTGAAACGTACAAATATTCCTCTAACATCAGCCGAACTACGAATTTATGATTTACTCATCTGTTATCAGGAGAGAACCCAGTGCTGCATCTTTTAACCCAGCACTGACCCTGAAAAGTAAGTCTAAGCGTACTTACCAGTAACTTGTATTGTCTTCCATAGGAATCCATTGTGTGGTTTTCAGCAGAAAAGTTTCTAAGTGTCCAATTTTGAAACGTGCAAATAGTCCTCTAAAATCAGCCGAACTACGAATTCTGATATACTCCCCTGTTATCAGGAGAGAATAACCCAGTGTGGCATCTATTAGACCAGCACTGACTCTGAAAAGTAATTCTAAGCGTACTTACCAGCAACTTGTATTTCCTTCCATAGGAATCCATTGTGTGGTTTTCAGCAGAAAAGTTTCTAAGTGTCCATTTTTGAAACGTACAAATATTCCTCTAACATCAGCCGAACTACGAATTCCGATTTACTCATCTGTTATCAGGAGAGAACCCAGTGCTGCATCTTTTAATCCAGCACTGACCCTGAAAAGTAAGTCTAAGCGTACTTACCAGTAACTTGTATTGTCTTCCATAGGAATCCATTGTGTGGTTTTCAGCAGAAAAGTTTCTAAGTGTCCAATTTTGATACTTACAAATATTGCTCTAAAATCAGCCGAACTAAGAATTCCGATTTACTCACCTGTTATCTGGAGAGAACCCAGTGCTGCATCTTTTAGACCAGCACTGACTCTGAAAAGTAATTCTAAGCGTACTTACCAGTAACTTATATTTCCTTCCATAGGAATCCATTGTGTGGTTTTCAGCTGAAAAGTTTCTAAGTGTCCATTTTTGAAACGTACAAATATTCCTCTAAAATCAGTCGAACTACGAATTCCGATTTACTCATCTGTTATCAGGAGAGAACCCAGTGCTGCATCTTTTAACCCAGCACTGACCCTGAAAAGTAAGTCTAAGCGTACTTACCAGTAACTTGTATTGTCTTCCATAGAAATCCATTGTGTGGTTTTCAGCAGAAAAGTTTCTAAGTGTCCATTTTTGAAACGTACAAATATTCCTCTAAAATCAGCCGAAATACGAATTCCGATTTACTCACCTGTTATAAGGAGAGAACCCAGTGCTGCATCTTTTAGACCAGCACTGACTCTGAGAAGTAATTCTAAGCGTACTTACCAGTAACTTGTATTTCCTTACATAGAAATCCATTGTGTGGTTTTCACCAGAAAAGTTGCTAAGTGTCCATTTTTGAAACGTACAAATATTCTTCTGAAATCAGCCGAACTCCGAATTCCTATTTACTCACCTGTTATCAGGAGAGAACCCAGTGCTGCATCTTTTAACCCAGCACTGACCCTGAAAAGTAATTCTAAGCGTACTTACCAGTAACTTGTGTTTCCTTCCATAGGAATCCATTGTGTGGTTTTCACCAGAAAAGTTTCTAAGTGTCCATTTTTGAAACGTACAAATATTCCTCTAAAATCAGCCAAACTATGAATTCCGATTTACTCACCTGTTATCTGGAGAGAACCCAGTGCTGCATCTTTTAACCCAGCACTGACCCTGAAACGTAAGTCTAATCGTACTTACTAGTAACTTGTATTTCCTTCTTTAGGAATCCATTGTGTGGTTTTCACCAGAAAAGTTTCTAAGTGTCCATTTTTGAAACGTACAAATATTCCTCTGAAATCAACCGAACAACGAATTCCGATTTACTCACCTGTTATCAGGAGAGAACCCAGGGCTGCATCTTTTAGACCAGCACTGACCCTGAAAAGTAAATCTAAGCGTACTTACCAGTAACTTGTATTTCCTTCCATAGGAATCCATTGTGTGGTTTTCAGCAGAAAAGTTTCTAAGTGTCCATTTTTGAAACGTACAAATATTCCTCTAAAATCAGTCGAACTACGAATTCTGATTTACTCATCTGTTATCAGGAGAGAACCCAGTGCTGCATCTTTTAACCCAGCACTGACCCTGAAAAGTAAGTCTAAGCGTACTTACCAGTAACTTGTATTGTCTTCCATAGGAATCTATTGTGTGGTTTTCAGCAGAAAAGTTTCTAAGTGTCCATTTTTGAAACTTACAAATATTCCTCTGAAATCAGCCGAACTAAGAATTCCGATTTACTCACCTGTTATCAGGAGAGAACCCAGTGCTGCATCTTTTAGACCAGCACTGACTCTGAAAAGTAATTCTAAGCGTACTTACCAGTAACTTGTATTTCCTTCCATAGGAATCTATTGTGTGGTTTTCAGCGGAAAAGTTTCTAAGTGTCCATTTTTGAAACTTACAAATATTCCTCTGAAATCATCCGAAGTACCAATTCCGATTTACTCACCTGTTATCAGGAGAGAACCCAGTGCTGCATCTTTTAAACCAGCACTGACCCTGAAAAGTAAGTCTAAGCGTACTTACCAGTAACTTGTATTTCCTTCCATAGGAATCCATTCTGTGGATTTCAGCAGAAAAGTTTCTAAGTGTCCATTTTTGAAACATACAAATATTCCTCTAAAAATCAGCCGAACCACGAATTCCGATATACTCACCTGTTATCAGGAGAGAACCCAGTGCTGCATCTTTTAGACCAGCACTGACTCTGAAAAGTAATTCTAAGCGTACTTACCAGTAACTTGTATTTCCTTCCATAGGAATCCATTGTGTGGTTTTCACCAGAAAGGTTTCTAAGTGTCCATTTTTGAAACTTACAAACATTCCTCTAAAATCAGATGAACTACGAATTCCGATTTACTCACCTGTTATCAGGAGAGAACCCAGTGCTGCATCTTTTAACCCAGCACTGACCCTGAAAAGTAAGTCTAAGCGTACATACCAGTAACTTGTATTTCCTTCTATAGGAATCCATTGTGTGGTTTTCAGCAGAAAAGTTTCTAAGTGTCCATTTTTGAAACTTACAAATATTCCTCTAAAATCAACCGATCTACGAATTCCGATTTACTCACCTGTTATCAGGAGAGAACCCAGTGCTGCATCTTTTAACCCAGCACTGAATCTGAAAAGTATGTCTAAGTGCACTTACCAGTAACTTGTATTTCCTTCCATAGGAATCCATTGTGTGGTTTTCAGCAGAAAAGTTTCTAAGTGTCCATTTTTAAAACGTACAAATATTCCTCTGAAATCAACCGAACGAATTCCGATTTACTCACCTGTTATCAGGAGAGAACCCAGGGCTGCATATTTTAGACCAGCACTGACCCTGAAAAGTAAATCTAAGCGTACTTACCAGTAATTTGTATTTCCTTCCATATGAACCCATTGTGTGGTTTTCACCAGAAAAGTTTCTAAGTGTCCATTTTTGAAACGTACAAATATTCCTCTAAAGTCAGCCGAACTCCGAATTCCTATTTACTCACCTGTTATCAGAAGAGAACTCAGTGCTGCATCTTTTAACCCAGCACTGACCCTGAAAAGTATGTCTAAGCGTACTTACCAGTAACTTGTATTTCCTTCCATAGGAATCCATTGTGTGGGTTTCACCAGAAAAGTTGCTAAGTGTCCCTTTTTGAAACATACAAATATTCCTCTAAAATCAGCCGAAATGCGAATTCCGATTTACTCACCTGTTATAAGGAGAGAACCCAGTGCTGCATCTTTTAGACCAGCACTGATTCTGAGAAGTAATTCTAAGCGTACTTACCAGTAACTTGTATTTCCTTCCATAGTAATCCATTGTGTGGTTTTCAGCAGAAAAGTTTCTAAGTGTCCATTTTTGAAACGTACAACTATTCCTCTAAAATCAGCCGAACTCCGAATTCCGATATACTCACCTGTTATCAGGAGAGAACCCAGTGCTGCATCTTTTAGACCAGCACTGACTCTGAAAAGTAATTCTAAGCGTACTTACCAGTAACTTGTATTTCCTTCCATAGGAATCCATTGTCTGGTTTTCACCAGAAAAGTTTCTAAGTGTCCATTTTTGAAACGTACAAATATTCCTCTGAAATCAGCCAAACTCCGAATTCCTATTTACTCACCTGTTATCAGGAGAGAACCCAGTGCTGTATCTTTTAACCCAGCACTGAACCTGAAAAGTATGTCTAAGCGTACCTACCAGTAACTTGTATTTCCTTCCATAGGAATCCATTGTGTGGTTTTCACCAGAAAAGTTGCTAAGTGTCCATTTTTGAAACGTACAAATATTCCTCTAAAATCAGTCGAACTACGAATTCCAATTTACTCATCTGTTATCAGGAGAGAACCCAGTGCTGCATCTTTTAACCCAGCACTGACCCTAAAAAGTAAGTCTAAGCGTACTTACCAGTAACTTGTATTGTCTTCCATATGAATCCATTGTGTGGTTTTCAGCAGAAAAGTTTCTAAGTGTCCAATTTTGAAACTTACAAATATTCCTCTAAAATCAGCCGAACTAAGAATTCCGATTTACTCACCTGTTATCAGGAGAGAACCCAGTGCTGCATCTTTTAGACCAGCACTGACTCTGAAAAGTAATTCTAAGCGAACTTACCAGTAACTTGTATTTCCTTCCTTAGGAATCCATTGTGTGGTTTTCAGCAGAAAAGTTTCTAAGTGTCCAATTTTGAAACTTACAAATATTCCTCTAAAATCAGCCGAACTAAGAATTCCGATTTACTCACCTGTTATCAGGAGAGAACCCAGTGCTGCATCTTTTAGACCAGCACTGACTCTGAAAAGTAATTCTAAGCGTACTTACCAGTAACTTGTATTTCCTTCCATAGGAATCCATTGAGTGGTTTTCAGCAGAAAAGTTTCTAAGTGTCCATTTTTGAAACTTACAAATATTCCTCTAAAATCAGCCGAAGTACCAATTCCGATTTACTCACCTGTTATCAGGAGAGAACCCAGTGCTGCATCTTTTAAACCAGCACTGACCCTGAAAAGTAAGTCTAAGCGTACTTACCAGTAACTTGTATTTCCTTCCATAGGAATCCATTCTGTGGTTTTCAGCAGAAAAGTTTCTAAGTGTCCATTTTTGAAACATACAAATATTCCTCTAAAAATCAGCCGAACCACGAATTCCGATATACTCACCTGTTATCAGGAGAGAACCCAGTGCTGCATCTTTTAGACCAGCACTGACTCTGAGAAGTAATTCTAAGCATACTTACCAGTAACTTGTATTTCCTTCCATAGGAATCCATTGTGTGGTTTTCACCAGAAGAGTTTCTAAGTGTCCATTTTTGAAACTTACAAACATTCCTCTAAAATCAGACGAACTACGAATTCTGATTTACTCACCTGTTATCAGGAGAGAACCCAGTGCTGCATCTTTTAACCCAGCACTGACCCTGAAAAGTAAGTCTAAGCGTGCTTACCAGTAACTTGTATTTCCTTCCATAGGAATCCATTGTGTGGTTTTCAGCAGAAAAGTTTCTAAGTGTCCATTTTTGAAACTTACAAATATTCCTCTAAAATCAGCCGATCTACGAATTCCGATTTACTCACCTGTTATCAGGAGAGAACCCAGTGCTGCATCTTTTAACCCAGCACTGAACCTGAAAAGTATGTCTAAGTGTACTTACCAGTAACTTGTATTTCCTTCCATAGGAATCCATTGTGTGGGTTTCACCAGAAAAGTTGCTAAGTGTCCATTTTGAAACGTACAAATATTCCTCTGAAATCAGACGATCTCCGAATTCCGATTTACTCACCTGTTATAAGGAGAGAACCCAGTGCTGCATCTTTTAGACCAGCAATGACTCTGAGAAGTAATTCTAAGCGTACTTACCAGTAACTTGTATTTCCTTCCATAGGAATCCATTGTGTGGTTTTCACCAGAAAAGTTGCTAAGTGTCCATTTTTGCAACGTACAAATATTCCTCTGAAATCAGCCAAACTCCGAATTCCTATTTACTCACCTGTTATCAGGAGAGAACCCAGTGCTGCATCTTTTAACCCAGCACTGACCCTGAAAAGTAAGTCTAAGCGTACTACTAGTAACTTGTATTTCCTTCCTTAGGAATCCATTGTGTGGTTTTCAGCAGAAAAGTTTCTAAGTGTCCATTAAGGAAACGTACAAATAGTCCTCTAAAATCAGCCGAACTACGAATTCCGATATACTCACCTGTTATCAGGAGAGAAGAACCCAGTGCTGCATCTATTAGACCAGCACTGACTCTGAAAAGTAATTCTAAGCGTACTTACCAGCAACTTGTATTTCCCTCCATAGGAATCCATTGTGTGGTTTTCAGCAGAAAAGTTTCTAAGTGTCCATTTTTGAAACGTACAAATATTCCTCTAACATCAGCCGAACTACGAATTCCGATTTACTCATCTGTTATCAGGAGAGAACCCAGTGCTGCATCTTTTAACCCAGCACTGACCCTGAAAAGTAAGTCTAAGCGTACTTACCAGTAACTTGTATTGTCTTCCATAGGAATCCATTGTGTGGTTTTCAGCAGAAAAGTTTCTAAGTGTCCAATTTTGATACTTACAAATATTCCTCTAAAATCAGCCGAACTAAGAATTCCGATTTACTCACCTGTTATCAGGAGAGAACCCAGTGCTGCATCTTTTAGACCAGCACTGACTCTGAAAAGTAATTCTAAGCGTACTTACCAGTAACTTGTATTTCCTTCCATAGGAATCCATTGTGTGGTTTTCAGCAGAAAAGTTTCTAAGTGTCCATTTTTGAAACGTACAAATATTCCTCTAAAATCAGTCGAACTACGAATTCCGATTTACTCATCTGTTATCAGGAGAGAACCCAGTGCTGCATCTTTTAACCCAGCACTGACCCTGAAAAGTAAGTCTAAGCGTACTTACCAGTAACTTGTATTGTCTTCCATAGGAATCCATTGTGTGGTTTTCAGCAGAAAAGTTTCTAAGTGTCCATTTTTGAAACGTACAAATATTCCTCTAAAATCAGCCGAAATACGAATTCCAATTTACTCACCTGTTATAAGGAGAGAACCCAGTGCTGCATCTTTTAGACCAGCACTGACTCTGAGAAGTAATTCTAAGCGTACTTACCAGTAACTTGTATTTCCTTCCATAGGAATCTATTGTGTGGTTTTCACCAGAAAAGTTGCTAAGTGTCCATTTTTGAAACGTACAAATATTCCTCTGAAATCAGCCGAACTCCGAATTCCTATTTACTCACCTGTTATCAGGAGAGAACCCAGTGCTGCATCTTTTAACCCAGCACTGACCCTGAAAAGTAATTCTAAGCGTACTTACCCGTAACTTGTGTTTCCTTCCATAGGAATCCATTGTGTGGTTTTCACCAGAAAAGTTTCTAAGTGTCCATTTTTGAAACGTACAAATATTCCTCTAAAATCAGCCAAACTACGAATTCTGATTTACTCACCTGTTATCAGGAGAGAACCCAGTGCTGCATCTTTTAACCCAGCACTGACCCTGAAACGTAAGTCTAAGCGTACTTACTAGTAACTTGTATTTCCTTCTTTAGGAATCCATTGTGTGGTTTTCAGCAGAAAAGTTTCTAAGTGTCCATTTTTGAAACGTACAAATATTCCTCTAAAATCAGCCGAAATGCGAATTCCGATTTACTCACCTGTTATAGGGAGAGAACCCAGTGCTGCATATTTTAGACCAGCACTGACTCTGAAAAGTAATTCTAAGCGTACTTACCAGTAACTTGTATTTCCTTCCATTGAATCCATTGTCTGGTTTTCACCAGAAAAGTTTTTAAGTGTCCATTTTTGAAACGTACAAATATTCCTCTGAAATCAGCTGAACTCCGAATTCCTATTTACTCACCTGTTATCAGGATAGAACCCAGCGCTGTATCTTTTAGCCCAGCACTGAACCTGAAAAGTATGTCTAAGCGTACTTACCAGTAACTTGTATTTCCTTCCATAGGAATCCATTGTGTGGTTTTCACCAGAAAAGTTTCTAAGTGTCCATTTTTGAAATGTACAAATATTCCTCTGAAATCAACCGAACAACGAATTCCGATTTACTCACCTGTTATCAGGAGAGAACCCAGGGCTGCATCTTTTAGAGCAGCACTGACCCTGAAAAGTAAATCTAAGCGTACTTACCAGTAACTTGTATTTCCTTCCATAGGAATCCATTGTGTTTTTTTTCAGCAGAAAAGTTTCTAAGTGTCCATTTTTGAAATGTACAAATATTCCTCTGAAATCAACCGAACAACGAATTCCGATTTACTCACCTGTTATCAGGAGAGAACCCAGTGCTGCATCTTTTAAACCAGCACTGACCCTGAAAAGTAAGTCTAAGCGTACTTACCAGTAACTTGTATTTCCTTCCATAGGAATCCATTCTGTGGATTTCAGCAGAAAAGTTTCTAAGTGTCCATTTTTGAAACATACAAATATTCCTCTAAAAATCAGCCGAACCACGAATTCCGATATACTCACCTGTTATCAGGAGAGAACCCAGTGCTGCATCTTTTAGACCAGCACTGACTCTGAAAAGTAATTCTAAGCGTACTTACCAGTAACTTGTATTTCCTTCCATAGGAATCCATTGTGTGGTTTTCACCAGAAAAGTTTCTAAGTGTCCATTTTTGAAACTTACAAACATTCCTCTAAAATCAGACGAACTACGAATTCCGATTTACTCACCTGTTATCAGGAGAGAACCCAGTGCTGCATCTTTTAACCCAGCACTGACCCTGAAAAGTAAGTCTAAGCGTACTTACCAGTAACTTGTATTTTCTTCCATAGGAATCCATTGTGTGGTTTTCAGCAGAAAAGTTTCTAAGTGTCCATTTTTGAAACTTACAAATATTCCTCTGAAATCATCCGAAGTACCAATTCCGATTTACTCACCTGTTATCAGGAGAGAACCCAGTGCTGCATCTTTTAAACCAGCACTGACCCTGAAAAGTAAGTCTAAGCGTACTTACCAGTAACTTGTATTTCCTTCCATAGGAATCCATTCTGTGGATTTCAGCAGAAAAGTTTCTAAGTGTCCATTTTTGAAACATACAAATATTCCTCTAAAAATCAGCCGAACCACGAATTCCGATATACTCACCTGTTATCAGGAGAGAACCCAGTGCTGCATCTTTTAGACCAGCACTGACTCTGAAAAGTAATTCTAAGCGTACTTACCAGTAACTTGTATTTCCTTCCATAGGAATCCATTGTGTGGTTTTCACCAGAAAGGTTTCTAAGTGTCCATTTTTGAAACTTACAAACATTCCTCTAAAATCAGATGAACTACGAATTCCGATTTACTCACCTGTTATCAGGAGAGAACCCAGTGCTGCATCTTTTAACCCAGCACTGACCCTGAAAAGTAAGTCTAAGCGTACATACCAGTAACTTGTATTTCCTTCTATAGGAATCCATTGTGTGGTTTTCAGCAGAAAAGTTTCTAAGTGTCCATTTTTGAAACTTACAAATATTCCTCTAAAATCAACCGATCTACGAATTCCGATTTACTCACCTGTTATCAGGAGAGAACCCAGTGCTGCATCTTTTAACCCAGCACTGAATCTGAAAAGTATGTCTAAGTGCACTTACCAGTAACTTGTATTTCCTTCCATAGGAATCCATTGTGTGGTTTTCAGCAGAAAAGTTTCTAAGTGTCCATTTTTAAAACGTACAAATATTCCTCTGAAATCAACCGAACGAATTCCGATTTACTCACCTGTTATCAGGAGAGAACCCAGGGCTGCATATTTTAGACCAGCACTGACCCTGAAAAGTAAATCTAAGCGTACTTACCAGTAATTTGTATTTCCTTCCATATGAACCCATTGTGTGGTTTTCACCAGAAAAGTTTCTAAGTGTCCATTTTTGAAACGTACAAATATTCCTCTAAAGTCAGCCGAACTCCGAATTCCTATTTACTCACCTGTTATCAGAAGAGAACTCAGTGCTGCATCTTTTAACCCAGCACTGACCCTGAAAAGTATGTCTAAGCGTACTTACCAGTAACTTGTATTTCCTTCCATAGGAATCCATTGTGTGGGTTTCACCAGAAAAGTTGCTAAGTGTCCCTTTTTGAAACATACAAATATTCCTCTAAAATCAGCCGAAATGCGAATTCCGATTTACTCACCTGTTATAAGGAGAGAACCCAGTGCTGCATCTTTTAGACCAGCACTGATTCTGAGAAGTAATTCTAAGCGTACTTACCAGTAACTTGTATTTCCTTCCATAGTAATCCATTGTGTGGTTTTCAGCAGAAAAGTTTCTAAGTGTCCATTTTTGAAACGTACAACTATTCCTCTAAAATCAGCCGAACTCCGAATTCCGATATACTCACCTGTTATCAGGAGAGAACCCAGTGCTGCATCTTTTAGACCAGCACTGACTCTGAAAAGTAATTCTAAGCGTACTTACCAGTAACTTGTATTTCCTTCCATAGGAATCCATTGTCTGGTTTTCACCAGAAAAGTTTCTAAGTGTCCATTTTTGAAACGTACAAATATTCCTCTGAAATCAGCCAAACTCCGAATTCCTATTTACTCACCTGTTATCAGGAGAGAACCCAGTGCTGTATCTTTTAACCCAGCACTGAACCTGAAAAGTATGTCTAAGCGTACCTACCAGTAACTTGTATTTCCTTCCATAGGAATCCATTGTGTGGTTTTCACCAGAAAAGTTGCTAAGTGTCCATTTTTGAAACGTACAAATATTCCTCTAAAATCAGTCGAACTACGAATTCCAATTTACTCATCTGTTATCAGGAGAGAACCCAGTGCTGCATCTTTTAACCCAGCACTGACCCTAAAAAGTAAGTCTAAGCGTACTTACCAGTAACTTGTATTGTCTTCCATATGAATCCATTGTGTGGTTTTCAGCAGAAAAGTTTCTAAGTGTCCAATTTTGAAACTTACAAATATTCCTCTAAAATCAGCCGAACTAAGAATTCCGATTTACTCACCTGTTATCAGGAGAGAACCCAGTGCTGCATCTTTTAGACCAGCACTGACTCTGAAAAGTAATTCTAAGCGAACTTACCAGTAACTTGTATTTCCTTCCTTAGGAATCCATTGTGTGGTTTTCAGCAGAAAAGTTTCTAAGTGTCCAATTTTGAAACTTACAAATATTCCTCTAAAATCAGCCGAACTAAGAATTCCGATTTACTCACCTGTTATCAGGAGAGAACCCAGTGCTGCATCTTTTAGACCAGCACTGACTCTGAAAAGTAATTCTAAGCGTACTTACCAGTAACTTGTATTTCCTTCCATAGGAATCCATTGAGTGGTTTTCAGCAGAAAAGTTTCTAAGTGTCCATTTTTGAAACTTACAAATATTCCTCTAAAATCAGCCGAAGTACCAATTCCGATTTACTCACCTGTTATCAGGAGAGAACCCAGTGCTGCATCTTTTAAACCAGCACTGACCCTGAAAAGTAAGTCTAAGCGTACTTACCAGTAACTTGTATTTCCTTCCATAGGAATCCATTCTGTGGTTTTCAGCAGAAAAGTTTCTAAGTGTCCATTTTTGAAACATACAAATATTCCTCTAAAAATCAGCCGAACCACGAATTCCGATATACTCACCTGTTATCAGGAGAGAACCCAGTGCTGCATCTTTTAGACCAGCACTGACTCTGAGAAGTAATTCTAAGCATACTTACCAGTAACTTGTATTTCCTTCCATAGGAATCCATTGTGTGGTTTTCACCAGAAGAGTTTCTAAGTGTCCATTTTTGAAACTTACAAACATTCCTCTAAAATCAGACGAACTACGAATTCTGATTTACTCACCTGTTATCAGGAGAGAACCCAGTGCTGCATCTTTTAACCCAGCACTGACCCTGAAAAGTAAGTCTAAGCGTGCTTACCAGTAACTTGTATTTCCTTCCATAGGAATCCATTGTGTGGTTTTCAGCAGAAAAGTTTCTAAGTGTCCATTTTTGAAACTTACAAATATTCCTCTAAAATCAGCCGATCTACGAATTCCGATTTACTCACCTGTTATCAGGAGAGAACCCAGTGCTGCATCTTTTAACCCAGCACTGAACCTGAAAAGTATGTCTAAGTGTACTTACCAGTAACTTGTATTTCCTTCCATAGGAATCCATTGTGTGGGTTTCACCAGAAAAGTTGCTAAGTGTCCATTTTGAAACGTACAAATATTCCTCTGAAATCAGACGATCTCCGAATTCCGATTTACTCACCTGTTATAAGGAGAGAACCCAGTGCTGCATCTTTTAGACCAGCAATGACTCTGAGAAGTAATTCTAAGCGTACTTACCAGTAACTTGTATTTCCTTCCATAGGAATCCATTGTGTGGTTTTCACCAGAAAAGTTGCTAAGTGTCCATTTTTGCAACGTACAAATATTCCTCTGAAATCAGCCAAACTCCGAATTCCTATTTACTCACCTGTTATCAGGAGAGAACCCAGTGCTGCATCTTTTAACCCAGCACTGACCCTGAAAAGTAAGTCTAAGCGTACTACTAGTAACTTGTATTTCCTTCCTTAGGAATCCATTGTGTGGTTTTCAGCAGAAAAGTTTCTAAGTGTCCATTAAGGAAACGTACAAATAGTCCTCTAAAATCAGCCGAACTACGAATTCCGATATACTCACCTGTTATCAGGAGAGAAGAACCCAGTGCTGCATCTATTAGACCAGCACTGACTCTGAAAAGTAATTCTAAGCGTACTTACCAGCAACTTGTATTTCCCTCCATAGGAATCCATTGTGTGGTTTTCAGCAGAAAAGTTTCTAAGTGTCCATTTTTGAAACGTACAAATATTCCTCTAACATCAGCCGAACTACGAATTCCGATTTACTCATCTGTTATCAGGAGAGAACCCAGTGCTGCATCTTTTAACCCAGCACTGACCCTGAAAAGTAAGTCTAAGCGTACTTACCAGTAACTTGTATTGTCTTCCATAGGAATCCATTGTGTGGTTTTCAGCAGAAAAGTTTCTAAGTGTCCAATTTTGATACTTACAAATATTCCTCTAAAATCAGCCGAACTAAGAATTCCGATTTACTCACCTGTTATCAGGAGAGAACCCAGTGCTGCATCTTTTAGACCAGCACTGACTCTGAAAAGTAATTCTAAGCGTACTTACCAGTAACTTGTATTTCCTTCCATAGGAATCCATTGTGTGGTTTTCAGCAGAAAAGTTTCTAAGTGTCCATTTTTGAAACGTACAAATATTCCTCTAAAATCAGTCGAACTACGAATTCCGATTTACTCATCTGTTATCAGGAGAGAACCCAGTGCTGCATCTTTTAACCCAGCACTGACCCTGAAAAGTAAGTCTAAGCGTACTTACCAGTAACTTGTATTGTCTTCCATAGGAATCCATTGTGTGGTTTTCAGCAGAAAAGTTTCTAAGTGTCCATTTTTGAAACGTACAAATATTCCTCTAAAATCAGCCGAAATACGAATTCCAATTTACTCACCTGTTATAAGGAGAGAACCCAGTGCTGCATCTTTTAGACCAGCACTGACTCTGAGAAGTAATTCTAAGCGTACTTACCAGTAACTTGTATTTCCTTCCATAGGAATCTATTGTGTGGTTTTCACCAGAAAAGTTGCTAAGTGTCCATTTTTGAAACGTACAAATATTCCTCTGAAATCAGCCGAACTCCGAATTCCTATTTACTCACCTGTTATCAGGAGAGAACCCAGTGCTGCATCTTTTAACCCAGCACTGACCCTGAAAAGTAATTCTAAGCGTACTTACCCGTAACTTGTGTTTCCTTCCATAGGAATCCATTGTGTGGTTTTCACCAGAAAAGTTTCTAAGTGTCCATTTTTGAAACGTACAAATATTCCTCTAAAATCAGCCAAACTACGAATTCTGATTTACTCACCTGTTATCAGGAGAGAACCCAGTGCTGCATCTTTTAACCGAGCACTGACCCTGAAACGTAAGTCTAAGCGTACTTACTAGTAACTTGTATTTCCTTCTTTAGGAATCCATTGTGTGGTTTTCAGCAGAAAAGTTTCTAAGTGTCCATTTTTGAAACGTACAAATATTCCTCTAAAATCAGCCGAAATGCGAATTCCGATTTACTCACCTGTTATAGGGAGAGAACCCAGTGCTGCATATTTTAGACCAGCACTGACTCTGAAAAGTAATTCTAAGCGTACTTACCAGTAACTTGTATTTCCTTCCATTGAATCCATTGTCTGGTTTTCACCAGAAAAGTTTTTAAGTGTCCATTTTTGAAACGTACAAATATTCCTCTGAAATCAGCCGAACTCCGAATTCCTATTTACTCACCTGTTATCAGGATAGAACCCAGCGCTGTATCTTTTAGCCCAGCACTGAACCTGAAAAGTATGTCTAAGCGTACTTACCAGTAACTTGTATTTCCTTCCATAGGAATCCATTGTGTGGTTTTCACCAGAAAAGTTTCTAAGTGTCCATTTTTGAAATGTACAAATATTCCTCTGAAATCAACCGAACAACGAATTCCGATTTACTCACCTGTTATCAGGAGAGAACCCAGGGCTGCATCTTTTAGAGCAGCACTGACCCTGAAAAGTAAATCTAAGCGTACTTACCAGTAACTTGTATTTCCTTCCATAGGAATCCATTGTGTTTTTTTTCAGCAGAAAAGTTTCTAAGTGTCCATTTTTGAAATGTACAAATATTCCTCTGAAATCAACCGAACAACGAATTCCGATTTACTCACCTGTTATCAGGAGAGAACCCAGTGCTGCATCTTTTAAACCAGCACTGACCCTGAAAAGTAAGTCTAAGCGTACTTACCAGTAACTTGTATTTCCTTCCATAGGAATCCATTCTGTGGATTTCAGCAGAAAAGTTTCTAAGTGTCCATTTTTGAAACATACAAATATTCCTCTAAAAATCAGCCGAACCACGAATTCCGATATACTCACCTGTTATCAGGAGAGAACCCAGTGCTGCATCTTTTAGACCAGCACTGACTCTGAAAAGTAATTCTAAGCGTACTTACCAGTAACTTGTATTTCCTTCCATAGGAATCCATTGTGTGGTTTTCACCAGAAAAGTTTCTAAGTGTCCATTTTTGAAACTTACAAACATTCCTCTAAAATCAGACGAACTACGAATTCCGATTTACTCACCTGTTATCAGGAGAGAACCCAGTGCTGCATCTTTTAACCCAGCACTGACCCTGAAAAGTAAGTCTAAGCGTACTTACCAGTAACTTGTATTTTCTTCCATAGGAATCCATTGTGTGGTTTTCAGCAGAAAAGTTTCTAAGTGTCCATTTTTGAAACTTACAAATATTCCTCTAAAATCAGCCGATCTACGAATTCCGATTTACTCACCTGTTATCAGGAGAGAACCCAGTGCTGCATCTTTTAACCAAGCACTGAACCTGAAAAGTTTGTCTAAGTGTACTTACCAGTAACTTGTATTTCCTTCCATAGGAATCCATTGTGTGGTTTTCAGCAGAAAAGTTTCTAAGTGTCCATTTTTAAAACATACAAATATTCCTCTGAAATCAACCGAACAACAAATTCCGATTTACTCACCTGTTATCAGGAGAGAACCCAGGGCTGCATATTTTAGACCAGCACTGACCCTGAAAAGTAAATCTAAGCGTACTTACCAGTAATTTGTATTTCCTTCCATAGGAATCCATTGTGTGGTTTTCACCAGAAAAGTTTCTAAGTGTCCATTTTTGAAACGTACAAATATTCCTCTAATGTCAGCCGAACTCCGAAATCCTATTTACTCACCTGTTATCAGAAGAGAACTCAGTGCTGCATCTTTTAACCCAGCACTGACCCTGAAAAGTATGTCTAAGCGTACTTACCAGTAACTTGTATTTCCTTCCATAGGAATCCATTGTGTGGGTTTCACCAGAAAAGTTGCTAAGTGTCCCTTTTTGAAACGTACAAATATTCCTCTGAAATCAGCCAATCTCTGAATTCCTATTTACTCACCTGTTATCAGGAGAGAACCCAGTGCTGCATCTTTTAACCCAGCACTGACCCTGAAAAGTAAGTCTAAACGTACTTACCAGTAACTTGTATGGTCTTCCATAGGAATCCATTGTGTGGTTTTCAGCAGAAAAGTTTCTAAGTGTCCATTTTTGAAACGTACAAATATTCCTCTAAAATCAGCCGAAATACGAATTCCGATTTACTCACCTGTTATAAGGAGAGAACCCAGTGCTGCATCTTTTAGACCAGCACTGACTCTGAGAAGTAATTCTAAGCGTACTTACCAGTAACTTGTATTTCCTTCCATAGGAATCCATTGTGGGGTTTTCACCTGAAAAGTTGCTAAGTGTCCATTTTTGAAACGTACAAATATTCCTCTAACATCAGCCGAACTACGAATTTATGATTTACTCATCTGTTATCAGGAGAGAACCCAGTGCTGCATCTTTTAACCCAGCACTGACCCTGAAAAGTAAGTCTAAGCGTACTTACCAGTAACTTGTATTGTCTTCCATAGGAATCCATTGTGTGGTTTTCAGCAGAAAAGTTTCTAAGTGTCCAATTTTGAAACGTACAAATAGTCCTCTAAAATCAGCCGAACTACGAATTCCGATATACTCACCTGTTATCAGGAGAGAAGAACCCAGTGCTGCATCTATTAGACCAGCACTGACTCTGAAAAGTAATTCTAAGCGTACTTACCAGCAACTTGTATTTCCTTCCATAGAAATCCATTGTGTGGTTTTCAGCAGAAAAGTTTCTAAGTGTCCATTTTTGAAATGTACAAATATTCCTCTAACATCAGCCGAACTACGAATTCCGATTTACTCATCTGTTATCAGGAGAGAACCCAGTGCTGCATCTTTTAATCCAGCACTGACCCTGAAAAGTAAGTCTAAGCGTACTTACCAGTAACTTGTATTGTCTTCCATAGGAATCCATTGTGTGGTTTTCAGCAGAAAAGTTTCTAAGTGTCCAATTTTGATACTTACAAATATTGCTCTAAAATCAGCCGAACTAAGAATTCCGATTTACTCACCTGTTATCAGGAGAGAACCCAGTGCTGCATCTTTTAGACCAGCACTGACTCTGAAAAGTAATTCTAAGCGTACTTACCAGTAACTTGTATTTCCTTCCATAGGAATCCATTGTGTGGTTTTCAGCAGAAAAGTTTCTAAGTGTCCATTTTTTAAACGTACAAATATTCCTCTAAAATCAGTCGAACTACGAATTCCGATTTACTCATCTGTTATCAGGAGAGAACCCAGTGCTGCATCTTTTAACCCAGCACTGACCCTGAAAAGTAAGTCTATGCGTACTTACCAGTAACTTGTATTGTCTTCCATAGAAATCCATTGTGTGGTTTTCACCAGAAAAGTTGCTAAGTGTCCATTTTTGAAACGTGCAAATATTCTTCTGAAATCAGCCGAACTCCGAATTCCTATTTACTCACCTGTTATCAGGAGAGAACCCAGTGCTGCATCTTTTAACCCAGCACTGACCCTGAAACGTAAGTCTAAGCGTACTTACTAGTAACTTGTATTTCCTTCTTTAGGAATCCATTGTGTGGTTTTCACCAGAAAAGTTTCTAAGTGTCCATTTTTGAAACGTACAAATATTCCTCTAAAATCAGCCAAACTACGAATTCCGATTTACTCACCTGTTATCAGGAGAGAACCCAGTGCTGCATCTTTTAAACCAGCACTGACCCTGAAAAGTAAGTCTAAGCGTACTTACCAGTAACTTGTATTTCCTTCCATAGGAATCCATTCTGTGGATTTCAGCAGAAAAGTTTCTAAGTGTCCATTTTTGAAACATACAAATATTCCTCTAAAAATCAGCCGAACCACGAATTCCGATATACTCACCTGTTATCAGGAGAGAACCCAGTGCTGCATCTTTTAGACCAGCACTGACTCTGAAAAGTAATTCTAAGCGTACTTACCAGTAACTTGTATTTCCTTCCATAGGAATCCATTGTGTGGTTTTCACCAGAAAGGTTTCTAAGTGTCCATTTTTGAAACTTACAAACATTCCTCTAAAATCAGATGAACTACGAATTCCGATTTACTCACCTGTTATCAGGAGAGAACCCAGTGCTGCATCTTTTAACCCAGCACTGACCCTGAAAAGTAAGTCTAAGCGTACATACCAGTAACTTGTATTTCCTTCTATAGGAATCCATTGTGTGGTTTTCAGCAGAAAAGTTTCTAAGTGTCCATTTTTGAAACTTACAAATATTCCTCTAAAATCAACCGATCTACGAATTCCGATTTACTCACCTGTTATCAGGAGAGAACCCAGTGCTGCATCTTTTAACCCAGCACTGAATCTGAAAAGTATGTCTAAGTGCACTTACCAGTAACTTGTATTTCCTTCCATAGGAATCCATTGTGTGGTTTTCAGCAGAAAAGTTTCTAAGTGTCCATTTTTAAAACGTACAAATATTCCTCTGAAATCAACCGAACGAATTCCGATTTACTCACCTGTTATCAGGAGAGAACCCAGGGCTGCATATTTTAGACCAGCACTGACCCTGAAAAGTAAATCTAAGCGTACTTACCAGTAATTTGTATTTCCTTCCATATGAACCCATTGTGTGGTTTTCACCAGAAAAGTTTCTAAGTGTCCATTTTTGAAACGTACAAATATTCCTCTAAAGTCAGCCGAACTCCGAATTCCTATTTACTCACCTGTTATCAGAAGAGAACTCAGTGCTGCATCTTTTAACCCAGCACTGACCCTGAAAAGTATGTCTAAGCGTACTTACCAGTAACTTGTATTTCCTTCCATAGGAATCCATTGTGTGGGTTTCACCAGAAAAGTTGCTAAGTGTCCCTTTTTGAAACGTACAAATATTCCTCTGAAATCAGCCGATCTCCGAATTCCTATTTACTCACCTGTTATCAGGAGAGAACCCAGTGCTGCATCTTTTAACCCAGCACTGACCCTGAAAAGTAAGTCTAAACGTACTTACCAGTAACTTGTATTGTCTTCCATAGGAATCCATTGTGTGGTTTTCAGCAGAAAAGTTTCTAAGTGTCCATTTTTGAAACATACAAATATTCCTCTAAAATCAGCCGAAATGCGAATTCCGATTTACTCACCTGTTATAAGGAGAGAACCCAGTGCTGCATCTTTTAGACCAGCACTGATTCTGAGAAGTAATTCTAAGCGTACTTACCAGTAACTTGTATTTCCTTCCATAGTAATCCATTGTGTGGTTTTCAGCAGAAAAGTTTCTAAGTGTCCATTTTTGAAACGTACAACTATTCCTCTAAAATCAGCCGAACTCCGAATTCCGATATACTCACCTGTTATCAGGAGAGAACCCAGTGCTGCATCTTTTAGACCAGCACTGACTCTGAAAAGTAATTCTAAGCGTACTTACCAGTAACTTGTATTTCCTTCCATAGGAATCCATTGTCTGGTTTTCACCAGAAAAGTTTCTAAGTGTCCATTTTTGAAACGTACAAATATTCCTCTGAAATCAGCCGAACTCCGAATTCCTATTTACTCACCTGTTATCAGGAGAGAACCCAGTGCTGTATCTTTTAACCCAGCACTGAACCTGAAAAGTATGTCTAAGCGTACTTACCAGTAACTTGTATTTCCTTCCATAGGAATCCATTGTGTGGTTTTCACCAGAAAAGTTGCTAAGTGTCCATTTTTGAAACGTACAAATATTCCTCTAAAATCAGTCGAACTACGAATTCCAATTTACTCATCTGTTATCAGGAGAGAACCCAGTGCTGCATCTTTTAACCCAGCACTGACCCTAAAAAGTAAGTCTAAGCGTACTTACCAGTAACTTGTATTGTCTTCCATATGAATCCATTGTGTGGTTTTCAGCAGAAAAGTTTCTAAGTGTCCAATTTTGAAACTTACAAATATTCCTCTAAAATCAGCCGAACTAAGAATTCCGATTTACTCACCTGTTATCAGGAGAGAACCCAGTGCTGCATCTTTTAGACCAGCACTGACTCTGAAAAGTAATTCTAAGCGAACTTACCAGTAACTTGTATTTCCTTCCTTAGGAATCCATTGTGTGGTTTTCAGCAGAAAAGTTTCTAAGTGTCCAATTTTGAAACTTACAAATATTCCTCTAAAATCAGCCGAACTAAGAATTCCGATTTACTCACCTGTTATCAGGAGAGAACCCAGTGCTGCATCTTTTAGACCAGCACTGACTCTGAAAAGTAATTCTAAGCGTACTTACCAGTAACTTGTATTTCCTTCCATAGGAATCCATTGTGTGGTTTTCAGCAGAAAAGTTTCTAAGTGTCCATTTTTGAAACTTACAAATATTCCTCTAAAATCAGCCGAAGTACCAATTCCGATTTACTCACCTGTTATCAGGAGAGAACCCAGTGCTGCATCTTTTAAACCAGCACTGACCCTGAAAAGTAAGTCTAAGCGTACTTACCAGTAACTTGTATTTCCTTCCATAGGAATCCATTCTGTGGTTTTCAGCAGAAAAGTTTCTAAGTGTCCATTTTTGAAACATACAAATATTCCTCTAAAAATCAGCCGAACCACGAATTCCGATATACTCACCTGTTATCAGGAGAGAACCCAGTGCTGCATCTTTTAGACCAGCACTGACTCTGAGAAGTAATTCTAAGCATACTTACCAGTAACTTGTATTTCCTTCCATAGGAATCCATTGTGTGGTTTTCACCAGAAGAGTTTCTAAGTGTCCATTTTTGAAACTTACAAACATTCCTCTAAAATCAGACGAACTACGAATTCTGATTTACTCACCTGTTATCAGGAGAGAACCCAGTGCTGCATCTTTTAACCCAGCACTGACCCTGAAAAGTAAGTCTAAGCGTGCTTACCAGTAACTTGTATTTCCTTCCATAGGAATCCATTGTGTGGTTTTCAGCAGAAAAGTTTCTAAGTGTCCATTTTTGAAACTTACAAATATTCCTCTAAAATCAGCCGATCTACGAATTCCGATTTACTCACCTGTTATCAGGAGAGAACCCAGTGCTGCATCTTTTAACCCAGCACTGAACCTGAAAAGTATGTCTAAGTGTACTTACCAGTAACTTGTATTTCCTTCCATAGGAATCCATTGTGTGGGTTTCACCAGAAAAGTTGCTAAGTGTCCATTTTGAAACGTACAAATATTCCTCTGAAATCAGACGATCTCCGAATTCCGATTTACTCACCTGTTATCAGGAGAGAACCCAGTGCTGCATCTTTTAACCCAGCACTGACCCTGAAAAGTAAGTCTATGCGTACTTACCAGTAACTTGTATTGTCTTCCATAGAAATCCATTGTGTGGTTTTCAGCAGAAAAGTTTCTAAGTGTCCATTTTTGAAACGTACAAATATTCCTCTAAAATCAGCCGAAATACAAATTCCGATTTACTCACCTGTTATAAGGAGAGAACCCAGTGCTGCATCTTTTAGACCAGCACTGACTCTGAGAAGTAATTCTAAGCGTACTTACCAGTAACTTGTATTTCCTTCCATAGAAATCCATTGTGTGGTTTTCACCAGAAAAGTTGCTAAGTGTCCATTTTTGAAACGTGCAAATATTCTTCTGAAATCAGCCGAACTCCGAATTCCTATTTACTCACCTGTTATCAGGAGAGAACCCAGTGCTGCATCTTTTAACCCAGCACTGACCCTGAAACGTAAGTCTAAGCGTACTTACTAGTAACTTGTATTTCCTTCTTTAGGAATCCATTGTGTGGTTTTCACCAGAAAAGTTTCTAAGTGTCCATTTTTGAAATGTACAAATATTCCTCTGAAATCAACCGAACAACGAATTCCGATTTACTCACCTGTTATCAGGAGAGAACCCAGGGCTGCATCTTTTAGACCAGCACTGACCCTGAAAAGTAAATCTAAGCGTACTTACCAGTAACTTGTATTTCCTTCCATAGGAATCCATTGTGGGGTTTTCAGCAGAAAAGTTTCTAAGTGTCCATTTTTGAAACGTACAAATATTCCTCGAAAATCAGTCGAACTACGAATTCCGATTTACTCATCTGTTATCAGGAGAGAACCCAGTGCTGCATCTTTTAACCCAGCACTGACCCTGAAAAGTAAGTCTAAGCGTACTTACCAGTAACTTGTATTGTCTTCCATAGGAATCTATTGTGTGGTTTTCAGCAGAAAAGTTTCTAAGTGTCCATTTTTGAAACTTACAAATATTCCTCTGAAATCAGCCGAACTAAGAATTCCGATTTACTCACCTGTTATCAGGAGAGAACCCAGTGCTGCATCTTTTAGACCAGCACTGACTCTGAAAAGTAATTCTAAGCGTACTTACCAGTAACTTGTATTTCCTTCCATAGGAATCTATTGTGTGGTTTTCAGCAGAAAAGTTTCTAAGTGTCCATTTTTGAAACTTACAAATATTCCTCTGAAATCAGCCGAAGTACCAATTCCGATTTACTCACCTGTTATCAGGAGAGAACCCAGTGCTGCATCTTTTAAACCAGCACTGACCCTGAAAAGTAAGTCTAAGCGTACTTACCAGTAACTTGTATTTCCTTCCATAGGAATCCATTCTGTGGATTTCAGCAGAAAAGTTTCTAAGTGTCCATTTTTGAAACATACAAATATTCCTCTAAAAATCAGCCGAACCACGAATTCCGATATACTCACCTGTTATCAGGAGAGAACCCAGTGCTGCATCTTTTAGACCAGCACTGACTCTGAAAAGTAATTCTAAGCGTACTTACCAGTAACTTGTATTTCCTTCCATAGGAATCCATTGTGTGGTTTTCACCAGAAAGGTTTCTAAGTGTCCATTTTTGAAACTTACAAACATTCCTCTAAAATCAGATGAACTACGAATTCCGATTTACTCACCTGTTATCAGGAGAGAACCCAGTGCTGCATCTTTTAACCCAGCACTGACCCTGAAAAGTAAGTCTAAGCGTACTTACCAGTAACTTGTATTTCCTTCTATAGGAATCCATTGTGTGGTTTTCAGCAGAAAAGTTTCTAAGTGTCCATTTTTGAAACTTACAAATATTCCTCTAAAATCAACCGATCTACGAATTCCGATTTACTAACCTGTTATCAGGAGAGAACCCAGTGCTGCATCTTTTAACCCAGCACTGAATCTGAAAAGTATGTCTAAGTGCACTTACCAGTAACTTGTATTTCCTTCCATAGGAATCCATTGTGTGGTTTTCAGCAGAAAAGTTTCTAAGTGTCCATTTTTAAAACTTACAAATATTCCTCTGAAATCAACCGAACGAATTCCGATTTACTCACCTGTTATCAGGTGAGAACCCAGGGCTGCATATTTTAGACCAGCACTGACCCTGAAAAGTAAATCTAAGCGTACTTACCAGTAATTTGTATTTCCTTCCATAGGAATCCATTGTGTGGTTTTCACCAGAAAAGTTTCTAAGTGTCCATTTTTGAAACGTACAAATATTCCTCTAAAGTCAGCCGAACTCCGAATTCCTATTTACTCACCTGTTATCAGAAGAGAACTCAGTGCTGCATCTTTTAACCCAGCACTGACCCTGAAAAGTATGTCTAAGCGTACTTACCAGTAACTTGTATTTCCTTCCATAGGAATCCATTGTGTGGGTTTCACCAGAAAAGTTGCTAAGTGTCCCTTTTTGAAACGTACAAATATTCCTCTGAAATCAGCCGATCTCCGAATTCCTATTTACTCACCTGTTATCAGGAGAGAACCCAGTGCTGCATCTTTTAACCCAGCACTGACCCTGAAAAGTAAGTCTAAACGTACTTACCAGTAACTTGTATTGTCTTCCATAGGAATCCATTGTGTGGTTTTCAGCAGAAGAGTTTCTAAGTGTCCATTTTTGAAACTTACAAACATTCCTCTAAAATCAGACGAACTACGAATTCTGATTTACTCACCTGTTATCAGGAGAGAACCCAGTGCTGCATCTTTTAACCCAGCACTGACCCTGAAAAGTAAGTCTAAGCGTGCTTACCAGTAACTTGTATTTCCTTCCATAGGAATCCATTGTGTGGTTTTCAGCAGAAAAGTTTCTAAGTGTCCATTTTTGAAACTTACAAATATTCCTCTAAAATCAGCCGATCTACGAATTCCGATTTACTCACCTGTTATCAGGAGAGAACCCAGTGCTGCATCTTTTAACCCAGCACTGAACCTGAAAAGTATGTCTAAGTGTACTTACCAGTAACTTGTATTTCCTTCCATAGGAATCCATTGTGTGGGTTTCACCAGAAAAGTTGCTAAGTGTCCATTTTGAAACGTACAAATATTCCTCTGAAATCAGACGATCTCCGAATTCCGATTTACTCACCTGTTATAAGGAGAGAACCCAGTGCTGCATCTTTTAGACCAGCAATGACTCTGAGAAGTAATTCTAAGCGTACTTACCAGTAACTTGTATTTCCTTCCATAGGAATCCATTGTGTGGTTTTCACCAGAAAAGTTGCTAAGTGTCCATTTTTGCAACGTACAAATATTCCTCTGAAATCAGCCAAACTCCGAATTCCTATTTACTCACCTGTTATCAGGAGAGAACCCAGTGCTGCATCTTTTAACCCAGCACTGACCCTGAAAAGTAAGTCTAAGCGTACTACTAGTAACTTGTATTTCCTTCCTTAGGAATCCATTGTGTGGTTTTCAGCAGAAAAGTTTCTAAGTGTCCATTAAGGAAACGTACAAATAGTCCTCTAAAATCAGCCGAACTACGAATTCCGATATACTCACCTGTTATCAGGAGAGAAGAACCCAGTGCTGCATCTTTTAACCCAGCACTGACCCTGAAAAGTAAGTCTAAGCGTACTTACCAGTAACTTGTATTGTCTTCCATAGGAATCCATTGTGTGGTTTTCAGCAGAAAAGTTTCTAAGTGTCCAATTTTGATACTTACAAATATTCCTCTAAAATCAGCCGAACTAAGAATTCCGATTTACTCACCTGTTATCAGGAGAGAACCCAGTGCTGCATCTTTTAGACCAGCACTGACTCTGAAAAGTAATTCTAAGCGTACTTACCAGTAACTTGTATTTCCTTCCATAGGAATCCATTGTGTGGTTTTCAGCAGAAAAGTTTCTAAGTGTCCATTTTTGAAACGTACAAATATTCCTCTAAAATCAGCCGAAATACGAATTCCGATTTACTCACCTGTTATAAGGAGAGAACCCAGTGCTGCATCTTTTAGACCAGCACTGACTCTGAGAAGTAATTCTAAGCGTACTTACCAGTAACTTGTATTTCCTTCCATAGGAATCTATTGTGTGGTTTTCACCAGAAAAGTTGCTAAGTGTCCATTTTTGAAACGTACAAATATTCCTCTGAAATCAGCCGAACTCCGAATTCCTATTTACTCACCTGTTATCAGGAGAGAACCCAGTGCTGCATCTTTTAACCCAGCACTGACCCTGAAAAGTAATTCTAAGCGTACTTACCCGTAACTTGTGTTTCCTTCCATAGGAATCCATTGTGTGGTTTTCACCAGAAAAGTTTCTAAGTGTCCATTTTTGAAACGTACAAATATTCCTCTAAAATCAGCCAAACTACGAATTCTGATTTACTCACCTGTTATCAGGAGAGAACCCAGTGCTGCATCTTTTAACCCAGCACTGACCCTGAAACGTAAGTCTAAGCGTACTTACTAGTAACTTGTATTTCCTTCTTTAGGAATCCATTGTGTGGTTTTCAGCAGAAAAGTTTCTAAGTGTCCATTTTTGAAACGTACAAATATTCCTCTAAAATCAGCCGAAATGCGAATTCCGATTTACTCACCTGTTATAGGGAGAGAACCCAGTGCTGCATATTTTAGACCAGCACTGACTCTGAAAAGTAATTCTAAGCGTACTTACCAGTAACTTGTATTTCCTTCCATTGAATCCATTGTCTGGTTTTCACCAGAAAAGTTTTTAAGTGTCCATTTTTGAAACGTACAAATATTCCTCTGAAATCAGCCGAACTCCGAATTCCTATTTACTCACCTGTTATCAGGAGAGAACCCAGCGCTGTATCTTTTAGCCCAGCACTGAACCTGAAAAGTATGTCTAAGCGTACTTACCAGTAACTTGTATTTCCTTCCATAGGAATCCATTGTGTGGTTTTCACCAGAAAAGTTTCTAAGTGTCCATTTTTGAAATGTACAAATATTCCTCTGAAATCAACCGAACAACGAATTCCGATTTACTCACCTGTTATCAGCAGAGAACCCAGGGCTGCATCTTTTAGAGCAGCACTGACCCTGAAAAGTAAATCTAAGCGTACTTACCAGTAACTTGTATTTCCTTCCATAGGAATCCATTGTGTTTTTTTTCAGCAGAAAAGTTTCTAAGTGTCCATTTTTGAAACGTACAAATATTCCTCTGAAATCAGCCGAACTCCGAATTCCTATTTACTCACCTGTTATCAGGAGAGAACCCAGCGCTGTATCTTTTAGCCCAGCACTGAACCTGAAAAGTATGTCTAAGCGTACTTACCAGTAACTTGTATTTCCTTCCATAGGAATCCATTGTGTGGTTTTCACCAGAAAAGTTTCTAAGTGTCCATTTTTGAAATGTACAAATATTCCTCTGAAATCAACCGAACAACGAATTCCGATTTACTCACCTGTTATCAGGAGAGAACCCAGTGCTGCATCTTTTAAACCAGCACTGACCCTGAAAAGTAAGTCTAAGCGTACTTACCAGTAACTTGTATTTCCTTCCATAGGCATCCATTCTGTGGATTTCAGCAGAAAAGTTTCTAAGTGTCCATTTTTGAAACATACAAATATTCCTCTAAAAATCAGCCGAACCACGAATTCCGATATACTCACCTGTTATCAGGAGAGAACCCAGTGCTGCATCTTTTAGACCAGCACTGACTCTGAAAAGTAATTCTAAGCGTACTTACCAGTAACTTGTATTTCCTTCCATAGGAATCCATTGTGTGGTTTTCACCAGAAAAGTTTCTAAGTGTCCATTTTTGAAACTTACAAACATTCCTCTAAAATCAGACGAACTACGAATTCCGATTTACTCACCTGTTATCAGGAGAGAACCCAGTGCTGCATCTTTTAACCCAGCACTGACCCTGAAAAGTAAGTCTAAGCGTACTTACCAGTAACTTGTATTTTCTTCCATAGGAATCCATTGTGTGGTTTTCAGCAGAAAAGTTTCTAAGTGTCCATTTTTGAAACTTACAAATATTCCTCTAAAATCAGCCGATCTACGAATTCCGATTTACTCACCTGTTATCAGGAGAGAACCCAGTGCTGCATCTTTTAACCAAGCACTGAACCTGAAAAGTTTGTCTAAGTGTACTTACCAGTAACTTGTATTTCCTTCCATAGGAATCCATTGTGTGGTTTTCAGCAGAAAAGTTTCTAAGTGTCCATTTTTAAAACATACAAATATTCCTCTGAAATCAACCGAACAACAAATTCCGATTTACTCACCTGTTATCAGGAGAGAACCCAGGGCTGCATATTTTAGACCAGCACTGACCCTGAAAAGTAAATCTAAGCGTACTTACCAGTAATTTGTATTTCCTTCCATAGGAATCCATTGTGTGGTTTTCACCAGAAAAGTTTCTAAGTGTCCATTTTTGAAACGTACAAATATTCCTCTAAAGTCAGCCGAACTCCGAAATCCTATTTACTCACCTGTTATCAGAAGAGAACTCAGTGCTGCATCTTTTAACCCAGCACTGACCCTGAAAAGTATGTCTAAGCGTACTTACCAGTAACTTGTATTTCCTTCCATAGGAATCCATTGTGTGGGTTTCACCAGAAAAGTTGCTAAGTGTCCCTTTTTGAAACGTACAAATATTCCTCTGAAATCAGCCAATCTCTGAATTCCTATTTACTCACCTGTTATCAGGAGAGAACCCAGTGCTGCATCTTTTAACCCAGCACTGACCCTGAAAAGTAAGTCTAAACGTACTTACCAGTAACTTGTATGGTCTTCCATAGGAATCCATTGTGTGGTTTTCAGCAGAAAAGTTTCTAAGTGTCCATTTTTGAAACGTACAAATATTCCTCTAAAATCAGCCGAAATACGAATTCCGATTTACTCACCTGTTATAAGGAGAGAACCCAGTGCTGCATCTTTTAGACCAGCACTGACTCTGAGAAGTAATTCTAAGCGTACTTACCAGTAACTTGTATTTCCTTCCATAGGAATCCATTGTGTGGTTTTCACCAGAAAAGTTGCTAAGTGTCCATTTTTGAAACGTACAAATATTCCTTTAACATCAGCCGAACTACGAATTTATGATTTACTCATCTGTTATCAGGAGAGAACCCAGTGCTGCATCTTTTAACCCAGCACTGACCCTGAAAAGTAAGTCTAAGCGTACTTACCAGTAACTTGTATTGTCTTCCATAGGAATCCATTGTGTGGTTTTCAGCAGAAAAGTTTCTAAGTGTCCAATTTTGAAACGTACAAATAGTCCTCTAAAATCAGCCGAACTACGAATTCCGATATACTCACCTGTTATCAGGAGAGAACCCAGTGCTGCATCTTTTAGACCAGCACTGACTCTGAAAAGTAATTCTAAGCGTACTTACCAGCAACTTGTATTTCCTTCCATAGGAATCCATTGTGTGGTTTTCAGCAGAAAAGTTTCTAAGTGTCCATTTTTGAAACGTACAAATATTCCTCTAACATCAGCCGAACTACGAATTCCGATTTACTCATCTGTTATCAGGAGAGAACCCAGTGCTGCATCTTTTAATCCAGCACTGACCCTGAAAAGTAAGTCTAAGCGTACTTACCAGTAACTTGTATTGTCTTCCATAGGAATCCATTGTGTGGTTTTCAGCAGAAAAGTTTCTAAGTGTCCAATTTTGATACTTACAAATATTGCTCTAAAATCAGCCGAACTAAGAATTCCGATTTACTCACCTGTTATCAGGAGAGAACCCAGTGCTGCATCTTTTAGACCAGCACTGACTCTGAAAAGTAATTCTAAGCGTACTTACCAGTAACTTGTATTTCCTTCCATAGGAATCCATTGTGTGGTTTTCAGCAGAAAAGTTTCTAAGTGTCCATTTTTGAAACGTACAAATATTCCTCTAAAATCAGTCGAACTACGAATTCCGATTTACTCATCTGTTATCAGGAGAGAACCCAGTGCTGCATCTTTTAACCCAGCACTGACCCTAAAAAGTAAGTCTATGCGTACTTACCAGTAACTTGTATTGTCTTCCATAGAAATCCATTGTGTGGTTTTCAGCAGAAAAGTTTCTAAGTGTCCATTTTTGAAACGTACAAATATTCCTCTAAAATCAGCCGAAATACAAATTCCGATTTACTCACCTGTTATAAGGAGAGAACCCAGTGCTGCATCTTTTAGACCAGCACTGACTCTGAGAAGTAATTCTAAGCGTACTTACCAGTAACTTGTATTTCCTTCCATAGAAATCCATTGTGTGGTTTTCACCAGAAAAGTTGCTAAGTGTCCATTTTTGAAACGTGCAAATATTCTTCTGAAATCAGCCGAACTCCGAATTCCTATTTACTCACCTGTTATCAGGAGAGAACCCAGTGCTGCATCTTTTAACCCAGCACTGACCCTGAAAAGTAATTCTAAGCGTACTTACCAGTAACTTGTGTTTCCTTCCATAGGAATCCATTGTGTGGTTTTCACCAGAAAAGTTTCTAAGTGTCCATTTTTGAAACGTACAAATATTCCTCTAAAATCAGCCAAACTATGAATTCCGATTTACTCACCTGTTATCTGGAGAGAACCCAGTGCTGCATCTTTTAACCCAGCACTGACCCTGAATCGTAAGTCTAAGCGTACTTACTAGTAACTTGTATTTCCTTCTTTAGGAATCCATTGTGTGGTTTTCACCAGAAAAGTTTCTAAGTGTCCATTTTTGAAATGTACAAATATTCCTCTGAAATCAACCGAACAACGAATTCCGATTTACTCACCTGTTATCAGGAGAGAACCCAGGGCTGCATCTTTTAGACCAGCACTGACCCTGAAAAGTAAATCTAAGCGTACTTACCAGTAACTTGTATTTCCTTCCATAGGAATCCATTGTGTGGTTTTCAGCAGAAAAGTTTCTAAGTGTCCATTTTTGAAACGTACAAATATTCCTCGAAAATCAGTCGAACTACGAATTCCGATTTACTCATCTGTTATCAGGAGAGAACCCAGTGCTGCATCTTTTAACCCAGCACTGACCCTGAAAAGTAAGTCTAAGCGTACTTACCAGTAACTTGTATTGTCTTCCATAGGAATCTATTGTGTGGTTTTCAGCAGAAAAGTTTCTAAGTGTCCATTTTTGAAACTTACAAATATTCCTCTGAAATCAGCCGAACTAAGAATTCCGATTTACTCACCTGTTATCAGGAGAGAACCCAGTGCTGCATCTTTTAGACCAGCACTGACTCTGAAAAGTAATTCTAAGCGTACTTACCAGTAACTTGTATTTCCTTCCATAGGAATCTATTGTGTGGTTTTCAGCAGAAAAGTTTCTAAGTGTCCATTTTTGAAACTTACAAATATTCCTCTGAAATCAGCCGAAGTACCAATTCCGATTTACTCACCTGTTATCAGGAGAGAACCCAGTGCTGCATCTTTTAAACCAGCACTGACCCTGAAAAGTAAGTCTAAGCGTACTTACCAGTAACTTGTATTTCCTTCCATAGGAATCCATTCTGTGGATTTCAGCAGAAAAGTTTCTAAGTGTCCATTTTTGAAACATACAAATATTCCTCTAAAAATCAGCCGAACCACGAATTCCGATATACTCACCTGTTATCAGGAGAGAACCCAGTGCTGCATCTTTTAGACCAGCACTGACTCTGAAAAGTAATTCTAAGCGTACTTACCAGTAACTTGTATTTCCTTCCATAGGAATCCATTGTGTGGTTTTCACCAGAAAGGTTTCTAAGTGTCCATTTTTGAAACTTACAAACATTCCTCTAAAATCAGATGAACTACGAATTCCGATTTACTCACCTGTTATCAGGAGAGAACCCAGTGCTGCATCTTTTAACCCAGCACTGACCCTGAAAAGTAAGTCTAAGCGTACTTACCAGTAACTTGTATTTCCTTCTATAGGAATCCATTGTGTGGTTTTCAGCAGAAAAGTTTCTAAGTGTCCATTTTTGAAACTTACAAATATTCCTCTAAAATCAACCGATCTACGAATTCCGATTTACTAACCTGTTATCAGGAGAGAACCCAGTGCTGCATCTTTTAACCCAGCACTGAATCTGAAAAGTATGTCTAAGTGCACTTACCAGTAACTTGTATTTCCTTCCATAGGAATCCATTGTGTGGTTTTCAGCAGAAAAGTTTCTAAGTGTCCATTTTTAAAACGTACAAATATTCCTCTGAAATCAACCGAACGAATTCCGATTTACTCACCTGTTATCAGGTGAGAACCCAGGGCTGCATATTTTAGACCAGCACTGACCCTGAAAAGTAAATCTAAGCGTACTTACCAGTAATTTGTATTTCCTTCCATAGGAATCCATTGTGTGGTTTTCACCAGAAAAGTTTCTAAGTGTCCCTTTTTGAAACGTACAAATATTCCTCTGAAATCAGCCGATCTCCGAATTCCTATTTACTCACCTGTTATCAGGAGAGAACCCAGTGCTGCATCTTTTAACCCAGCACTGACCCTGAAAAGTAAGTCTAAACGTACTTACCAGTAACTTGTATTGTCTTCCATAGGAATCCATTGTGTGGTTTTCAGCAGAAAAGTTTCTAAGTGTCCATTTTTGAAACGTACAAATATTCCTCTAAAATCAGCCGAAATACGAATTCCGATTTACTCACCTGTTATAAGGAGAGAACCCAGTGCTGCATCTTTTAGACCAGCACTGACTCTGAGAAGTAATTCTAAGCGTACTTACCAGTAACTTGTATTTCCTTCCATAGGAATCCATTGTGTGGTTTTCACCAGAAAAGTTGCTAAGTGTCCATTTTTGAAACGTACAAATATTCCTCTAACATCAGCCGAACTACGAATTTATGATTTACTCATCTGTTATCAGGAGAGAACCCAGTGCTGCATCTTTTAACCCAGCACTGACCCTGAAAAGTAAGTCTAAGCGTACTTACCAGTAACTTGTATTGTCTTCCATAGGAATCCATTGTGTGGTTTTCAGCAGAAAAGTTTCTAAGTGTCCATTTTTGAAACTTACAAATATTCCTCTGAAATCAGCCGAACTAAGAATTCCGATTTACTCACCTGTTATCAGGAGAGAACCCAGTGCTGCATCTTTTAGACCAGCACTGACTCTGAAAAGTAATTCTAAGCGTACTTACCAGTAACTTGTATTTCCTTCCATAGGAATCTATTGTGTGGTTTTCAGCAGAAAAGTTTCTAAGTGTCCATTTTTGAAACTTACAAATATTCCTCTGAAATCAGCCGAAGTACCAATTCCGATTTACTCACCTGTTATCAGGAGAGAACCCAGTGCTGCATCTTTTAAACCAGCACTGACCCTGAAAAGTAAGTCTAAGCGTACTTACCAGTAACTTGTATTTCCTTCCATAGGAATCCATTCTGTGGATTTCAGCAGAAAAGTTTCTAAGTGTCCATTTTTGAAACGTACAAATATTCCTCTAAAATCAGCCGAAATACAAATTCCGATTTACTCACCTGTTATAAGGAGAGAACCCAGTGCTGCATCTTTTAGACCAGCACTGACTCTGAGAAGTAATTCTAAGCGTACTTACCAGTAACTTGTATTTCCTTCCATAGAAATCCATTGTGTGGTTTTCACCAGAAAAGTTGCTAAGTGTCCATTTTTGAAACGTGCAAATATTCTTCTGAAATCAGCCGAACTCCGAATTCCTATTTACTCACCTGTTATCAGGAGAGAACCCAGTGCTGCATCTTTTAACCCAGCACTGACCCTGAAAAGTAATTCTAAGCGTACTTACCAGTAACTTGTGTTTCCTTCCATAGGAATCCATTGTGTGGTTTTCACCAGAAAAGTTTCTAAGTGTCCATTTTTGAAACGTACAAATATTCCTCTAAAATCAGCCAAACTATGAATTCCGATTTACTCACCTGTTATCTGGAGAGAACCCAGTGCTGCATCTTTTAACCCAGCACTGACCCTGAAACGTAAGTCTAAGCGTACTTACTAGTAACTGGTATTTCCTTCTTTAGGAATCCATTGTGTGGTTTTCACCAGAAAAGTTTCTAAGTGTCCATTTTTGAAATGTACAAATATTCCTCTGAAATCAACCGAACAACGAATTCCGATTTACTCACCTGTTATCAGGAGAGAACCCAGGGCTGCATCTTTTAGACCAGCACTGACCCTGAAAAGTAAATCTAAGCGTACTTACCAGTAACTTGTATTTCCTTCCATAGGAATCCATTGTGTGGTTTTCAGCAGAAAAGTTTCTAAGTGTCCATTTTTGAAACGTACAAATATTCCTCGAAAATCAGTCGAACTACGAATTCCGATTTACTCATCTGTTATCAGGAGAGAACCCAGTGCTGCATCTTTTAACCCAGCACTGACCCTGAAAAGTAAGTCTAAGCGTACTTACCAGTAACTTGTATTGTCTTCCATAGGAATCTATTGTGTGGTTTTCAGCAGAAAAGTTTCTAAGTGTCCATTTTTGAAACTTACAAATATTCCTCTGAAATCAGCCGAACTAAGAATTCCGATTTACTCACCTGTTATCAGGAGAGAACCCAGTGCTGCATCTTTTAGACCAGCACTGACTCTGAAAAGTAATTCTAAGCGTACTTACCAGTAACTTGTATTTCCTTCCATAGGAATCTATTGTGTGGTTTTCAGCAGAAAAGTTTCTAAGTGTCCATTTTTGAAACTTACAAATATTCCTCTGAAATCAGCCGAAGTACCAATTCCGATTTACTCACCTGTTATCAGGAGAGAACCCAGTGCTGCATCTTTTAAACCAGCACTGACCCTGAAAAGTAAGTCTAAGCGTACTTACCAGTAACTTGTATTTCCTTCCATAGGAATCCATTCTGTGGATTTCAGCAGAAAAGTTTCTAAGTGTCCATTTTTGAAACATACAAATATTCCTCTAAAAATCAGCCGAACCACGAATTCCGATATACTCACCTGTTATCAGGAGAGAACCCAGTGCTGCATCTTTTAGACCAGCACTGACTCTGAAAAGTAATTCTAAGCGTACTTACCAGTAACTTGTATTTCCTTCCATAGGAATCCATTGTGTGGTTTTCAGCAGAAAAGTTTCTAAGTGTCCATTTTTGAAACTTACAAACATTCCTCTAAAATCAGATGAACTACGAATTCCGATTTACTCACCTGTTATCAGGAGAGAACCCAGTGCTGCATCTTTTAACCCAGCACTGACCCTGAAAAGTAAGTCTAAGCGTACTTACCAGTAACTTGTATTTCCTTCTATAGGAATCCATTGTGTGGTTTTCAGCAGAAAAGTTTCTAAGTGTCCATTTTTGAAACTTACAAATATTCCTCTAAAATCAACCGATCTACGAATTCCGATTTACTAACCTGTTATCAGGAGAGAACCCAGTGCTGCATCTTTTAACCCAGCGCTGAATCTGAAAAGTAAGTCTAAACGTACTTACCAGTAACTTGTATTGTCTTCCATAGGAATCCATTGTGTGGTTTTCAGCAGAAAAGTTTCTAAGTGTCCATTTTTGAAACGTACAAATATTCCTCTAAAATCAGCCGAAATACGAATTCCGATTTACTCACCTGTTATAAGGAGAGAACCCAGTGCTGCATCTTTTAGACCAGCACTGACTCTGAGAAGTAATTCTAAGCGTACTTACCAGTAACTTGTATTTCCTTCCATAGGAATCCATTGTGTGGTTTTCACCAGAAAAGTTGCTAAGTGTCCATTTTTGAAACGTACAAATATTCCTCTAACATCAGCCGAACTACGAATTTATGATTTACTCATCTGTTATCAGGAGAGAACCCAGTGCTGCATCTTTTAACCCAGCACTGACCCTGAAAAGTAAGTCTAAGCGTACTTACCAGTAACTTGTATTGTCTTCCATAGGAATCCATTGTGTGGTTTTCAGCAGAAAAGTTTCTAAGTGTCCAATTTTGAAACGTACAAATAGTCCTCTAAAATCAGCCGAACTACGAATTCCGATATACTCACCTGTTATCAGGAGAGAAGAACCCAGTGCTGCATCTATTAGACCAGCACTGACTCTGAAAAGTAATTCTAAGCGTACTTACCAGTGACTTGTATTTCCTTCCATAGGAATCCATTGTGTGGGTTTCACCAGAAAAGTTGCTAAGTGTCCATTTTTGAGATGTACAAATATTCCACTGAAATCAGCCGAACTCCGAATTCCTATTTACTCACCTGTTATCAGGAGAGAACTCAGTGCTGCATCTTTTAACTAAGCACTGACCCTGAAAAGTATGTCTAAGCGTACTTACCAGTAACTTGTATTTCCTTCCAAAGGAATCCATTGTGTCGGTTTCACCAGAAAAGTTGCTAAGTGTCCATTTTTGAAACGTACAAATATTCCTCTGAAATCAGCCGATCTCCTAATTCCTATTTACTCACCTGTTATCAGGAGAGAACCCAGTGCTGCATCTTTTAACCCAGCACTGACCCTGAAAAGTAAGTCTAAACGTACTACTAGTAACTTGTATTTCCTTCCTTAGGAATCCATTTTGTGGTTTTCAGCAGAAAAGTTTCTAAGTGTCCAATTTTGATACTTACAAATATTCCTCTAAAATCAGCCGAACTAAGAATTCCGATTTACTCACCTGTTATCAGGAGAGAACCCAGTGCTGCATCTTTTAGAACAGCACTGACTCTGAAAAGTAATTCTAAGCGTACTTACCAGTAACTTGTATTTCCTTCCATAGGAATCCATTGTGTGGTTTTCAGCAGAAAAGTTTCTAAGTGTCCATTTTTGAAACGTACAAATATTCCACTAAAATAAGTCGAACTACGAATTCCGATTTACTCATCTGTTATCAGGAGAGAACCCAGTGCTGCATCTTTTAACCCATCACTGACCCTGAAAAGTAAGTCTAAGCGTACTTACCAGTAACTTGTATTGTCTTCCATAGGAATCCATTATTTGGTTTTCAGCAGAAAAGTTTCTAAGTGTCCAATTTTGAAACTTACAAATATTCCTCCAAAATCAGCCGAACTAAGAATTCCGATTTACTCACTTGTTATCAGGAGAGAACCCAGTGCTGCATCTTTTAGACCAGCACTGACTCTGAAAAGTAATTCTAAGCGTACTTACCAGTAACTTGTATTTCCTTCCATAGGAATCTATTGTGTGGTTTTCAGCAGAAAAGTTTCTAATTGTCCATTTTTGAAACTTACAAATATTTCTCTAAAATCAGCCGAAGTACCAATTCCGATTTACTCACCTGTTATCAGGAGAGAACCCAGTGCTGCATCTTTTAAACCAGCACTGACCCTGAAAAGTAAGTCTAAGCGTACTTACCAGTAACTTGTATTTCCTTCCATAGGAATCCATTGTGTGGTTTTCAGCAGAAAAGTTTCTAAGTGTCCATTTTTGAAACGTACAAATATTCCTCTAAAATCAGTCGAACTACGAATTCCGATTTACTCATCTGTTATCAGGAGAGAACCCAGTGCTGCATCTTTTAACCCAGCACTGACCCTGAAAAGTAAGTCTAAGCGTACTTACCAGTAACTTGTATTGTCTTCCATAGGAATCCATTGTGTGGTTTTCAGCAGAAAAGTTTCTAAGTGTCCATTTTTGAAACGTACAAATAGTCCTCTAAAATCAGCCGAACTACGAATTCCGATATACTCACCTGTTATCAGGAGAGAAGAACCCAGTGCTGCATCTATTAGACCAGCACTGACTCTGAAAAGTAATTCTAAGCGTACTTACCAGCAACTTGTATTTCCTTCCATAGGAATCCATTGTGTGGTTTTCAGCAGAAAAGTTTCTAAGTGTCCATTTTTGAAACGTACAAATATTCCTCTAACATCAGCTGAACTACGAATTCCGATTTACTCATCTGTTATCAGGAGAGAACCCAGTGCTGCATCTTTTAACCCAGCACTGACCCTGAAAAGTAAGTCTAAGCGTACTTACCAGTAACTTGTATTGTCTTCCATAGGAATCCATTTTGTGGTTTTCAGCAGAAAAGTTTCTAAGTGTCCAATTTTGATACTTACAAATATTCCTCTAAAATCAGCCGAACTAAGAATTCCGATTTACTCACCTGTTATCAGGAGAGAACCCAGTGCTGCATCTTTTAGAACAGCACTGACTCTGAAAAGTAATTCTAAGCGTACTTACCAGTAACTTGTATTTCCTTCCATAGGAATCCATTGTGTGGTTTTCAGCAGAAAAGTTTCTAAGTGTCCATTTTTGAAACGTACAAATATTCCACTAAAATAAGTCGAACTACGAATTCCGATTTACTCATCTGTTATCAGGAGAGAACCCAGTGCTGCATCTTTTAACCCATCACTGACCCTGAAAAGTAAGTCTAAGCGTACTTACCAGTAACTTGTATTGTCTTCCATAGGAATCCATTATTTGGTTTTCAGCAGAAAAGTTTCTAAGTGTCCAATTTTGAAACTTACAAATATTCCTCCAAAATCAGCCGAACTAAGAATTCCGATTTACTCACTTGTTATCAGGAGAGAACCCAGTGCTGCATCTTTTAGACCAGCACTGACTCTGAAAAGTAATTCTAAGCGTACTTACCAGTAACTTGTATTTCCTTCCATAGGAATCTATTGTGTGGTTTTCAGCAGAAAAGTTTCTAATTGTCCATTTTTGAAACTTACAAATATTTCTCTAAAATCAGCCGAAGTACCAATTCCGATTTACTCACCTGTTATCAGGAGAGAACCCAGTGCTGCATCTTTTAAACCAGCACTGACCCTGAAAAGTAAGTCTAAGCGTACTTACCAGTAACTTGTATTTCCTTCCATAGGAATCCATTGTGTGGTTTTCAGCAGAAAAGTTTCTAAGTGTCCATTTTTGAAACGTACAAATATTCCTCTAAAATCAGTCGAACTACGAATTCCGATTTACTCATCTGTTATCAGGAGAGAACCCAGTGCTGCATCTTTTAACCCAGCACTGACCCTGAAAAGTAAGTCTAAGCGTACTTACCAGTAACTTGTATTGTCTTCCATAGGAATCCATTGTGTGGTTTTCAGCAGAAAAGTTTCTAAGTGTCCATTTTTGAAACGTACAAATATTCCTCTAAAATCAGCCGAAATACGAATTCCGATTTACTCACCTGTTATCAGGAGAGAACCCAGTGCTGCATCTTTTAGACCAGCACTGACTCTGAAAAGTAATTCTAAGCGTACTTACCAGTAACTTGTACTTCCTTCCATAGGAATCTATTGTGTGGTTTTCAGCAGAAAAGTTTCTAAGTGTCCATTTTTGAAACTTACAAATATTCCTCTAAAATCAGCCGAAGTACCAATTCCGATTTACTCACCTGTTATCAGGAGAGAACCCAGTGCTGCATCTTTTAAACCAGCACTGACCCTGAAAAGTAAGTCTAAGCGTACTTACCAGTAACTTGTATTTCCTTCCATAGGAATCCATTCTGTGGTTTTCAGCAGAAAAGTTTCTAAGTGTCCATTTTTGAAACATACAAATATTCCTCTAAAGTCAGCCGAACTACGAATTCCGATATACTCACCTGTTATCAGGAGAGAACCCAGTGCTGCATCTTTTAGACCAGCACTGAAGGGGGGAGAGAGACTGTTGTCCTACAATTGTTGCTCAGGCCACCTTTTAATCTTTTAAAAATAACTAATGCTATTTGCACATTTTGTTACATTGCACTGTGTTTTTTAAAAAACGTGGGAATCAGTTTCGTCGATCATTTCATAGCGCGGAGCCCATTTTAGACTGGGATCACTCTGATTGGGTCAGCGCTATAGTTGTTTCGTCGCCCACTATAAAACACGCAATGGCGCGACCGCGCCAAAGGCAAGCCCATCTGCGCCCGTCCGCGCCAAGACCGCGGCCTGCGCCATGGGCTCTGTGCGTGGTGAAAGAATCAGCTATCAGCAGGACGAACTTATGACATTAAACACTGGTAAGTGCCTGTTGCCGGCCCTATTGCTCGATCATGATACAGTGGGCCCCAATTGCTGCATAACATGTGGCCTGAAAACAGTTTTTAATCCGGTTACAAGCACCATTGATACTCTGAACAATTCTTGTATCTAGCCATTGGCTCACCCCACTGGCAACATTGACTCATTAGCAGTGAACCCAAATTCTGGAAACATTTCATATAGCGCTAACAAACTGAACTGTGTCTTATTTAATACAAGGTCAATGTCAAAACATAAATATGAACTAGAGCACCTTATATCAGCCACTAGTCCGGACCTGGTTTTTCTCACGGAAACCTGGGCATCCGTCTCCTTTGCTCCAGATTGGAATATCGCTATCCCTCCGGGCTACTCACTGGTGCAAGTAGATAGAACAGGAACGGTCGGAGGAGGTATTGCGCTTATCTATCGCTCCGACCTCAAAATTGCTTTCAAACAAGAATCCACACTAGAGGCCGAAGCTATGTCATTTATCGTAAAATTTAATAACTCTGAACTTCTTTCTGGTCTACTGATTTACAGACCACCAGGACTAAGAGCTCCTTTTACTAAATCCCTACAGACTTTTCTAGAATCTTGTTTTGATACCGCAACGCTTACGGTCTTAGGTGATTTTAATTTCCACTTAGATGACCTAAACAATTCAGACTCAGCTAATCTAATTGATAACATGGCAGGGTATGGGTTGCGGCAAATCATATCACAACCCACTCACTTAGCGGGGCACATATTAGATGGAATCTTCACTAACAACGACAAGATTGAAGTGAAAGATATACAACGGGTCCCGTGGTCGGATCACGCAGTAATATATTTTAAAGTGAACTATTACCTCTCCTCAATTGGACGGAAAGCCCGCCCTCAGCTAGTAAATACCCGTCCTTGGAAGGACATACAAAGTGAGGAATTAGCTAATACCCTGATAAATAGCTTTCCCCACCTGGAGGATAGTAATGGAGGGGCCACTAACTTCGATTCTTGGATTTGCAAGGCAATAGATAAACTAGCCCCAGAGAAATACTCCCAACCTAAAAGACGCTTACTGACCTCACCTTGATACACAGCAGAATTGAAGCTTGCCAAAATTAAATGTAGGCGGCAGGAACGTCTCTGGAGATCCAATTACAGTTTGGTACTAAAGAAGGAATATAATCAAACTCTGGAACGATATAAATATTTAATCAAACAAGCTAAAACGACATACTTTACAAACAAAATACAAGAGGCAAAAAATTCCTCTAAGGAACTTTTTAAAATAGTGACCTCCCTTACTAAGAGCCCCAACGATATTATCTTTCGCCCGGATCCAAACTTCGTTGACAATCTTGCCCTTTTCTTTCAACATAAGATTCAAGACGTATATAATGAACTCCAGAAGTCTCAGTCTGAGCCTGGGAAGAATATAGGCAACCCCATGGAGGATCCTATATTGCTCAACGGCCTGTCCCAATTCTCTTCTCTTAGTGAAAAACAAGTCAGTGATAATCTACTTCAAATAAAATCTGGTTCTCCCCTTGATCCCTGCCCTCCTCGTATATTCCACCTGGCCCCTACAGCAATAAGTGCATTTTTGACTCCCCTGTTAAATAAGATCATTAGTTCGGGTCATTAGTTCGGGAGTTTTCCCTTCAAGTTGGAAAAAGGCCTGCATAAGGCCCATTCTTTAAAAATCCTCACTTGACCCACAGGATATTAAACATTACCGTCCTATTTTCTGTCTCCCATTTCCATCTAAAATACTAGAAAAAGCTATCAACCGGGAGCTAATGGAATTTATAGACACGAACAGCTCCTTGGACACAACACAATATGGATTCAGACCACGTCACTCAACAGAATCAGCCTTAATAATGGCAACGGAAGAAATCCGTACAGTCATGGATAATGGGGGCAGGGCTATCCTTGTCCTTCTTGATCTAACGGCGACATTTGACACCGTTAATCATAGAGTATTACTAGAAAGACTGAATCTATTAGGCATTAAAGACTCTGCTCTAGCGCTTCTTCATTCTTTCCTCGATTCCAGATCACAGCAAATCCATTGGGATGGACTTCAGTCTGAAGAATTTTCTCTCCCTTGTGGCGTTCCTCAGGGATCAGCACTATCCCCCACACTGTTCAATCTGTATGTAACACCACTGGCAAACCTAATAAAAGATCATGGGTTAAAGCTAGTATCTTATGCAGACGATACCCAGCTGGTGGTGTCTCTGACGCAAAGTGTCGAAGTCACTGCGGAGAGATTCAGAAAATGCCTCTCCAGTGTGATGAGATGGATGAGCACGAATTTTCTCAAGCTCAACACCGAGAAGACGGAGGTAATTGAATTCGGTCACAAACCGTCTATCTGGAACCACCTCTGGTGGCCACCAGAAGCAGGTATCTGCCCAGTTCCCGCACCCAAAGGGAAGAACCTAGGCTTTCTGGTTGACAAAGACCTTTCATTAACTTTTCAAGTCAACCAGGTTAGCCCGACCTGTTTCCTGATGATCAAGATGCTCCAGAAGATACTGCCTTTTATCCCTCTTTCCTTAAGAAAAACTGTAGTGGGGGCTTTAGTCCTGTCCCGTATAGATTATTGCAACGCATTATATTCTGGGATTGGTGAGCGACAGCTCTCGAAGCTCCAGTCCTTGCAAAATGCGGCAGTAAGAGTACTGCTAGATCTCCCGAAACATCATCCCACATCATTAAACATGAGGAGACTCCACTGGCTCCCTGTGCGTAATAGGATACAGTTTAAGACCTTATGCCTTGAACATAAAGCTGTGCATGGAGGAGGTGCAGATGATATGAAGTCTCTTTTCCCTCGCTATGCTCCAACTCGCACACTCAGATCCACTAGTATGGGCCTAGTCTACCTATTGAGATTTGAGAGGGCCCGGTGGGGAGGCATGGCCTTCTCATTCCAGGCAGCAAGATTATGGAACACTCTACCAACAGAACTACGATTAGGAGCAAATAAGATCCTGTTCAGAAAGGTCTTGAAAACCTGGCTCTTCACCAAATCTTAGACCTTCTCCGCTCACCTCCTTCTATCACAGCGCCAAGACGCCTCGGCATAAGTGCGCTTAATAAAATATCTCAGTCTGTCAGTCAGCACTGACTCTGAAGAGTAATTCTAAGCGTACTTACCAGTAACTTGTATTTCCTTACATAGGAATCCATTTTGTGGTTTTCACCAGAAAGGTTTCTAAATGTCCATTTTTGAAACGTACAAATATTCCTCTAAAATCAGCCGAACTACGAATTCCGATTTACTCACCTGTTATCAGGAGAGAACCCAGTGCTGCATCTTTTAACCCGGCACTGACCCTGAAAAGTAAGTCTAAGCGTACTTACCAGTAACTTGTATTTCCTTCCATAGGAATCCATTGTGTTGTTTTCAGCAGAAAAGTTTCTGAGTGTCCATTTTTGAAACATACAAATATTCCTCTAAAATCAGCAGAACTAAGAATTCCGATTTACTCACCTGTTATCAGGAGAGAACCCAGTGCTGCATCTTTTAGACCAGCACTGGCTCTGAAAAGTAATTCTAAGCGTACTTACCAGTAACTTGTATTTCCTTCCATAGGAATCCATTGTGTGGTTTTCACCAGAAAGGTTTCTAAGTGTCCATTTTTGAAACTTATAAACATTCCTCTAAAATCAGATGAACTACGAATTCCGATTTACTCATCTGTTATCAGGAGAGAACCCAGTGCTGCATCTTTTAACCCAGCACTGACCCTGAAAAGTAAGTCTAAGCGTACTTACCAGTAACTTGTATTGTCTTCCATAGGAATCCATTGTGTGGTTTTCAGCAGAAAAGTTTCTAAGTGTCCAATTTTGAAACTTACAAATATTCCTCTAAAATCAGCCGAACTAAGAATTCCGATTTACTCACCTGTTATCAGGAGAGTACCCAGTGCTGCATCTTTTAGACCAGCACTGACTCTGAAAAGTAATTCTAAGCGTACTTACCAGTAACTTGTATTTCCTTCCATAGGAATCTATTGTGTGGTTTTCAGCAGAAAAGTTTCTAAGTGTCCATTTTTGAAACTTACAAATATTCCTCTAAAATCAGCCGAAGTACCAATTCCGATTTACTCACCTGTTATCAGGAGAGAACCCAGTGCTGCATCTTTTAAACCAGCACTGACCCTGAAAAGTAAGTCTAAGCGTACTTACCAGTAACTTGTATTTCCTTCCATAGGAATCCATTCTGTGGTTTTCAGCAGAAAAGTTTCTAAGTGTCCATTTTTGAAACATACAAATATTCCTCTAAAGTCAGCCGAACTACGAATTCCGATATACTCACCTGTTATCAGGAGAGAACCCAGTGCTGCATCTTTTAGACCAGCACTGAAGGGGGGAGAGAGACTGTTGTCCTACAATTGTTGCTCAGGCCACCTTTTAATCTTTTAAAAATAACTAATGCTATTTGCACATTTTGTTACATTGCACTGTGTTTTTTAAAAAACGTGGGAATCAGTTTCGTCGATCATTTCATAGCGCGGAGCCCATTTTAGACTGGGATCACTCTGATTGGGTCAGCGCTATAGTTGTTTCGTCGCCCACTATAAAACACGCAATGGCGCGACCGCGCCAAATTCAAGCCCATCTGCGCCCGTCCGCGCCAAGACCGCGGCCTGCGCCATGGGCTCTGTGCGTGGTGAAAGAATCAGCTATCAGCAGGACGAACTTATGACATTAAACACTGGTAAGTGCCTGTTGCCGGCCCTATTGCTCGATCATGATACAGTGGGCCCCAATTGCTGCATAACATGTGGCCTGAAAACAGTTTTTAATCCGGTTACAAGCACCATTGATACTCTGAACAATTCTTGTATCTAGCCATTGGCTCACCCCACTGGCAACATTGACTCATTAGCAGTGAACCCAAATTCTGGAAACATTTCATATAGCGCTAACAAACTGAACTGTGTCTTATTTAATACAAGGTCAATGTCAAAACATAAATATGAACTAGAGCACCTTATATCAGCCACTAGTCCGGACCTGGTTTTTCTCACGGAAACCTGGGCATCCGTCTCCTTTGCTCCAGATTGGAATATCGCTATCCCTCCGGGCTACTCACTGGTGCAAGTAGATAGAACAGGAACGGTCGGAGGAGGTATTGCGCTTATCTATCGCTCCGACCTCAAAATTGCTTTCAAACAAGAATCCACACTAGAGGCCGAAGCTATGTCATTTATCGTAAAATTTAATAACTCTGAACTTCTTTCTGGTCTACTGATTTACAGACCACCAGGACTAAGAGCTCCTTTTACTAAATCCCTACAGACTTTTCTAGAATCTTGTTTTGATACCGCAACGCTTACGGTCTTAGGTGATTTTAATTTCCACTTAGATGACCTAAACAATTCAGACTCAGCTAATCTAATTGATAACATGGCAGGGTATGGGTTGCGGCAAATCATATCACAACCCACTCACTTAGCGGGGCACATATTAGATGGAATCTTCACTAACAACGACAAGATTGAAGTGAAAGATATACAACGGGTCCCGTGGTCGGATCACGCAGTAATATATTTTAAAGTGAACTATTACCTCTCCTCAATTGGACGGAAAGCCCGCCCTCAGCTAGTAAATACCCGTCCTTGGAAGGACATACAAAGTGAGGAATTAGCTGATACCCTGATAAATAGCTTTCCCCACCTGGAGGATAGTAATGGAGGGGCCACTAACTTCGATTCTTGGATTTGCAAGGCAATAGATAAACTAGCCCCAGAGAAATACTCCCAACCTAAAAGACGCTTACTGACCTCACCTTGATACACAGCAGAATTGAAGCTTGCCAAAATTAAATGTAGGCGGCAGGAACGTCTCTGGAGATCCAATTACAGTTTGGTACTAAAGAAGGAATATAATCAAACTCTGGAACGATATAAATATTTAATCAAACAAGCTAAAACGACATACTTTACAAACAAAATACAAGAGGCAAAAAATTCCTCTAAGGAACTTTTTAAAATAGTGACCTCCCTTACTAAGAGCCCCAACAATATTATCTTTCGCCCGGATCAAAACTTCGTTGACAATCTTGCCCTTTTCTTTCAACATAAGATTCAAGACGTATATAATGAACTCCAGAAGTCTCAGTCTGAGCCTGGGAAGAATATAGGCAACCCCATGGAGGATCCTATATTGCTCAACGGCCTGTCCCAATTCTCTTCTCTTAGTGAAAAACAAGTCAGTGATAATCTACTTCAAATAAAATCTGGTTCTCCCCTTGATCCCTGCCCTCCTCGTATATTCCACCTGGCCCCTACAGCAATAAGTGCATTTTTGACTCCCCTGTTAAATAAGATCATTAGTTCGGGTCATTAGTTCGGGAGTTTTCCCTTCAAGTTGGAAAAAGGCCTGCATAAGGCCCATGCTTTAAAAATCCTCACTTGACCCACAGGATATTAAACATTACCGTCCTATTTTCTGTCTCCCATTTCCATCTAAAATACTAGAAAAAGCTATCAACCGGGAGCTAATGGAATTTATAGACACGAACAGCTCCTTGGACACAACACAATATGGATTCAGACCACGTCACTCAACAGAATCAGCCTTAATAATGGCAACGGAAGAAATCCGTACAGTCATGGATAATGGGGGCAGGGCTATCCTTGTCCTTCTTGATCTAACGGCGACATTTGACACCGTTAATCATAGAGTATTACTAGAAAGACTGAATCTATTAGGCATTAAAGACTCTGCTCTAGCGCTTCTTCATTCTTTCCTCGATTCCAGATCACAGCAAATCCATTGGGATGGACTTCAGTCTGAAGAATTTTCTCTCCCTTGTGGCGTTCCTCAGGGATCAGCACTATCCCCCACACTGTTCAATCTGTATGTAACACCACTGGCAAACCTAATAAAAGATCATGGGTTAAAGCTAGTATCTTATGCAGACGATACCCAGCTGGTGGTGTCTCTGACGCAAAGTGTCGAAGTCACTGCGGAGAGATTCAGAAAATGCCTCTCCAGTGTGATGAGATGGATGAGCACGAATTTTCTCAAGCTCAACACCGAGAAGACGGAGGTAATTGAATTCGGTCACAAACCGTCTATCTGGAACCACCTCTGGTGGCCACCAGAAGCAGGTATCTGCCCAGTTCCCGCACCCAAAGGGAAGAACCTAGGCTTTCTGGTTGACAAAGACCTTTCATTAACTTTTCAAGTCAACCAGGTTAGCTCGACCTGTTTCCTGATGATCAAGATGCTCCAGAAGATACTGCCTTTTATCCCTCTTTCCTTAAGAAAAACTGTAGTGGGGGCTTTAGTCCTGTCCCGTATAGATTATTGCAACGCATTATATTCTGGGATTGGTGAGCGACAGCTGTTGAAGCTCCAGTCCTTGCAAAATGCGGCAGTAAGAGTACTGCTAGATCTCCCGAAACATCATCCCACATCATTAAACATGAGGAGACTCCACTGGCTCCCTGTGCGTAATAGGATACAGTTTAAGACCTTATGCCTTGAACATAAAGCTGTGCATGGAGGAGGTGCAGATGATATGAAGTCTCTTTTCCCTCGCTATGCTCCAACTCGCACACTCAGATCCACTAGTATGGGCCTAGTCTACCTATTGAGATTTGAGAGGGCCCGGTGGGGAGGCATGGCCTTCTCATTCCAGGCAGCAAGATTATGGAACACTCTACCAACAGAACTACGATTAGGAGCAAATAAGATCCTGTTCAGAAAGGTCTTGAAAACCTGGCTCTTCACCAAATCTTAGACCTTCTCCGCTCACCTCCTTCTATCACAGCGCCAAGACGCCTCGGCATAAGTGCGCTTAATAAAATATCTCAGTCTGTCAGTCAGCACTGACTCTGAAGAGTAATTCTAAGCGTACTTACCAGTAACTTGTATTTCCTTACATAGGAATCCATTTTGTGGTTTTCACCAGAAAGGTTTCTAAATGTCCATTTTTGAAACGTACAAATATTCCTCTAAAATCAGCCGAACTACGAATTCCGATTTACTCACCTGTTATCAGGAGAGAACCCAGTGCTGCATCTTTTAACCCGGCACTGACCCTGAAAAGTAAGTCTAAGCGTACTTACCAGTAACTTGTATTTCCTTCCATAGGAATCCATTGTGTTGTTTTCAGCAGAAAAGTTTCTGAGTGTCCAATTTTGAAACTTACAAATATCCCTCTAAAATCAGCCGAACTACGAATTCCGATTTACTCACCTGTTATCAGGAGAGAACCCAGGGCTGCATCTTTTAGACCAGCACTGACCCTGAAAAGTAATTCTAAGCGTACTTACCAGTAACTTGTATTTCCTTCCATAGGAATCTATTGTGTGGTTTTCAGCAGAAAAGTTTCTAAGTGTCCATTTTTGAAACATACAAATATTCCTCTAAAATCAGCAGAATTAAGAATTCCGATTTACTCACCTGTTATCAGGAGAGAACCCAGTGCTGCATCTTTTAGACCAGCACTGGCTCTGAAAAGTAATTCTAAGCGTACTTACCAGTAACTTGTATTTCCTTCCATAGGAATCCATTGTGTGGTTTTCACCAGAAAGGTTTCTAAATGTCCATTTTTGAAACTTATAAACATTCCTCTAAAATCAGATGAACTACGAATTCCGATTTACTCATCTGTTATCAGGAGAGAACCCAGTGCTGCATCTTTTAACCCAGCACTGACCCTGAAAAGTAAGTCTAAGCGTACTTACCAGTAACTTGTATTGTCTTCCATAGGAATCCATTGTGTGGTTTTCAGCAGAAAAGTTTCTAAGTGTCCAATTTTGAAACTTACAAATATTCCTCTAAAATCAGCCGAACTAAGAATTCCGATTTACTCACCTGTTATCAGGAGAGTACCCAGTGCTGCATCTTTTAGACCAGCACTGACTCTGAAAAGTAATTCTAAGCGTACTTACCAGTAACTTGTATTTCCTTCCATAGGAATCTATTGTGTGGTTTTCAGCAGAAAAGTTTCTAAGTGTCCATTTTTGAAACGTACAAATATTCCTCTAAAACCAGCAGAACTACGAATTCCGATTTACTCACCTGTTATCAGGAGAGAACCCAGTGCTGCATCTTTTAACCCAGCACTGACCCTCAAAAGGAAGTCTAAGCGTACTTACTAGTAACTTGTATTTCCTTCCTTAAGAATCCATTATGTGGTTTTCAGCAGAAAAGTTTCTAAGTGTCCATTTTTGAAACATACAAATATTCTTCTAAAATCAGCAGAACTAAGAATTCCGATTTACTCACCTGTTATCAGGAGAGAACCCAGTGCTGCATCTTTTAACCCAGCACTGAATCTGAAAAGTATGTTTAAGTGCACTTACCAGTAACTTGTATTTCCTTCCTGAGGAATCCATTGTGTGGTTTTCAGCAGAAAAGTTTCTAAGTGTCCATTTTTAAAACGTACAAATATTCCTCTGAAATCAACCGAACAACGAATTCCGATTTACCCACCTGTTATCAGGAGAGAACCCAGGGCTGCATATTTTAGACCAGCACTGACCCTGAAAAGTAAATCTAAGCGTACTTACCAGTAATTTGGATTTCCTTCCATAGGAATCCATTGTGTGGTTTTCACCAGAAAAGTTTCTAAGTGTCCATTTTTGAAACGTACAAATATTCCTCTAAAGTCAGCCAAACTCCGAATTCCTATTTACTCACCTGTTATCAGAAAAGAACTCAGTGCTGCATCTTTTAACCCAGCACTGACCCTGAAAAGTATGTCTAAGCGTACTTACCAGTAACTTGTATTTCCTTCCATAGGAATCCATTGTGTGGGTTTCACCAGAAAAGTTGCTAAGTGTCCCTTTTTGAAATGTACAAATATTCCTCTGAAATCAGCCGATCTCCGAATTCCTATTTAATCACCTGTTATCAGGAGAGAACCCAGTGCTGCATCTTTTAACCCAGCACTGACCCTGAAAAGTAAGTCTAAACGTACTTACCAGTAACTTGTATTGTCTTCCATAGGAATCCATTGTGTGGTTTTCAGCAGAAAAGTTTCTAAGTGTCCATTTTTGAAACGTACAAATATTCCTCTAAAATCAGCCGAAATGCGAATTCCGATATACTCACCTGTTATCAGGAGAGAACCCAGTGCTGCATCTTTTAGACCAGTACTGACTCTGAAAAGTAATTCTAAGCGTACTTACCAGTAACTTGTATTTCCTTCCATAGGAATCCATTGTCTGGTTTTCACCAGAAAAGTTTCTAAGTGTCCATTTTTGAAACGTACAAATATTCCTCTGAAATCAGCCGAACTCCGAATTCCTATTTACTCACCTGTTATCAGGAGAGAACCCAGTGCTGTATCTTTTAACCCAGCACTGAACCTGAAAAGTATGTCTAAGCGTACTTACCAGTAACTTGTATTTCCTTCCATAGGAATCCATTGTGTGGTTTTCACCAGAAAAGTTTCTAAGTGTCCATTTTTGAAATGTACAAATATTCCTCTGAAATCAACCGAACAACGAATTCCGATTTACTCACCTGTTATCAGGAGAGAACCCAGTGCTGCATCTTTTAGACCAGTACTGACTCTGAAAAGTAATTCTAAGCGTACTTACCAGTAACTTGTATTTCCTTCCATAGGAATCCATTGTCTGGTTTTCACCAGAAAAGTTTCTAAGTGTCCATTTTTGAAACGTACAAATATTCCTCTGAAATCAGCCGATCTCCGAATTCCTATTTAATCACCTGTTATCAGGAGAGAACCCAGTGCTGCATCTTTTAACCCAGCACTGACCCTGAAAAGTAAGTCTAAACGTACTTACCAGTAACTTGTATTTCCTTCCATAGTAATCCATTGTGTGGTTTTCAGCAGAAAAGTTTCTAAGTGTCCATTTTTGAAACGTACAAATATTCCTCAAAAATCAGCCGAACTCCGAATTCCGATATACTCACCTGTTATCAGGAGAGAACCCAGTGCTGCATCTTTTAGACCAGTACTGACTCTGAAAAGTAATTCTAAGCGTACTTACCAGTAACTTGTATTTCCTTCCATAGGAATCCATTGTCTGGTTTTCACCAGAAAAGTTTCTAAGTGTCCATTTTTGAAACGTACAAATATTCCTCTGAAATCAGCTGAACTCCGAATTCCTATTTACTCACCTGTTATCAGGAGAGAACCCAGTGCTGTATCTTTTAACCCAGCACTGAACCTGAAAAGTATGTCTAAGCGTACTTACCAGTAACTTGTATTTCCTTCCATAGGAATCCATTGTGTGGTTTTCACCAGAAAAGTTTCTAAGTGTCCATTTTTGAAATGTACAAATATTCCTCTGAAATCAACCGAACAACGAATTCCGATTTACTCACCTGTTATCAGGAGAGAACCCAGTGCTGCATCTTTTAACCCAGCACTGACCCTGAAAAGTAAGTCTAAGCGTACTTACCAGTAACTTGTATTTCCTTCCATAGGAATCCATTGTCTGGTTTTCACCAGAAAAGTTTCTAAGTGTCCATTTTTGAAACTTACAAATATTCCTCTAAAATCAGCCGATCTACGAATTCCGATTTAATCACCTGTTATCAGGAGAGAACCCAGTGCTGCATCTTTTAACCCAGCACTGAATCTGAAAAGTATGTTTAAGTGCACTTACCAGTAACTTGTATTTCCTTCCTGAGGAATCCATTGTGTGGTTTTCAGCAGAAAAGTTTCTAAGTGTCCATTTTTAAAACGTACAAATATTCCTCTGAAATCAACCGAACAACGAATTCCGATTTACTCACCTGTTATCAGGAGAGAACCCAGGGCTGCATATTTTAGACCAGCACTGACCCTGAAAAGTAAATCTAAGCGTACTTACCAGTAATTTGTATTTCCTTCCATAGGAATCCATTGTGTGGTTTTCACCAGAAAAGTTTCTAAGTGTCCATTTTTGAAACGTACAAATATTCCTCTAAAGTCAGCCGAACTCCGAATTCCTATTTACTCACCTGTTATCAGAAGAGAACTCAGTGCTGCATCTTTTAACCCAGCACTGACCCTGAAAAGTATGTCTAAGCGTACTTACCAGTAACTTGTATTTCCTTCCATAGGAATCCATTGTGTGGGTTTCACCAGAAAAGTTGCTAAGTGTCCCTTTTTGAAACGTACAAATATTCCTCTGAAATCAGCCGATCTCGGAATTCCTATTTACTCACCTGTTATCAGGAGAGAACCCAGTGCTGCATCTTTTAACCCAGCACTGACCCTGAAAAGTAAGTCTAAACGTACTTACCAGTAACTTGTATTGTCTTCCATAGGAATCCATTGTGTGGTTTTCAGCAGAAAAGTTTCTAAGTGTCCATTTTTGAAACGTACAAATATTCCTTTAAAATCAGCCGAAATGCGAATTCCGATTTACTCACCTGTTATAAGGAGAGAACCCAGTGCTGCATCTTTTAGACCAGCACTGATTCTGAGAAGTAATTCTAAGCGTACTTACCAGTAACTTGTATTTCCTTCCATAGTAATCCATTGTGTGGTTTTCAGCAGAAAAGTTTCTAAGTGTCCATTTTTGAAACGTACAAATATTCCTCTAAAATCAGCCGAACTCCGAATTCCGATATACTCACCTGTTATCAGGAGAGAACACAGTGCTGCATCTTTTAGACCAGTACTGACTCTGAAAAGTAATTCTAAGCGTACTTACCAGTAACTTGTATTTCCTTCCATAGGAATCCATTGTCTGGTTTTCACCAGAAAAGTTTCTAAGTGTCCATTTTTGAAACGTACAAATATTCCTCTGAAATCAGCCGAACTCCGAATTCCTATTTACTCACCTGTTATCAGGAGAGAACCCAGTGCTGTATCTTTTAACCCAGCCCTGAAACTGAAAAGTATGTCTAAGCGTACTTACCAGTAACTTGTATTTCCTTCCATAGGAATCCATTGTGTGGTTTTCACCAGAAAAGTTTCTAAGTGTCCATTTTTGAAATGTACAAATATTCCTCTGAAATCAACCGAACAACAAATTCCGATTTACTCACCTGTTATCAGGAGAGAACCCAGGGCTGCATCTTTTAGACCAGCACTGACCCTGAAAAGTAAATCTAAGCGTACTTACCAGTAATTTGTATTTCCTTCCATAGGAATCCATTGTGTGGTTTTCACCAGAAAAGTTTCTAAGTGTCCATTTTTGAAACGTACAAATATTCCTCTAAAACCAGCAGAACTACGAATTCCGATTTACTCACCTGTTATCAGGAGAGAACCCAGTGCTGCATCTTTTAACCCAGCACTGACCCTCAAAAGTAAGTCTAAGCGTACTTACTAGTAACTTGTATTTCCTTCCTTAAGAATCCATTATGTGGTTTATAGCAGAAAAGTTTCTAAGTGTCCATTTTTGAAACATACAAATATTCCTCTAAAATCAGCAGAACTAAGAATTCCGATTTACTCACCTGTTATCAGGAGAGAACCCAGTGCTGCATCTTTTCGACCAGCACTGGCTCTGAAAAGTAATTCTAAGCGTACTTACCAGTAACTTGTATTTCCTTCCATAGGAATCCATTGTGTGGTTTTCAACAGAAAAGTTTCAGAGCGTCCATTTTTGAAACGTACAAACATTCCTCTAAAATCAGCCGAACTACGAATTCCGATTTACTCACCTGTTATCAGGAGAGAACCCAGTGCTGCATCTTTTAGACCAGCACTGACTCTGAAAAGTAATTCTAAGCGTACTTACCAGTAACTTGTATTTCCTTCCATAGGAATCCATTGTGTGGGTTTCACCAGAAAAGTTGCTAAGTGTCCATTTTTGAGATGTACAAATATTCCACTGAAATCAGCCGAACTCCGAATTCCTATTTACTCACCTGTTATCAGGAGAGAACTCAGTGCTGCATCTTTTAACCCAGCACTGACCCTGAAAAGTATGTCTAAGCGTACTTACCAGTAACTTGTATTTCCTTCCAAAGGAATCCATTGTGTCTGTTTCACCAGAAAAGTTGCTAAGTGTCCATTTTTGAAACGTACAAATATTCCTCTGAAATCAGCCGATCTCCTAATTCCTATTTATTCACCTGTTATCAGGAGAGAACCCAGTGCTGCATCTTTTAACCCAGCACTGACCCTGAAAAGTAAGTCTAAACGTACTACTAGTAACTTGTATTTCCTTCCTTAGGAATCCATTGTGTGGTTTTCAGCAGAAAAGTTTCTAAGTGTCCATTTTTGAAACGTACAAATAGTCCTCTAAAATCAGCCGAACTATGAATTCCGATATACTCACCTGTTATCAGGAGAGAAGAACCCAGTGCTGCATCTATTAGACCAGCACTGACTCTGAAAAGTAATTCTAAGCGTACTTACCAGCAACTTGTATTTCCTTCCATAGGAATCCATTGTGTGGTTTTCAGCAGAAAAGTTTCTAAGTGTCCATTTTTGAAACGTACAAATATTCCTCTAACATCAGCTGAACTACGAATTCCGATTTACTCATCTGTTATCAGGAGAGAACCCAGTGCTGCATCTTTTAACCCAGCACTGACCCTGAAAAGTAAGTCTAAGCGTACTTACCAGTAACTTGTATTGTCTTCCATAGGAATCCATTGTGTGGTTTTCAGCAGAAAAGTTTCTAAGTGTCCAATTTTGATACTTACAAATATTCCTCTAAAATCAGCCGAACTAAGAATTCCGATTTACTCACCTGTTATCAGGAGAGAACCCAGTGCTGCATCTTTTAGACCAGCACTGACTCTGAAAAGTAAGTCTAAGCGTACTTACCAGTAACTTGTATTGTCTTCCATAGGAATCCATTATTTGGTTTTCAGCAGAAAAGTTTCTAAGTGTCCAATTTTGAAACTTACAAATATTCCTCCAAAATCAGCCGAACTAAGAATTCCGATTTACTCACTTGTTATCAGGAGAGAACCCAGTGCTGCATCTTTTAGACCAGCACTGACTCTGAAAAGTAATTCTAAGCGTACTTACCAGTAACTTGTATTTCCTTCCATAGGAATCTATTGTGTGGTTTTCAGCAGAAAAGTTTCTAATTGTCCATTTTTGAAACTTACAAATATTTCTCTAAAATCAGCCGAAGTACCAATTCCGATTTACTCACCTGTTATCAGGAGAGAACCCAGTGCTGCATCTTTTAAACCAGCACTGACCCTGAAAAGTAAGTCTAAGCGTACTTACCAGTAACTTGTATTTCCTTCCATAGGAATCCATTCTGTGGTTTTGAGCAGAAAAGTTTCTAAGTGTCCATTTTTGAAACGTACAAATATTCCTCTAAAATCAGTCGAACTATGAATTCCGATTTACTCACCTGTTATCAGGAGAGAACCCAGTGCTGCATCTTTTAAACCAGCACTGACCCTGAAAAGTAAGTCTAAGCGTACTTACCAGTAACTTGTATTTCCTTCCATAGGAATCCATTGTGTGGTTTTCAGCAGAAAAGTTTCTAAGTGTCCATTTTTGAAACGTACAAATATTCCTCTAAAATCAGTCGAACTACGAATTCCGATTTACTCATCTGTTATCAGGAGAGAACCCAGTGCTGCATCTTTTAACCCAGCACTGACCCTGAAAAGTATGTCTAAGCGTACTTACCAGTAACTTGTATTGTCTTCCATAGGAATCCATTGTGTGGTTTTCAGCAGAAAAGTTTCTAAGTGTCCAATTTTGAAACTTAAAAATATTCCTCTAAAATCAGCCGAACTAAGAATTCCGATTTACTCACCTGTTATCAGGAGAGAACCCAGTGCTGCATCTTTTAGACCAGCACTGACTCTGAAAAGTAATTCTAAGCGTACTTACCAGTAACTTGTATTTCCTTCCATAGGAATCTATTGTGTGGTTTTCAGCAGAAAAGTTTCTAAGTGTCCATTTTTGAAACTTACAAATATTCCTCTAAAATCAGCCGAAGTACCAATTCCGATTTACTCACCTGTTATCAGGAGAGAACCCAGTGCTGCATCTTTTAAACCAGCACTGACCCTGAAAAGTAAGTCTAAGCGTACTTACCAGTAACTTGTATTTCCTTCCATAGGAATCCATTCTGTGGTTTTCAGCAGAAAAGTTTCTAAGTGTCCATTTTTGAAACATACAAATATTCCTCTAAAGTCAGCCGAACTACGAATTCCGATATACTCACCTGTTATCAGGAGAGAACCCAGTGCTGCATCTTTTAGACCAGCACTGAAGGGGTAGAGAGACTGTTGTCCTACAATTGTTGCTCAGGCCACCTTTTAATCTTTTAAAAATAACTAATGCTATTTGCACATTTTGTTACATTGCACTGTGTTTTTTAAAAAACGTGGGAATCAGTTTCGTCGATCATTTCATAGCGCGGAGCCCATTTTAGACTGGGATCACTCTGATTGGGTCAGCGCTATAGTTGTTTCGTCGCCCACTATAAAACACGCAATGGCGCGACCGCGCCAAAGGCAAGCCCATCTGCGCCCGTCCGCACCAAGACCGCGGCCTGCGCCATGGGCTCTGTGCGTGGTGAAAGAATCAGCTATCAGCAGGACGAACTTATGACATTAAACACTGGTAAGTGCCTGTTGCCGGCCCTATTGCTCGATCATGATACAGTGGGCCCCAATTGCTGCATAACATGTGGCCTGAAAACAGTTTTTAATCCGGTTACAAGCACCATTGATACTCTGAACAATTCTTGTATCTAGCCATTGGCTCACCCCACTGGCAACATTGACTCATTAGCAGTGAACCCAAATTCTGGAAACATTTCATATAGCGCTAACAAACTGAACTGTGTCTTATTTAATACAAGGTCAATGTCAAAACATAAATATGAACTAGAGCACCTTATATCAGCCACTAGACCGGACCTGGTTTTTCTCACGGAAACCTGGGCATCCGTCTCCTTTGCTCCAGATTGGAATATCGCTATCCCTCCGGGCTACTCACTGGTGCAAGTAGATAGAACAGGAACGGTCGGAGGAGGTATTGCGCTTATCTATCGCTCCCACCTCAAAATTGCTTTCAAACAAGAATCCACACTAGAGGCCGAAGCTATGTCATTTATCGTAAAATTTAATAACTCTGAACTTCTTTCTGGTCTACTGATTTACAGACCACCAGGACTAAGAGCTCCTTTTACTAAATCCCTACAGACTTTTCTAGAATCTTGTTTTGATACCGCAACGCTTACGGTCTTAGGTGATTTTAATTTCCACTTAGATGACCTAAACAATTCAGACTCAGCTAATCTAATTGATAACATGGCAGGGTATGGGTTGCGGCAAATCATATCACAACCCACTCACTTAGCGGGGCACATATTAGATGGAATCTTCACTAACAACGACAAGATTGAAGTGAAAGATATACAACGGGTCCCGTGGTCGGATCACGCAGTAATATATTTTAAAGTGAACTATTACCTCTCCTCAATTGGACGGAAAGCCCGCCCTCAGCTAGTAAATACCCGTCCTTGGAAGGACATACAAAGTGAGGAATTAGCTGATACCCTGATAAATAGCTTTCCCCACCTGGAGGATAGTAATGGAGGGGCCACTAACTTTGATTCTTGGATTTGCAAGGCAATAGATAAACTAGCCCCAGAGAAATACTCCCAACCTAAAAGACGCTTACTGACCTCACCTTGATACACAGCAGAATTGAAGCTTGCCAAAATTAAATGTAGGCGGCAGGAACGTCTCTGGAGATCCAATTACAGTTTGGTACTAAAGAAGGAATATAATCAAACTCTGGAACGATATAAATATTTAATCAAACAAGCTAAAACGACATACTTTACAAACAAAATACAAGAGGCAAAAAATTCCTCTAAGGAACTTTTTAAAATAGTGACCTCCCTTACTAAGAGCCCCAACGATATTATCTTTCGCCCGGATCAAAACTTCGTTGACAATCTTGCCCTTTTCTTTCAACATAAGATTCAAGACGTATATAATGAACTCCAGAAGTCTCAGTCTGAGCCTGGGAAGAATATAGGCAACCCCATGGAGGATCCTATATTGCTCAACGGCCTGTCCCAATTCTCTTCTCTTAGTGAAAAACAAGTCAGTGATAATCTACTTCAAATAAAATCTGGTTCTCCCCTTGATCCCTGCCCTCCTCGTATATTCCACCTGGCCCCTACAGCAATAAGTGCATTTTTGACTCCCCTGTTAAATAAGATCATTAGTTCGGGTCATTAGTTCGGGAGTTTTCCCTTCAAGTTGGAAAAAGGCCTGCATAAGGCCCATTCTTTAAAAATCCTCACTTGACCCACAGGATATTAAACATTACCGTCCTATTTTCTGTCTCCCATTTCCATCTAAAATACTAGAAAAAGCTATCAACCGGGAGCTAATGGAATTTATAGACACGAACAGCTCCTTGGACACAACACAATATGGATTCAGACCACGTCACTCAACAGAATCAGCCTTAATAATGGCAACGGAAGAAATCCGTACAGTCATGGATAATGGGGGCAGGGCTATCCTTGTCCTTCTTGATCTAACGGCGACATTTGACACCGTTAATCATAGAGTATTACTAGAAAGACTGAATCTATTAGGCATTAAAGACTCTGCTCTAGCGCTTCTTCATTCTTTCCTCGATTCCAGATCACAGCAAATCCATTGGGATGGACTTCAGTCTGAAGAATTTTCTCTCCCTTGTGGCGTTCCTCAGGGATCAGCACTATCCCCCACACTGTTCAATCTATATGTAACACCACTGGCAAACCTAATAAAAGATCATGGGTTAAAGCTAGTATCTTATGCAGACGATACCCAGCTGGTGGTGTCTCTGACGCAAAGTGTCGAAGTCACTGCGGAGAGATTCAGAAAATGCCTCTCCAGTGTGATGAGATGGATGAGCACGAATTTTCTCAAGCTCAACACCGAGAAGACGGAGGTAATTGAATTCGGTCACAAACCGTCTATCTGGAACCACCTCTGGTGGCCACCAGAAGCAGGTATCTGCCCAGTTCCCGCACCCAAAGGGAAGAACCTAGGCTTTCTGGTTGACAAAGACCTTTCATTAACTTTTCAAGTCAACCAGGTTAGCTCGACCTGTTTCCTGATGATCAAGATGCTCCAGAAGATACTGCCTTTTATCCCTCTTTCCTTAAGAAAAACTGTAGTGGGGGCTTTAGTCCTGTCCCGTATAGATTATTGCAACTCATTATATTCTGGGATTGGTGAGCGACAGCTGTTGAAGCTCCAGTCCTTGCAAAATGCGGCAGTAAGAGTACTGCTAGATCTCCCGAAACATCATCCCACATCATTAAACATGAGGAGACTCCACTGGCTCCCTGTGCGTAATAGGATACAGTTTAAGACCTTATGCCTTGAACATAAAGCTGTGCATGGAGGAGGTGCAGATGATATGAAGTCTCTTTTCCCTCGCTATGCTCCAACTCGCACACTCAGATCCACTAGTATGGGCCTAGTCTACCTATTGAGATTTGAGAGGGCCCGGTGGGGAGGCATGGCCTTCTCATTCCAGGCAGCAAGATTATGGAACACTCTACCAACAGAACTACGATTAGGAGCAAATAAGATCCTGTTCAGAAAGGTCTTGAAAACCTGGCTCTTCACCAAATCTTACACCTTCTCCGCTCACCTCCTTCTATCACAGCGCCAAGACGCCTCGGCATAAGTGCGCTTAATAAAATATCTCAGTCTGTCAGTCAGCACTGACTCTGAAGAGTAATTCTAAGCGTACTTACCAGTAACTTGTATTTCCTTACATAGGAATCCATTTTGTGGTTTTCACCAGAAAGGTTTCTAAATGTCCATTTTTGAAACATACAAATATTCCTCTGAAATCAGCCGAACAACGAATTCCTATTTACTCACCTGTTATCAGGAGAGAACTCAGTGCTGCATCTTTTAACCCAGCACTGACACTGAAAAGTATGATGATTTTAGAGGAATATTTGTACGCTTCAAAAATGGACACTTAGAAACTTTTCTGCTGAAAACCACACAATGGATTCCCATGGAAGGAAATGCAAGTAACTGGTAAGTACGCTTAGAATTACTTTTCAGAGTCAGTGCTGGTCTAAAAGATGCAGCACTGGGTTATCCCCTGGTAAAGGTGAGTAAATCGGAATTCGTAGTTCGGCTGATTTTAGAGGAATATTTGCACGTTTCAAAAATGGACACTTAGAAACTTTTCTGGTGAAAACCACACAATGTATTCCTATGGAAGGAAATACAAGTTACTGGTATGTACGCTTCATCATACTTTTCAGTGTCAGTGCTGGGTTAACAGATGCAGCACTGAGTTCTCTCCTGATAACAGGTGAGTAAATAGGAATTCGTTGTTCGGCTGATTTCAGAGGAATATTTGTATGTTTCAAAAATGGACATATAGAAACTTTTCTGGTGAAAACCACACAATGCATTCCTATGGAAGGAAATACAAGTTACTGGTAAGTACGCTTAGACATACTTTTTAGGGTCAGTGCTGGGTTAAAAGATGCAGCACTGGGATATCTCCAGATAACAGGTGAGTAAATAGGAATTCGGAGTTCGTCTGATTTTAGAGGAATATTTGTACGTTTCAAAAATGGACACTTAGAAACTTTTCTGCTGAAAACCACACAATGGATTCCTATGGAAGGAAATATAAGTTACTGGTAAGTAGGCTTAGACTAACTTTTCAGTGTCAGTGCTGGGTTAAAGGATGCAGCACTGGGTTCTCTCCTGATAACAGATGAGTAAATAGGAATTCGGAGTTCGACTGATTTCAGAGGAATATTTGTACGTTTCAAAAATGGACACTTAGCAACTTTTCTAGTGAAAACCACACAATGGATTCCTATGGAAGGAAATACAAGTTACTGGTAAGTACACTTAGAATTACTTCTCAGAGTCAGTGCTGGTCTAAAAGATGCAGCACTGGGTTCTCTCCTTATAACAGTTGCGTAAATCGGAATTCGTATTTCGGCTGATTTTAGAGGAATATTTGTATGTTTCAAAAATGGACACTTAGAAACTTTTCTGGTGAAAACCACACAATGGATTCCTATGGAAGGAAATACAAGTTACTGGTAAGTACGCTTAGAATTACTTTTCAGAGTCAGTGCTGGTCTAAAAGATGCAGCACTGGGTTCTCTCCTGATAACAGGTGAGTATATCGGAATTCGCAGTTCGACTGATTTTAGAGGCTTATTTGTACGTTTCAAAAGTGGACACTTAGAATTTTTTCTGCTGAAAACCACACAATGGATTCCTATGGAAGGAAATACAAGTTACCGGTAAGTACGCATAGACTTACTTTTCAGGGTCAGTGCTGGTTTAAAAGATGCAGCACTGGGTTCTCTCCTGATAACTGGTGAGTAAATCGGAATTTGTAGTTTGCTGATTTTAGAGGAATGTTTCTAAGTTTCAAAAATGGACACTTAGAAAATTTTCTGCTGAAATCCACACAATGGATTCCTAAGGAAGGAAATACAAGTTACTAGTAAGTACGCTTAGACTTACTTTTCAGTGTCAGTGCTGGGTTAAAAGATGCAGCACTGGGTTCTCTCCTGATAACAGGTGAGTAAATCGGAATTCGTAGTTTGGCTGATTTTAGAGGAATATTTGTACGTTTCAAAAATGGACACTTACAAACTTTTCTGGTGAAAACCACACAATGGATTCCTATGGAAGGAAATACAAGTTACTGGTAAGTACGCTTAGAATTACTTTTCAGAGTCAGTGCTGGTCTAAAAGATGCAGCACTGGGTTCTCTCCTGATAACAGGTGAGTATATCGGAATTCGTAGTTCGGCTGATTTTTAGAGGAATATTTGTACATTTGAATAATGCACACTTTAGAAACTTTTCTGCTGAAAACCACACAATGGATTCCTATGGAAGGAAATACAAGTTACTGGTAAGTACGCTAAGACTTACTTTTCAGGGTCAGTTCTGGTTTAAAAGATGCAGCACTGGGTTCTCTCCTGATAACAGGTGAGTAAATCGGAATTCATAGTTCGGCTGATTTTAGAGGAATATTTGTACGCTTCAAAAATGGACACTTAGAAACTTTTCTGCTGAAAACCACACAATGGATTCCCATGGAAGGAAATGCAAGTAACTGGTAAGTACGCTTAGAATTACTTTTCAGAGTCAGTGCTGGTCTAGAAGATGGAGCACTGGGTTATCCCCTGATAAAGGTGAGTAAATCGGAATTCGTAGTTCGGCTGATTTTAGAGGAATATTTGCACGTTTCAAAAATGGACACTTAGAAACTTTTCTGGTGAAAACCAGACAATGTATTCCTATGGAAGGAAATACAAGTTACTGGTATGTACGCTTCATCATACTTTTCAGTGTCAGTGCTGGGTTAAAAGATGCAGCACTGAGTTCTCTCCTGATAACAGGTGAGTAAATAGGAATTCGTTGTTCGGCTGATTTCAGAGGAATATTTGTATGTTTCAAAAATGGACATATAGAAACTTTTCTGGTGAAAACCACACAATGCATTCCTATGGAAGGAAATACAAGTTACTGGTAAGTACGCTTAGACTAACTTTTTAGGGTCAGTGCTGGGTTAAAAGATGCAGCACTGGGATATCTCCAGATAACAGGTGAGTAAATAGGAATTCGGAGTTCGTCTGATTTTAGAGGAATATTTGTACGTTTCAAAAATGGACACTTAGCAACTTTTCTGGTGAAAACCACACAATGGATTCCTATGGAAGGAAATACAAGTTACTGGTAAGTACACTTAGAATTACTTCTCAGAGTCAGTGCTGGTCTAAAAGATGCAGCACTGGGTTCTCTCCTTATAACAGTTGAGTAAATCGGAATTCGTATTTCGGCTGATTTTAGAGGAATATTTGTACGTTTCAAAAATGGACACTTAGAAACTTTTCTGGTGAAAACCACACAATGTATTCCTATGGAAGGAAATATAAGTTACTGGTAAGTACGCTTAGACTAACTTTTCAGTGTCAGTGCTGGGTTAAAGGATGCAGCACTGGGTTCTCTCCTGATAACAGATGAGTAAATAGGAATTCGGAGTTCGACTGATTTCAGAGGAATATTTGTACATTTCAAAAATGGACACTTAGCAACTTTTCTGGTGAAAAGTTTCTAAGTGTCCATTTTTGAAACGTACAAATATTCCTCTAAAATCAGACGAACTCCGAATTCCTATTTACTCACCTGTTATCTGGAGATATCCCAGTGCTGCATCTTTTAACCCAGCACTGACCCTAAAAAGTATGTCTAAGCATACTTACCAGTAACTTGTATTTCCTTCCATAGGAATGCATTGTGTGGTTTTCACCAGAAAAGTTTCTATATGTCCATTTTTGAAACATACAAATATTCCTCTGAAATCAGCCGAACAACGAATTCCTATTTACTCACCTGTTATCAGGAGAGAACTCAGTGCTGCATCTGTTAACCCAGCACTGACACTGAAAAGTATGATGAAGCGTACATACCAGTAACTTGTATTTCCTTCCATAGGAATACATTGTGTGGTTTTCACCAGAAAAGTTTCTAAGTGTCCATTTTTGAAATGTGCAAATATTCCTCTAAAATCAGCCGAACTACGAATTCCGATTTACTCACCTTTACCAGGGGATAACCCAGTGCTGCATCTTTTAGACCAGCACTGACTCTGAAAAGTAATTCTAAGCGTACTTACCAGTTACTTGCATTTCCTTCCATGGGAATCCATTGTGTGGTTTTCAGCAGAAAAGTTTCTAAGTGTCCATTTTTGAAGCGTACAAATATTCCTCTAAAATCATCATACTTTTCAGTGTCAGTGCTGGGTTAAAAGATGCAGCACTGAGTTCTCTCCTGATAACAGGTGAGTAAATAGGAATTCGTTGTTCGGCTGATTTCAGGAATCCATTGTGTGGTTTTCAGCAGAAAAGTTTCTAAAGTGTGCATTATTCAAATGTACAAATATTCCTCTAAAAATCAGCCGAACTACGAATTCCGATATACTCACCTGTTATCAGGAGAGAACCCAGTGCTGCATCTTTTAGACCAGCACTGACTCTGAAAAGTAATTCTAAGCGTACTTACCAGTAACTTGTATTTCCTTCCATAGGAATCCATTGTGTGGTTTTCACCAGAAAAGTTTGTAAGTGTCCATTTTTGAAACTTACAAATATTCCTCTAAAATCAGCCAAACTACGAATTCCGATTTACTCACCTGTTATCAGGAGAGAACCCAGTGCTGCATCTTTTAACCCAGCACTGACACTGAAAAGTAAGTCTAAGCGTACTTACTAGTAACTTGTATTTCCTTCCTTAGGAATCCATTGTGTGGATTTCAGCAGAAAATTTTCTAAGTGTCCATTTTTGAAACTTAGAAACATTCCTCTAAAATCAGCAAACTACAAATTCCGATTTACTCACCAGTTATCAGGAGAGAACCCAGTGCTGCATCTTTTAAACCAGCACTGACCCTGAAAAGTAAGTCTATGCGTACTTACCAGTAACTTGTATTTCCTTCCATAGGAATCCATTGTGTGGTTTTCAGCAGAAAAAATTCTAAGTGTCCACTTTTGAAACATACAAATAAGCCTCTAAAATCAGTCGAACTACGAATTCCGATATACTCACCTGTTATCAGGAGAGAACCCAGTGCTGCATCTTTTAGACCAGCACTGACTCTGAAAAGTAATTCTAAGCGTACTTACCAGTAACTTGTATTTCCTTCCATAGGAATCCATTGTGTGGTTTTCACCCAAAAAGTTTTTAAGTGTCCATTTTTGAAATGTACAAATATTCCTCTGGAATCAGCCAAACAACGAATTCCGATTTACTCACCTGTTATCAGGAGAGAACCCAGGGCTGCATCTTTTAGACCGGCACTGACCCTGAAAAGTAAATCTAAGCGTACTTACCAGTAATTTGTATTTTCTTCCATAGGGTGACCTCTCACTCACGAATGGCAGCGGTGCTCTTTACCCCCACAGACAGACAGAGGTGTTGTGGTGCAGTAGTTGGGATGAATTTAGTAGTGCGTGTGCCTCGCTCACAAACTAATAAATTCAACCCATGTTACCATACCAGTCCACCCAGCTACTGCACTGTGCGTGCGCAGGTACAGCATGCCTTGCGGCCGGTGTGTGCAACCTGCGGCCCGCGTACACTTACTTTCGGCGCAACACCCACTGTCTACCACTACCACCCCTTGTGACCTAGCAGGCACTGAGGCACCTGACCTGCCTTAATTGTAGGCATAATGACTAAATAACCTGATGCTCTTTAAGGACATCATCTACTATTTACTGTGCTTTAAAAGTTAATACAATTACATTTGGAATGAAAAATGTGCTGTAAAATGCACCATTTCGGTCTGTCTTTTTCCAAAATTCTCGAGGGGTGAGAACCCCCCTAGTAGTGGTCGGGCTCGCTCACTACGCGCTGGATGGGGGCTGCTCTGGCAAAATTTGCCAGGGCTGCTTTCAGTCCCCAGTCAGGCCCTGAGCACTAACTGCGCCAACTGTGGCGAAACACTCGAACACTCTTCAAGCAAGCAAGTAACTGAAATTGCATTTACCACAATGCCAGGGGCAAACCTTGCTGGGAGATGAAGCGGTGTGCTCCCATCCCTGTTCCTGCTTAATAGTACCCCTGTGAGTCATTGAGCTGACGAGCTCGTGGATGAAGCATCCACATGCCTGTGAGAGGTACCTGACCTGAGAAAGATGTTGGCAGCCTACTCAGCAAACCCCACATTTGAAAGACTGTAATCTCTACTGATGACGGTTAAAGAACCAGAAACACGTGTCTAGAGATCAGCACCATCTGCGCCAACTGTGGCGAAACACTCAAACATTCTTGAAGCAAGCAAGTAACTGAAATTGCATTTACCACAATGCCAGGGGCGAACCTGGCTGAGAGGTGAAGCGGTGTGCTCCCACCCCTGTTCCTATTTAAAAGTACTCCCGTGAGTCCTTGAGCTGACAAGCTCATGGATGAAGCACCCGCATGCTTGTGAGAGGTACCTGACCTGAGAAAGATGTTGGCAGCCTACTCAGCAAACCCCAAATTTCAAAGACTGTAATCTAGACTGATGACGGTTAAAGAACCAGAAACACGTGTCTAGAGATCAGCACTATCTGTGCCAACTGTGGCGAAACACTCAAACACTCTTGAAGCAAGCAAGTAACTGAAACTGCATTTACCACAATGCCAGGGGCAAACCTTGCTGGGAGGTGAAGCTGTGTGCTTCCACCCCTTTACCTGCTTCATAGTACTCTTGTGAGTCATTGAGCTGACGAGCTTGTGGATGAAGCACCCGCATACCTGTGAGAGGTACCTGACCTGAGAAAGATGTTGACAGCCTACTCAGCAAACCCCACATTTGAAAGACTGTAATCTCTACTGATGACGGTTAAAGAACCAGAAACACGTGTCTAGAGATCAGCACTATCTGCGTCAAATGTGGCGAAACACTCAAACACTCTTGAAGCAAGCAACTAACAGAAACTGCATTTACCACAATGCCAGGGACGAACCTTGCTGGGAGGTGAAGACGTGCTCCCACTCCTGTTCCTGTTTAATAGTGCTCCCGTGAGTCATTGAGCTGACGAGCTCGTGGATGAAGCACCCGCATGACTGTGAGAGGTACCTTACCTGAGAAAGATTTTGGCAGCCTACTCAGCAAACCCCAAATTTGAAAGACTGTAATCTCTACTGATGACAGTTAAAGAACTAGAAACAGGTGTCTAGAGATCAGCACTATCTGCGCCAACTGTGGCGAAACACTCGAACACTCTTGAAGCAAGCAAGTAACTGAAACTGCATTTACCACAATGCTAGTGGCAAACCTTGCTGGGAGGTGAAGTGGTGTGCTCCCACCCCTGTTCCTGTTTAATAATACTCCCGTGAATCATTGAGCTGACGAGCTCATGGATGAAGCACCCACATGCCTGTGAGAGGTACCTGACCTGACAAAGATGTTGGCAGCCTACTCAGCAAACTCCACATTTGAAAGACTGTAATCTCTACTGATGACGGTTAAAGAGCCAGAAACAAGTGTCTAGAGATAAGCACTATCTGCGCCAACTGTGGGGAAACACTCGAACACTCCTGAAGCAAGCAAGTAACTGAAACTGCATTTACCACAATGCCAGGGGCGAACCTTGCTGGGAGGTGAAGCGGTGTGCTCCCACTCCTGTTCCTGCTTAATAGTACTGCCGTGAGTCATTGAGTTGACAAGCTCGTCGATGAAGCACCCGCATGCCTGTGAGAGGTACCTAACCTGAGAAAAATGTTGGCAGCCTACTCAGCAAACCCTAAATTTGAAAGATTGTAATCTCGGCTGATGACGGTTAAAGAACTAGAAACACGTGTCTATAGATCAGCACTATCTGCGCCAACTGTGGCAAAACACTGGAACACTCTTGAAGCAAGCAAGTAACTGAAACTGCATTTACCACAAGGCCAGTGGCAAACCTTGCTGGGAGGTGAAGCGGTGTGCTCCCACCCCTGTTCCTGTTTAATAGTACTCCCGTGAATCATTGAGCTGACGAGCTCGTGGATGAAGCACCCGCATGCCTGTGAGAGGTACCTGACCCGACAAAGATGTTGGCAGCCTACTCAGCAAACTCCACATTTGAAAGACTGTAATCTCTACTGATGACGGTTAAAGAACCAGAAACAAGTGTCTAGAGATCAGCACTATCTGCGCCAACTGTGGTGAAACACTCGAACACTCCTGAAGCAAGCAAGTAACTGAAACTGCATTTACCACAATGCCAGTGGCAAACCTTGCTGGGAGGTGAATCTGTGTGCTCCCACCCCTGTTCCTGTTTAATAGTACTCCCGTGAATCATTGAGCTGACGAGCTCGTGGATGAAGCACCTGCATGCCTGTGAGAGGTACCTGACCTGACAAAGATGTTGGCAGCGTACTCAGCAAACTCCACATTTGAAAGACTGTAATCTCTACTGATGGCGGTTAAAGAACCAGAAACAAGTATCTAGAGATCAGCACTATCTGTGCCAACTTTGGCGAAACACTCGAACACTCTTGAAGCAAGCAAGTAACCGAAACTGTATTTACCACAATGCCAGGGGTGAACCTTGCTGGGAGGTGAAGCGGTGTGCTCCCAACCCTGTTCCTGTTTAATAGTACTCCCGTGAATCATTGAGCTGATGAGCTCGTGGATGAAGCACCTGCATGCCTGTGAGAGGTACCTGACCTGACAAAGATGTTGGCAGCCTTCTCAGCAAACCGCAAATTTCAAAGACTGTAATCTCTACTTATGATGGTTAAAGAACCAGAAACACGTGTCTAGAGATCAGCACTATCTGCGCCAACTGTGGCGAAACACTCGAACACTCTTGAAACAAGCAAGTAACTGAAACTGCTTTTACCACAATGCCAGGGGCGTACCTTGTTGGGAGGTGAAGCGGTGTGCTCCCACCCCTGTCCCTATTTAAAAGTACTCCTGTGAGTCATTGAGCTGACAAGCTCATGGATGAAGCACCCGCATGCCTGTGAGAGGTACCTGACCTGAGAAAGATGTTGGCAGCCTACTCAGCAAACCCCAAATTTCAAAGACTGTAATCTCTACTGATGACGGTTAAAGAACCAGAAACACATGTCTAGAGATCAGCACTATCTGTGCCAACTGTGGCGAAACACTCGAACACTCTTGAAACAAGCAAGTAACTGAAACTGCAAGTACCACAATGCCAGGGGCGAAGCTTGCTGGGAGGGTGAAGCGGTGTGCTCCCACCCCTGTTCCTACTTAATAGTACTCTTGTGAGTCATTGAGCTGACGAGCTCGTGGATGAAGCACCCGCATGCCTGTGAGAGGTACCTGACCTGAGAAAGATGTTGACACCCTACTCAGCAAACCCCACATTTGAAAGACTGTAATCTCTACTGATGACAGTTAAAGAAACAAGAAACAAGTGTCTAGAGATCAGCACTATCTGCGCCAACTGTGGCGAAACACTCGAACACTCCTGAAGCAAGCAAGTAACTGAAACTGCATTTACCACAGTGCCAGGGTCGAACCTTGCTGGGACGTGAAGCGGTGTGCTCCCAACCCTGTTCCTGTTTAATAGTACTGCCGTGAGTCATTGAGCTGACAAGCTTGTCGATGAAGCACCCGCATGCCTGTGAGAGGTACCTAACCTGAGAAAAATGTTGGCAGCCTACTCAGCAAACCCTAAATTTGAAAGATTGTAATCTCTACTGATGACGGTTAAAGAACTAGAAACACGTGTCTATGGATCAGCACTATCTGCGCCAACTGTGGCAAAACACTGGAACACTCTTGAAGCAAGCAAGTAACTGAAACTGCATTTACCACAATGCCAGTGGCAAACCTTGCTGGGAGGTGAAGCGGTGTGCTCCCACCCCTGTTCCTGTTTAATTGTACTCCCATGAATCATTGAGCTGACGAGCTCGTGGATGAAGCACCCGCATGCCTGTGAGAGGTACCTGACCTGACAAAGATGTTGGCAGCCTACTCAGCAAACTCCACATTTGAAAGACTGTAATCTCTACTGATGATGGTTAAAGAACCTGAAACAAGTGTCTAGAGATCAGCACTATCTGCGCCAACTGTGGTGAAACACTCGAACACTCCTGAAGCAAGCAAGTAACTGAAACTGCATTTACCACAATGCCAGGGGTGAACCTTGCTGGGAGGTGAAGCGGTGTGCACCCACCCCTGTTCCTGTTTAATAGTACTCCCGTGAGTCATTGAGCTGAAGAGCTCGTGGATGAAGCACCCACATGCCTGTGAGAGGTACCTGACCTGAGAAAGATGTTGGCAGCCTACTCAGCAAACTCCAAATTTCAAAGACTGTAATCTCTAATGATGACGGTTAAAGAATAGGGGTGGGCGGAATTTGCGGAATTAACTTCCGCAAATTATCGCGAAAATGCAGAAAATCTCCGCAAACACGCCGGAAATATCGCGAAGACGCGGAAGTTTTTTGCCGCCTGTTCGCGGTAATTTTTTGCGTGATCGCGGGTCGCCAACTTACCTATGCGGTTGCTCACGGGCGCGGCCATCTTGTTTTCACTTGTCCCGCCCTCTCGCGATGTTTACTTCCTGTTCCGGGTCGCGCAATGCATGTTCGCGGTCGATATTTCCTGTTCGCGACCGCTTTTACTTGATCGCGTTGCTTTTTGCTTGCTCGGGGAGAAAATATCGCGCGAACTTGCGCACGTGGTCGCAATGGGCGCGGCCATCTTGTTTTCCACTCTATTGCATGGTTCTGGGGCCTGATTTTCAATCCTCCCTAAATCTTTTCAATCCTTTGTTTATAGCCACTTTTTTGGGATCTTTATTACTTATTATTTCTCTAACTATATTCCTGCTTCTATATTTTTTGTTTTTGTCTACTTTTTTTTTGTTTTTTAGCTACTTTTTCTCTTTGTATTGCCCGCTATTTATTTCCTTTACTCCTTTATTTATTTTACCTTTTCTTTCCCGCCCCGTCCCCAGAACCATGTCCAAGGGCAGGGCTGTTCGCCGGCGCAGCCAGAGCCGCGACCGCCTTCCTTGCGGAAGGCGGCGCCCACAAGGGGTGCAGGCACGGGCCTTATTTGGGGAGGCGGAGTTGGCTGCACTAATTTTCTTTGTGCAGCGCCACCTCCCCTCAACCCTGGCAGCAGGTGGCAGGCCTGGGTCCGGGTACGGCCTCCGGGAGCGTCGGCAGCGGTGGGGGAAGGTGCGCCGGGCAGTGTCGCGCATCTCTGGGGTCCGGCGCACCCAGGCACAGCTGACGCACCGGTGGTCCGACATCCTGGACCGTGAGCAGGACCTGCTGGACCTGCTAGGAGTGGAGGTCCCGGGGCTTGGTGAGTACCTATTTAATTATTACAACTTTGTGTCTGTTCTTCTGCTCTATGTTATATATTGCGAATATCTTTTTTTCCTTCCAACCAGCTAGAATGTTGCTGCTTACAATACATTCCAGGTTAATAATGTTTAAAAGTCTTCTGTGATTATGACACAGGTGCTCTTCTGCGCTACTACTAATCTTACTTGTTTGCAGCTTTGCGTTTGCGCTTGCTTAGCGTGATTCTTTACGAGTTTATTTTAGAGAAATTAAGTTACGTAATGCTACAGTGACTCACGTCCACTCCTTACTTTGTCCTGTCACTAATAGATAGGGGCGGATTGATACTTAGGTTTAGGTACTTTGTATGAGCTTCTAATTGGTTAGTGGTATGCGTGATGCCCCCCCTCACTCAGTTACGTGACGTGCTGCTAGTACGGCAGTCTTTAGAACCTTTTCTAGTTTGTTCAATGAGTGGAGGTAGGCTTTGCAGTTACTTAGCAGTAGCAGATCAGCATCAATCAAACCAAAATTTGGTGTATACAAAAAATGTAGTCATGTTCATGTGTCCTCCATGATTGGATCATACACATTGTTGAGGAATGCAGTGGAAATGCATACTTAATGTACAATTGGCATGCCTGGAATAGGTGGGCTAGGTTGGGTGGTACGTTGTACTAATGCTTAGGCTTACTTGTAACTTAGTTTTCTGAAATCAGAATGGAAGAATGGATTACTGTTGATAAATAGTAACTTAAGTAGTCGAACTGCGAATCCCACGATATTACATGTTGACCAGATGAGATCGGTCAATGTAGTTATTGCAATTGCTGTTTACATAAGTGTTTTTTGACCGTTGTTGAAAAATATTGTATTTGTTTGACACCATCCATCAATGTTTGTCTCTTTCTTAATTCTTATATCTCTCCTGTCCATCAGCACCCAGGGGCAGACCGACAGGGACTGGACAGTCGGCAGGACAGGAACACCACCAGGAGGACACCGCTGAGGGCTCCTCTGCTGGCCCCAGTAAGTCTTCTTGTTTTTAATAATATTTCTTATTCCATAACTTTTACTGCCCCATTTCTACCGAACTATAGTGTGTTTCCAAATGCTATTTTTTTACCACCAATTATCCTTCGATCTGTACAGTTTCAAAAAGCTTATCCCTGCCTCCGCTATGATGACTGAGTACTACTACATACTATCAGTCTGTCTGTCTGTACTGTAGTAGCTAGTCTTGCCCAGTTGGCCAGTGCCACTCTTTGTGAAAGGTTGTAATATAAAACTCATATTCACCAGTAGCTCGTACAATCCGTTGGGTCGTTGTCTTGTACTACTTTTACTCTTATTGATGTTGAGGCTTTGAAAATTCACATCAACAACAGCCCTACCAGATTTCTTAATATTTTGATATGATACCCTATAGGACATACCACTGTTGTAGGGATCTTGCACATACATTTGCACCAGAAAATAGGATGTTGGTGATGGTAGGTTGGACCTTCCTTGCACACCTCAATCAGAAATTCCGCACCCACCACAATTCCACTGCTTGACTATAGTACTGTCTTGTCATACCTATTAGGTCTCGGAACCCTCCCCCCAAGATAACCAACAAGTAGACAACCCAGAACATAACACACCCAACCTCTGTTGTGGAAGCAATTCACATGCACACCCTTACTTTAATTTGCTCACTCGTGTAAGTTAGTCCACTCCACACCAAATACCACGAAGTCTATGTAAGTTTAAAATGTTTATTTCAATTTGAGAAGGTCTGTACACTGTTTTCTTAGCAGCACCAACCGGCAAATCAATAACATTAAAAAATATACATTGTTACACTTATACAGTTGGGAATTAAATCATGATAACTGAACAGTGGTGGAAGGCAGCACCACCATCCCATAGCAATTTAGTTTATATACATTTATAAATGAAGATGTGAGTGAAGGGACCCCTCACCTCAGAAGAACCTAGTACTGGTAGTTGGTGCATCGTTCAGAAGCTCTGGTTCGTAGAAGGGAATCTTGCGTCTGTAATGCGAAAAAAGAAATGGTGTGCGTTAGTATATTGCAACTTGCAAGCATTTATCAGCCGTGCCAAAAAGTGTAGCATCTATGGATAAGCAATATGGACTAACAGTAACAGTAGTACACCAGTTCTTCCTAAAAAAGTGGCTTGTTAATGTTTGTTGACCGCTTGTACGCAGCGCGTAGACTAGACAGTAGCAGTGTGAGGCAGGTCATGTGGGCTCAAAGGTGTCTTAAGAAGCTGCAAGGTAAAGGTAACGTCACATGTGCATGGCTAGGGCTAATCAAACAAATGCTACAATGATCATATAACTTAGTGTCTACTCTACTACTACCTGATTTGTACTAGTGATGTATGTTAGTATTAACTCATTTTTCAACCTTGCTACTGATCAATAGGGGGGAGGTGTATATGTCGCCTAATAAATGTGTAATGTTTTCTAGGCGCACTACCGACCACCATTGCTGGGGCCAGCGAAGGCGATGCAGAGGGCGAGGATGCGGCAGTTGCAGATAGCAACGGAGGGGGAGTGGCAGCACCAGTGGCAGGCGGTGGTAAGTTAGATTCATAGTCTTTAACTATTGTTGAACTTGACAGCACACTCACTGCAAAGGTGTACTGTATGTATATGTATACTGTACAGTTGTGAATTAGGGCCCCATTAGGACGGTGGGCGTATTGCCCCCGCCGGGCCGGCTGGAATTCACTGCCGTCACCGCAGGGGCAAACCTCCCGCCATCCCTGTAGAAAATATTCAGACATGTCCAGGCGGAAAAGGGTTCAATATGGCGGTGGTTTCTCTCTCACCACACCGGCAGCCATATAATCTGCATTTTGGAATGCATTTGCGTGGCGGCATTGACGTCCGCCACGGAAAGGCATGCACACATTGCAGAGTATGCTTGGGGGCCCCCATGGAGGGTACCTACCGATGCTATGGTACCCCCCCCGACTTTCAAAGCAAAACGTGACAGGCTCCGTGCGAGGCCCGTCATGTTGTGCTTGGAAAAGCAGCACAACATTTTAGCATTGCTTTCAGCAAAGCCAACCAGAATTTAAATTTAAAAAAACAGGGTGCGCCCGCCACTGTGCCGGGCGCATCATCCTAATTAATTGTCCCCACGGGACCCCCACCCTTTTTAGCAGTCGGATGGCGGGCGGACAAAGTCCGCCCGCTATCCGATGTCGTAAGTAAGTATGAGTTCTTGGGGACGTTTGAAGAGTGAACTAGAAGACTAGAATTCCCTTTAATTGGTATAGGACTAGGAGCCGGAGTATTGAGTAACCAATGTCCTCATCTATCTGATTTCAACTCCTCTTTGAAAGTTTTATGGAGAAGAGCACCTGGTGCACTGTTCAACTAAAAAGTGTAAGACAGGTGGAAGGAAGAAGGACGGGCGACATTTAAAATGTTATGTACTACTGTGCTTTATTTTATAGTGCTACTCTACCATGCCACTATGTGTATAAATAATTACCTTGTCCTACTGTTTTATTAAGACTATATTTTACAATTGCTTGTTTTTTTCTTTTTGATACACAGCAACTCCGAAACTCAACCGTAAGGAGTTGGCCGCCAAGGCACGGTGCCGGAAGCTGGAGGCAATCCAGCAGGAATACCGGCGGCTGGTGGTCCTAGCCGAGGAGGAGGAGGAGACTGCTGCAGCTATTGAACCCTCCTCCAGTGCCCCGGGCCCCAGCCACCGCCCTCCAGCGGTACGGCGCCACCGCCTGGCGGCTGCCCGCCGCCACCGTGTCATCTCCGGTGCCCCCCCCCACTGTGGCTGCAACTGCCGCGGCCTTAGACGCCGCGTCGCCCATTTAGAGGACCAGATGCGTGTCCTCCTCCAGTCCCGCCCCACCAGTTAGTCCCTGTCACTGCCCCTTTTTTAATTCCTGTTCGTTCTTCACTCGTTTGGGCGTTCTCTACTTCTATGGACAGTCGTTGGGGTTAGGGAGGTGGGTGGGTCAGCTTTTGTGGGTTTAGTTTATTTGTTAGGGTCAATTAAATATATTTTTCTATGTTACATGCAATGTTGTTAATGTTTTGTAGGTGGGGTAACTGTTTTACATCACACTGTTTCCTTGCTGGTGCATGGCCGCCCATAGCGTGTGTTTGATTTCAATAATTTGCTGACTGTATAAGACACAAACAGATAGATGCGACACACCTCACTCATTGACTGGTCCTACTATGCATTCTTTGGAATGGTGTTTGAAACTGAAATCATTGACAACATGTCCATTATTAATTCTGCCTCCCCCAAACTTCTCTCTTACCGGTGCTTGATGTTTATGTCCAACTGTGGCACAGCACTGGCTGCATGGTGAAGATGGTTTCCTTTTTCATACATGCCATGATTGGGGTGGTGGTGGTGGTAGTATAGTAGTAGTAGTATACACTGGCAGGGTGGCAGCATTTCCAAAAAAAGAAAAGGAGATAGTCAATCGCCTTTGAGAGACTGTTAGAGGAGTAGTTGAATGAAGTACATCACAGAATTTACCGAGCAACAATTATATGCTCAAATATTTGACAAAAAAACTGAATGCTGGTTATTATGAGGATAGCCTACTAGACAGAGTTACAAACTATAGTTTTGTCGACTTGACTATGCCTACAGTCTAACAGTTAGTGCTGTATATGAGGAATGACAACAAACAAATCCAATCAATGCCGGCAATTCATGCTGAGGTATATGTTCCTTTGTTAAATAAAATAACCTCTGAAATATCCTACTCGTGGGTGGGCAAGCAGAAGAACATCATCGCTCTGCATTGAAATTGAAGTAGTGTTGCTTTCACCACATCCGCCCCAGCAAGTGTGTGATTAAGTATTGGTGTACATTTAATTTAGTTACACCTCGACAATAAGTCACACAGCCCGGGGTAAGAGGGTTAGGGTCCGTTGATTGGATGGGAAGGGGGATTTTGGGAAAGGTTTGACATAGAAAAACAGTATGCATACATAGACAAACAAACGACAATCATTGAAGACTACCATACCATATCCATTCCATATGTTAAGGGAGAAAAAGGCAATGCATGCATGATGATGAGACCCGGATTACATACACTTCTATTTCTTGTTCTGTTCCGGCCTTAATACTTTAACAGATAGCAAATAGAAATTTTAAATATTGGTAGTGAAGAATCGTAAACACAGAGCAAACGTAATGATGATTGATAATAACAACTTCAAGAACACACTGTTGTAAAGAATGTATACAAGATATTAATCAAATTATTTAAAAGAAGTGAAAAGTGGATACTGTTACTGTCTTATCCTGGTCAAAAATGTGGACTGGTTTTTTGCATCTCGGCATTCCTCTTGCTCCTCTCGTCCATCAATCTTGGGTGTATCGCCTCGCCACTCGCCACTGCCCGGCTGGAATAAAAAGGTGATTGATTGGTAAGGTAATTAATATGCATTGTAATGTTTTACAAAGTTTTGGACAAGGCCCGGCCTGTAATTTTAGATTGAAAACCAAAGGGGATATTCAGAAAGAAAGTGAAAACAAATGCACAAGTGATGGTGTAGTGCAACAAGAACACTTTCCGAGGTGGCATGTATGCATATGCATCATCTCTACTGTAGTCTGTTTCCAGCATAGACCTTCAACAGTAACAGGAGAGATCAGGCCCACAGTGCTTACCATTAGCACATCCTACGTTAACACTTTAGAGTCCTTTTTTTTTCTCTCAAAGAGTTGGACAAACGCAAAGCACATTATCCATTCCAAACATAGCATTATACAGTTAAAGTTAGTAAAATCAATGCACTGCAGTCATCCCACCGCTACACTCTATTCAACTTCTACACAGACATTTGGGTGTGCTGTGGTTGTTGTTGACGTGTTTACCTTTAGGCTTTTCCGTTTTATGCCACTCATGAAACATCCTCCTGACTTCATCATCAGCTCTGATACTTCTACTGACTGACTGGAGATCGGCCTGCAGTACAAGTGTAATTTTTATAACACAACAAGAGTAGAAATATAAATATTACTGACTTGAGTCATTCTTTATTGTGTACAGAAAGATAGATTACCACTAGTACACTTTGACATCACTTTGTGCACAACAAACAACGCAAACACAAAGACCAATAGCTCAGAGTCAGGTGTCCAATGCATGCCATTAATTGTCATCATTCATTACCTGTTCCTTCTCATCTTAAGTTAACGGGCCGTCTCTTTCGCCATCATCATGATGGACGGTGCTGTTAAGTCACAGTCATTTGCATTGCGCAGATTGAGTGAGTCCCCTTCCTGTATTGAATTAAAAGCAATGTATCACCAAGATGCAGGAGAAGTACACATTTCTTGTTTGCAAGAAGGGGAAAATTCGTAATTACTAGTGTGTTCTGTAGAAAGTTGATTAGTGGCAGTGCACAATTACATCAATTCATGCGCAACACACACCACAAAATCTACATCATTCAGTCTGCCATTCTGCGGCCAATGCATGGCATCAATCATTACCTGTTGCATCTCATCTCGTTAACGCTGCAGGCCGTCTCTTTCGCCATCATCATGATGGACGGTGCTGTTAAGTCACAGTCATTTGCATTGCGCAGATTGAGTGAGTCCCCTTCCTGTATTGAATTAAAAGCAATGTATCACCAAGATGCAGGAGAAGTACACATTTCTTGTTTGCAAGAAGGGGAAAATTAGTAATTACTAGTGTGTTCTGTAGAAAGTTGATTAGTGGCAGTGCACAATTACATCAATTCATGCGCAACACAGACCACAAAATCTACATCATTCAGTCTGCCATTCTGCGGCCAATGCATGGCATCAATCATTACCTGTTGCATCTCATCTCGTTAACGCTGCAGGCCGTCTCTTTCGCCATCATCATGATGGACGGTGCTGTTAAGTCACAGTCATTTGCATTGCGCAGATTGAGTGAGTCCCCTTCCTGTATTGAATTAAAAGCAATGTATCACCAAGATGCAGGAGAAGTACACATTTCTTGTTTGCAAGAAGGGGAAAATTAGTAATTACTAGTGTGTTCTGTAGAAAGTTGATTAGTGGCAGTGCACAATTACATCAATTCATGCGCAACACACACAACAAAATCTACATCATTCAGTCTGCCATTCTGCGGCCAATGCATGGCATCAATCATTACCTGTTGCATCTCATCTCGTTAACGCTGCAGGCCGTCTCTTTCGCCATCATCATGATGGACGGTGCTGTTAAGTCACAGTCATTTGCATTGCGCAGATTGAGTGAGTCCCCTTCCTGTATTGAATTAAAAGCAATGTATCACCAAGATGCAGGAGAAGTACACATTTCTTGTTTGCAAGAAGGGAAAAATTAGTAATTACTAGTGTGTTCTGTAGAAAGTTGATTAGTGGCAGTGCACAATTACATCAATTCATGCGCAACACACACCACAAAATCTACATCATTCAGTCTGCCATTCTGCGGCCAATGCATGGCATCAATCATTACCTGTTGCATCTCATCTCGTTAACGCTGCAGGCCGTCTCTTTCGCCATCATCATGATGGACGGTGCTGTTAAGTCACAGTCATTTGCATTGCGCAGATTGAGTGAGTCCCCTTCCTGTATTGAATTAAAAGCAATGTATCACCAAGATGCAGGAGAAGTACACATTTCTTGTTTGCAAGAAGGGGAAAATTAGTGTGTTCTGTAGAATGTTGATTAGTGGCAGTGCACAATTACATCAATTCATTCATGCGCAACACACACAACAAAATCTACATCATTCAGTCTGCTATTCTGCGGCCAATGCATGGCATCAATCATTACCTGTTGCATCTTATTTTCAGTTAATGGCCAGTCTCTCTCGGCTCTGAAGGAGGATAGCTATAGAAGTCATCAGATTCATGGTCCACTTGTTTTGGAAGGACGAGGAAAGTTTGAATTTGTTGTTACCATCATCCAATCATCATTCATGAGGGAAATGGAATTGAGCAGGAGATGCAGTATGATCGAGCGGAGGAGCTGGATTCTGAGGACTGTAGTGTCAAATGGCAGACACCTGAAACTTGTATCTTAAATTAGAAGAGTAGAAGACGGTGATAATGCATTTGTTGCGATTCACAAGTTTATAACCGGAACGACAGACACAAACAAAGGGGGATAAAAGGGAGGAAGACAGTAAGTGCGAGCCTAATTGTCAGGGAAGTATAGCTCGTCCTCAAACTCTGGGGGATCTTACAGTAGTAGGTAATCATCTGACACAATACTTCCGTCACCTGAGCCGCTGTCCTCATCTTCCTCTGTTGATTCATGCATTGTGTAATTCGGTGGTATGAAGTGCTGATTCATTTTGATCATTGTTAACCTCTCCACGTTTTTGGGAGATAGACTGGTCCTTCTCAAGGTTACAATGGAACCAGCAGCACTGAAAACACGTTCGGAAGAGACACTTGCGACAGGGCAAGCCAGATAGCTTATCGCCAGCCTGCTGAGCTGTGGCCATTCAGACCTTTTCCTATACCAATACTGCACTGGGTTTTGATCAACGTACACCTCTGTTGGGTCGTCCAGGTAGGCCTGGACCATCCGCTCAATGTTCAGGGTTGCTGCTGGTAAGCTTTTGTGCTGTTTTTTCTTTGCATCAGCACTGTGCTTAAGGCCCATCTTTACATACCAATCTGATAATGATTGTACTCGGCCGAATGATCCAGTTATTGTTTTTGTAGTCGATGGTGATGGTGAGTGTTGCGATTGTGAGCCAACCGCACTGCCCTCAGCCGACGAAGTTGCACTTGATTCTGCATGGCCTGCTTCAGTATCAGTACTTGTTGTGGGTTGATGTGGCGGGCTTTTAATTAGCAGCCCTTCGTTTTCAAACTTGATGGCTGCTTCAGCTGTACAAGTTTTGTAGCGGGCAACATCATTGTCGGAAAAAGAAAGGAATAGTCCTAATTTTGCACGTGGATCCAGAATTGTGGCACAAATGTAATGTTCTTGTGACAAAATGTTATTTTGTATCCTTACATTTTCTGATAAGCGCCTGGATAAGCTCTCCACCAAGTCATGGGCTTGCCTTCTGTCCTCTACACCTTTGTAGGATTCAGACACATTATTCAGCTCATGCTCTAGCATTTGCAACAATGGGATAGCTTGGCCCATTGTACAGTCCTCCTTGCTGACTTCACGTGTGAAGACCTCAAAAGGAGACAGCATCTCAGTCAGGCATTGAATTAGGGTCCATTGCTCCCTCGGAAGGGTCATGCCTTTAACACTAGCATCACTGCTTCTGTACCAGACATATTCATTGAGTGACCTGTGCTGTTCGTACAGACGATCAAGCATGTAATACGTTGAGTTCCAACGTGTTGCCACCTCCTGGATGAGTGCCTTGACTGGCAACCTACGGTCACGTTGGATGATCCTCAGCTGCTTCCGAGCTTTAAAAGAATGGCTGAAATGAGTGCATATTCTTCGGCAGATGGCCAGTAAATTGCTTACTATGGGTTCTTTTTTCAGAAAGTCTTGCACTATAATGTTTATGCAGTGTGCCAAACACGGAACCCTGAAATAGGAACCAAGTTCCATGGCCTTAAGTACATTACTGCCATTGTCTGTGGCAACAAAACCAATACCAAGCCCTCTGGGCCGCAGCCATTCCAAAATCTTGGTGCGAAACTCTTCTAAAATGTTTTCAGCCGTATGAGATTTCTCCATGGCGAACATGGCTACAGTTGCATGTTTCCGAGTACCTTCAAAAATCGCAGCTGTGTCAACAACACCTCGTGCAGATAGTTGATCTCTAACCCCCACAAAAGAGTTCCAGTGTGCAGTGATGCACATGTAATCTGTGGCTTGGCAACTGGTCCACATGTCTGTTGTCAGGTGGATATTGTGCACAGCACTCTGCTGCAAACCGTGACCAACCAATTCCAGCACATCATGATGTAGTGCCGGAACAGCAATTCTTGCGAAATAGGACCGGCTGGGAACTTTCCATTTCGGGCAGATGGAAGACACAAATTCAAGGAAACCCACCCCTTCCACAAATGAAAAAGGAAGAAGGTCCAGCGCTAACATTTTAGCCAGCTTCGCATTGTACAATCGTGCCGTTGGGTGGTTGCGTTGGAACTGCCCCTCCAACCTAAACATGCTGTCAATGGTAGGCTGGCTTACTTTCCTTAGTGGTGCTGTTTTCATTAACCCACTAAGGCTCAACGACACAGATTGTCTTATTGAGGTACTCGCCGGTCGCCTTGGTGTCTCACCCACACTCTGAGTATGGCTCTTACTGCGGTGCCACTCTGATGTTACTGAGGAGGATGTGGGCGTTACCACTGCAGTGACTGCACTACTGGAGACAGGGCTAGAAATGCCTCCCTGTTCTTCACCTGCCACCACAATAATATCGCTCCCTGATTCCTGACCAACTTCAAAGGGTTTAGTTTTCCTACTTTCTTTTAACTTACGTAGGTGATCCTCCCACACGATATTGTGGTGTATTTTTAGATGACTTGCTTGTCCTCCGGTACCATAGTTTGTACCAAGCTTACCACGCCGAACACCTTGCCGACAAATTGCGCATATAGCAACGTTCTCCTCCTTGGCGCTAACAGAAAAGAAGTCCCAAACTGGGGAGGAGAACTTTCTGGCACTGCTGGATGTGCCACTTTCAACACCAGATGAACTTGAGGGGGTGCTTGAAAATATGTGACCCTGTCCACCTACACTGTGACTTTTACTACCACTTCCTACTGAGATGGTTGAGCTGGATGTAGGTCCCTGCCGGGCCTTGCAAAATATGGCAGCTGGAGGTAGTGGTGGTGTAACCTGTGTTGGTGAGATCCGTGCTACATCCCGCTCAGTAGCAGCCTTTCTGGATAGGGTGAGAATGTCGGTCTCCAATCCCTTTGGGGCGGGAGTAATGTGCGTGATGACTGGCTCGTCTTCATCAACATCATCACCCCCCTCTTCTACATCTACCTCCATAACTCTAAGTTTTTCTGGGACCTTCCTTTTCAGAAGCAATGTCTTGTGGCGTACTTCACTCTCAGACCGAGCTGGTGGGACGCAAGTGTCATCACGATCATCAGAAGCGGGGCTTGAAGAAGAAGATGATGGACTAAGCCTCCTTTTCCTTGCTGGTGGTCTGGAAGACAATTGATCTTCTGAAACAGTGGTTTGACTTCGCTCCACTTTGTTTGCAGGAAGCTCGATTTCCTGAAATGCCCCTATGTCAGGAGCAACAACTACTATGGTGGGCTGTTGCGGCGGCTGCTGCTGTTCTGGTTGCGGCGGCTGCTGCTGTTCTGGTTGCGGCGGCTGCTGCTGTTCTGGTTGCGGCGGCTGCTGCTGTTCTGGTTGCGGCGGCTTGACACTGATCTGCTGAGTTTGCGCCTGCGTTGAACTTGATTGTGTACTACTTTGCGGTAATGACATTTCTTCAACATCGCTGCCCGTTAGTAGACTGGCTACCTCTGCGACAGTAAAGCCCTTGGGCCTAGGTTGGTGGGGTTGCTGGACCGCTGTGCTGCTCCCAGCTTGGTTCCCGGACAACGCTTTGGTGCCAAAAAAAACCTTGGCCGGCACACCACCAGTCGTGGTTAATGGCACTTCCTTTTTCTGTTCCTTCTTCTCACCAGCAACTTTCTTGGTACTGGACCTGGTACCTTTCTTTGGGGCCATCTTCTTCCGATGTCAAGCAGGAGGCAGATGCACAACAAGTTCTGGTCACACGTGGGCGTGATGCGCAGCAGGACTTCTGTCTGGCTGGCAGTACAACGGGTAGCCAGGTGATGCCGATGACACCTCCTACTCTGCCTTTTGTGCACCTAAAAGCAAAGAAGACAGGAGAAGAACATCAGTGAAATGTTGCATTTGTTTTTGTGGTTCAGTTACTTAGTACTGTACTAGTGCAAACAAAAGATAGTCTAGCCATTTATGACTTTTTTTTAACTAGAGCTATGTTATACTACTAGTACTGTGTACAGCCACACACTACACTCTCAGGAAGGTGATGTCTAAAAATTCAACAGATCACATAGAAAACACTTGATCAATAAACCTGTGGCTACCTGCTCTGATCCTAGTGGATGAAAAAGCAGGCCTGTTGGCAGACAAGGCCAGGCAAGCTTGTAGGCCTAGGCCTCAAAATGGCCACCAGCCACATGGCCAGGCCCAACAACATCAGCAAGGCCACCCCAAAAAACACACTTCCCCAACTCAATCCAATGCCATCCATGCCCTAAATGATGTCTAAATTCAACAGAGCAAACAGAAAACAGTAGATTACTAAAGCTGTGGCTACCTGCTCTGGTAGCAGTGGATGAAAGCAGGCCTGTTGGCAGACAAGGCCAGGCAAGCTTGCAGGCCTAGGCCTCAAAATGGCCACCAGCCACATGACCAGGCCCAACAACATCAGCAAGGCCACCCCAAAAAACACACTTCCCCAACTCAATCCAATGCCATCCATGCCCTAAATGATGTCTAAATTCACCAGAGCACACAGAAAACAGTAGATTACTAAAGCTGTGGCTACCTGCTCTGGTAGCAGTGGATGAAAGCAGGCCTGTTGGCAGACAAGGCCAGGCAAGCTTGCAGGCCTAGGCCTCAAAATGGCCACCAGCCACATGGCCAGGCCCAACAACATCAGCAAGGACACCCCAAAAAACACACTTCCCCAACTCAATCCAATGCCATCCATGCCCTAAATGATGTCTATTCAACAGAGCAAACAGAAAACAGTAGATTACTAAAGCTGTGGCTACCTGCTCTGGTAGCAGTGGATGAAAGCAGGCCTGTTGGCAGACAAGGCCAGGCAAGCTTGCAGGCCTAGGCCTCAAAATGGCCACCAGCCACATGGCCAGGCCCAACAACATCAGCAAGGCCACCCCAAAAAACACACTTCCCCAACTCAATCCAATGCCATCCATGCCCTAAATGATGTCTAAATTCACCAGAGCACACAGAAAACAGTAGAATACTAAAGCTGTGGCTACCTGCTCTGGTAGCAGTGGATGAAAGCAGGCCTGTTGGCAGACAAGGCCAGGCAAGCTTGCAGGCCTAGGCCTCAAAATGGCCACCAGCCACATGGCCAGGCCCAACAACATCAGCAAGGCCACCCCAAAAAACACACTTCCCCAACTCAATCCAATGCCATCCATGCCCTAAATGATGTCTAAATTCACCAGAGCACACAGAAAACAGTAGATTACTAAAGCTGTGGCTACCTGCTCTGGTAGCAGTGGATGAAAGCAGGCCTGTTGGCAGACAAGGCCAGGCAAGCTTGCAGGCCTAGGCCTCAAAATGGCCACCAGCCACATGGCCAGGCCCAACAACATCAGCAAGGCCACCCCAAAAAACACACTTCCCCAACTCAATCCAATGCCATCCATGCCCTAAATGATGTCTAAATTCAACAGAGCAAACAGAAAACAGTAGATTACTAAAGCTGTGGCTACCTGCTCTGGTAGCAGTGGATGAAAGCAGGCCTGTTGGCAGACAAGGCCAGGCAAGCTTGCAGGCCTAGGCCTCAAAATGGCCACCAGCCACATGGCCAGGCCCAACAACATCAGCAAGGCCACCCCAAAAACACACTTCCCCAACTCAATCCAATGCCATCCATGCCCTAAATGATGTCTAAATTCAACAGAGCACACAGAAAACAGTAGATTACTAAAGCTGTGGCTACCTGCTCTGGTAGCAGTGGATGAAAGCAGGCCTGTTGGCAGACAAGGCCAGGCAAGCTTGCAGGCCTAGGCCTCAAAATGGCCACCAGCCACATGGCCAGGCCCAACAACATCAGCAAGGCCACCCCAAAAAACACACTTCCCCAACTCAATCCAATGCCATACATGCCCTAAATGTGCTTGAAAATGAAATATATTCAAAAAACAAAAGGAACAGTTGCTTCATCATGCACACACACACCCATGAGGCCATGCCCATGGCTAGCTCGGGCCTACTACTACAACCCAAAAAATTTAAAAAAAAATTTAAAAAAAGGAATGATGATAATTAATTAATTATCAAAAATAAATTGTAGTTACACAACAACTGCAATGCCCACAATCAAACACAACAACCACTTACTTGTAAAATATCCTATTCCAAAAATCCTGAAATCCAATTGCAATGATGCAGCAGACAAAAAGAGTGATCTTTCCAGCTCCAAATCCAAAGGCAGAATGAGCAGGAGATGGACAAAGCACTGGGAGGAGCCTGCTGGACAGGAACAGGAAGTTGGAGATTCTGTGTCACTTCCTCCCTCTCTCCACCTTGTAAAAAAATGACTCCTTGCACAAAAAAGGAAAGCCAAATGTGAATGTAAGGAGTTCTTTTCATCCAAAATCAGTATTTGCAGATGGTTTCATGCTGCTAGAGCCGATATTCCTCTCCAAATTGTAAATTTTACGTTGTTGAGTTCTCGAGCTTCACATTACTTCCGCCGGCGTGTCGAAAACGATATGATCGCGTTCTCTTCTTTGTCCCTGTCGCGTTGGATATGACGTGTTCGCGGTCTCTTTCTCCTGTTCGCGTTCGATTTCACGTGCCCGCGTCCTCATCCTCTGGCTCGCGATGTAGAATGACATGTTCGAGATCTCAATCTTCTCATACTCGCGCGGTGCATGATCGCGAGAAGAAAGACGTGATCGCGCGACAAATGACGTGATTGCGTGAAAAATGACTTTAATGCGGCCGCGAACTCTCGCGAGACAGCGCAAAATGGCTACCAAAATCCAACATCTCGTGGAGAACGCGACCGGGTCAAGAAAACTTGTCAGAGAACGCAGGGATTCAGGTAAGGCGATCGCGCGCGCGCAAGAATGTATTGTTTTACAGCGCGAGCAAGAAAAAAATTATCGCTAAGCTGCGGAATGCGGAAATTTTGACATTTTCACGCTTTCCGCGGAACGCGAAAATGCCAAAATATCGCAATTTCCGCGAACGGAACGGAATTTTGGCCCAGGCCTATTAAAGAACCAGAAACACGTGTCCAGAGATCAGCACTATCTGCGCCAACTGTGGCGAAACACTCGAACACTCTTGAAGCAAGCAAGTAACTGAAACTGCATTTACCACAATGCCAGTGGCAAACGTTGCTGGGAGGTGAATCTGTGTGCTCCCACCCCTGTTCCTGTTTAATAGTACTCCCGTGAATCATTGAGCTGACGAGCTCGTGGATGAAGCACCTGCATGCCTGTGAGAGGTACCTGACCTGACAAAGATGTTGGCAGCCTACTCAGCAAACTCCACATTTGAAAGACTGTAATCTCTACTGATGACGGTTAAAGAACCAGAAACAAGTGTCTAGAGATCAGCACTATCTGTGCCAACTTTGGCGAAACACTCGAACACTCTTGAAGCAAGCAAGTAACCGAAACTGTATTTACCAAAATGCCAGGGGTGAACCTTGCTGGGAGGTGAAGCGGTGTGCTCCCAACCCTGTTCCTGTTTAATAGTACTCCCATGAGTCATTGAGCTGATGAGCTCGTGGATGAAGCACCTGCATGCCTGTGAGAGGTACCTGACCTGACAAAGATGTTGGCAGCCTTCTCAGCAAACCGCAAATTTCAAAGACTGTAATCTCTACTTATGATGGTTAAAGAACCAGAAACACGTGTCTAGAGATCAGCACTATCTGAGCCAACTGTGGCGAAACACTCGAACACTCTTGAAACAAGCAAGTAACTGAAACTGCTTTTACCACAATGCCAGGGGCGAACATTGTTGGGAGGTGAAGCGGTGTGCTCCCACCCCTGTTCCTATTTAAAAGTACTCCTGTGAGTCATTGAGCTGACAAGCTCATGGATGAAGCACCCACATGCCTGTGAGAGGTACCTGACCTGAGAAAGATGTTGGCAGCCTACTCAGCAAACCCCAAATTTCAAAGACTGTAATCTCTACTGATGACGGTTAAAGAACCAGAAACACATGTCTAGAGATCAGCACTATCTGTGCCAACTGTGGCGAAACACTCGAACACTCTTGAAACAAGCAAGTAACTGAAACTGCAAGTACCACAATGCCAGGGGCGAAGCTTGCTGGGAGGTGAAGCGGTGTGCTCCCACTCCTGTTCCTGCTTGATAGTGCTGCCGTGAGTCATTGAGCTGTCAAGTTCGTCGATGAAGCACCTGCATTCTTGTGAGAGGTACCTGACCGGAGAAAGATGTTGGCAGCCTACTCAGCAAACCCCAAATTTGAAAGACTGTAATCTCTACTGATGACGGTTAAAGAACCAGAAACACATGTCTAGAGATCAACACTATCTGCGCCAACTGTGGCGAAACACTCGAACACTCTTGAAGCAAGCAAGTAACTGAAACTGCATTTACCACAATGCCAGGGGCGAACCTTGCTGGGAAGTGAAGCTGTGTGCTCCCACCCATGTTCCTACTTAATAGTACTCTTGTGAGTCATTGAGCTGACTAGCTCGTGGATGAAGCACCCACATGCCTGTGAGAGGTACCTGACCTGAGAAAGATGTTGACACCCTACTCAGCAAACCCCACATTTGAAAGACTGTAATCTCTACTGATGACGGTTAAAGAAACAAGAAACAAGTGTCTAGAGATCAGCACTATCTGCGCCAACTGTGGCGAAACACTCGAACACTCCTGAAGCAAGCAAGTAACTGAAACTGCATTTACCACATTGCCAGGGTCGAACCTTGCTGGGACGTGAAGCGGTGTGCTCCCAACCCTGTTCCTGTTTAATAGTACTCCTGTGAGTCATTGAGCTGACAAGCTCGTGGATGAAGCACCCGCATGCCTGTGAGAGGTATCTGACCTGAGAAAGATGTTGGCAGCCTACACAGCAAACCCCAAATTTCAAAGACTGTAATCTCGACTAATGACGGTTAAAGAACCAGAAACACGTGTCTAGAGATTAGCACTATCTGTGCCAACTGTGGCGAAACACTCGAACACTCTTCAAGCAAGCAAGTAACTGAAATTGCATTTACCACAATGCCAGGGGCGAACCTTGCTGGGAGGTGAAGCGGTGTGCTCCCACCCCTGTCCCTATTTAAAAGCACTCCAGTGAGTCATTGAGCTGACGAGCTCATGGATGAAGCACCCGCATGCCTGTGAGAGGTACCTGACCTCAGAAAGATGTTGACACCCTACTCAGCAAACCCCACATTTGAAAGACTGTAGTCTCTACTAATGACGGTTAAAGAACCAGAAACAAGTGTCTAGAGATCAGCACTATCTGCGCCAACTGTGGCGAAAAACTCGAACACTCCTGAAGCAAGCAAGTAACTGAAACTGCATTTACCACAGTGCCAGGGGCGAACCTTGCTAGGACGTTAAGCGGTGTGCTCCCAACCCTGTTCCTGTTTAACAGTACTCCTGTGAGTCATTGAGCTGACGAGCTCATGCATGAAGCACCCGCATGCCTGTGAGAGGTACCTGACCTGAGATAGATGTTGGCAGCCTACACAGCAAACTCCAAATTTCAAAGACTGTAATCTCGACTGATAAAGGTTAAAGAACCAGAAAGACGTGTCTAGAGATCAGCACTATCTGCGTCAACTGTGGCGAAACACTCGAAAACTCTTGAAGCAAGCAAGTAACCGAAACTGCATTTACCACAATGCCAGGGGCGAACCTTGCTGGGAGGTCAAGCGGTGTGCTCCCACTCCTGTTCCTGCTTAATAGTACTGCCGTGAGTCATTGAGCTGACGAGCTCTTGGATGAAGCACCCGCATGCCTGTGAGAGGTACCTGACCTGAGAAAGATGTTGGCAGCCTACTCACCAAACCCCAAATTTGAAAGACTGTAATCTCTACTGATGACGGTTAAAGAACCAGAAAAACGTGTCTAGAGATCAGCACTATCTGCGTCAACTGTGGCGAAACACTCGAACACTCTTGAAGCAAGCAAGTAACTGAAACTGCATTTACCACAATGCCAGGGGCGAACCTTGCTGGGAGGTGAAGCGGTGTGCTCCCACCCCTGTTCCTATTTAAAAGTACTCCCGTGAGTCATTGAGCTGACGAGCTCATGGATGAAGCACCCACATGCCTGTGAGAGGTACCTGACCTGAGAAAGATGTTGGCAGCCTACTCATCAAACTCCAAATTTCAAAGACTGTAAACTCTACTGATGACGGTTAAAGAACCAGAAACACGTGTCTAGAGATCAGCACTATCTGCGCCAACTTTGCCGAAACACTCGAACACTCTTGAAGCAAGAAAGTAACGGAAACTGTATTTACCACAATGCCAGGGGCGAACCTTGCTGGGAGGTGAAGCGGTGTGCTCCCAACCCTGTTCCTGTTTAATAGTACTCTTGTGAGTCATTGAGCTGACGAGCCCGTGGATGAAGCACCCGCATGCCTGTGAGAGGTACCTGACCTGACAAAGATGTTGGCAGTCTACTCAGCAAACCGCAAATTTCAAAGACTGTAATCTCTACTGATGATGGTTAAAGAACCAGAAACATGTGTCTAGAGATGAGCACTATCTGTGCCAACTGTGGAGAAACACTCGAACACTCTTGAAGCAAGCAAGTAACTGAAACTGCATTTACCACAATGCCAGGGGCGAACCTTGCTGGGAGGTGAAACTGTTTGCTTCCACCCCTTTTCCTGCTTCATAGTACTCTTGTGAGTCATTGAGCTGACGAGCCCGTGGATGAAGCACCCGCATGCCTGTGAGAGGTACCTGACCTGACAAAGATGTTGGCAGTCTACTCAGCAAACCGCAAATTTCAAAGACTGTAATCTCTACTACGGTTAAAGAACCAGAAACACGTGTCTAGAGATCAGCACTATCTGCGTCAAATGTGGCGAAACACTCAAACACTCTTGAAGCAAGCAACTAACAGAAACTGCATTTACCACAATGCCAGGGACGAACCTTGCTGGGAGGTGAAGACGTGCTCCCACTCCTGTTCCTGTTTAATAGTACTCCCGTGAGTCATTGAGCTGACGAGCTCGTGGATGAAGCATCCGCATGACTGTGAGAGGTACCTTACCTGAGAAAGATGTTGGCAGCCTACTCAGCAAACTCCACATTTGAAAGACTGTAATCTCTACTGATGACGGTTAAAGAGCCAGAAACAAGTGTCTAGAGATAAGCACTATCTGCGCCAACTGTGGCGAAACACTCGAACACTCCTGAAGCAAGCAAGTAACTGAAACTGCATTTACCACAATGCCAGGGGCGAACCTTGCTGGGAGGTGAAGCGGTGTGCTCCCACTCCTGTTCCTGCTTAATAGTACTGCCGTGAGTCATTGAGCTGACAAGCTCGTCAATGAAGCACCCGCATGCCTGTGAGAGGTACCTAACCTGAGAAAAATGTTGGCAGCCTACTCAGCAAACCCTAAATTTGAAAGATTGTAATCTCTACTGATGACGGTTAAAGAACTAGAAACACGTGTCTATAGATCAGCACTATCTGCGCCAACGGTGGCAAAACACTGGAACACTCTTGAAGCAAGCAAGTAACTGAAACTGCATTTACCACAATGCCAGTGGCAAACCTTGCTGGGAGGTGAAGCGGTGTGCTCCCACCCCTGTTCCTGTTTAATAGTACTCCCGTGAATCATTGAGCTGACGAGCTCGTGGATGAAGCGCCCGCATGCCTGTGAGAGGTACCTGACCCGACAAAGATTTTGGCAGCCTACTCAGCAAACTCCACATTTGAAAGACTGTAATCTCTACTGATGACAGTTAAAGAACCAGAAACAAGTGTCTAGAGATCAGCACTATCTGCGCCAACTGTGGTGAAACACTCGAACACTCCTGAAGCAAGCAAGTAACTGAAACTGCATTTACCACAATGCCAGGGGTGAACCTTGCTGGGAGGGGAAGCGGTGTGCACCCACCCCTGTTCCTGTTTAATAGTACTCCCGTGAGACATTGAGCTGAAGAGCTCGTGGATGAAGCACCCGCATGCCTGTGAGAGGTACCTGACCTGAGAAAGATGTTGGCAGCCTACTCAGCAAACCCCAAATTTCAAAGACTGTAATCTCTACTGATGACGGTTAAAGAACCAGAAACACATGTCTAGAGATCAGCACTATCTGTGCCAACTGTGGCGAAACACTCGAACACTCTTGAAACAAGCAAGTAACTGAAACTGCAAGTACCACAATGCCAGGGGCGAAGCTTGCTGGGAGGGTGAAGCGGTGTGCTCCCACCCCTGTTCCTACTTAATAGTACTCTTGTGAGTCATTGAGCTGACGAGCTCGTGGATGAAGCACCCGCATGCCTGTGAGAGGTACCTGACCTGAGAAAGATGTTGACACCCTACTCAGCAAACCCCACATTTGAAAGACTGTAATCTCTACTGATGACAGTTAAAGAACCAGAAACAAGTGTCTAGAGATCAGCACTATCTGCGCCAACTGTGGTGAAACACTCAAACACTCCTGAAGCAAGCAAGTAACTGAAACTGCATTTACCACAGTGCCAGGGTCGAACCTTGCTGGGACGTGAAGCGGTGTGCTCCCAACCCTGTTCCTGTTTAATAGTACTGCCGTGAGTCATTGAGCTGACAAGCTCGTCGATGAAGCACCCGCATGCCTGTGAGAGGTACCTAACCTGAGAAAAATGTTGGCAGCCTACTCAGCAAACCCAAAATTTGAAAGATTGTAATCTCTACTGTTGACGGTTAAAGAACTAGAAACACGTGTCTATGGATCAGCACTATCTGCGCCAACTGTGGCAAAACACTGGAACACTCTTGAAGCAAGCAAGTAACTGAAACTGCATTTACCACAATGCCAGTGGCAAACCTTGCTGGGAGGTGAAGCGGTGTGCTCCCACCCCTGTTCCTGTTTAATTGTACTCCCATGAATCATTGAGCTGACGAGCTCGTGGATGAAGCACCCGCATGCCTGTGAGAGGTACCTGACCTGACAAAGATGTTGGCAGCCTACTCAGCAAACTCCACATTTGATAGACTGTAATCTCTACTGATGACGGTTAAAGAACCAGAAACAAGTGTCTAGAGATCAGCACTATCTGCGCCAACTGTGGTGAAACACTCGAACACTCCTGAAGCAAGCAAGTAACTGAAACTGCATTTACCACAATACCAGGGGTGAACCTTGCTGGGAGGTGAAGCGGTGTGCACCCACCCCTGTTCCTGTTTAATAGTACTCCCGTGAATCATTGAGCTGACGGGCTCGTGGATGAAGCACCTGCATGCCTGTGAGAGGTACCTGACCTGACAAAGATGTTGGCAGCCTACTCAGCAAACTCCACATTTGAAAGACTGTAATCTCTACTGATGACGGTTAAAGAACCAGAAACAAGTGTCTAGAGATCAGCACTATCTGTGCCAACTTTGGCGAAACACTCGAACACTCTTGAAGCAAGCAAGTAACCGAAACTGTATTTACCACAATGCCAGGGGTGAACCTTGCTGGGAGGTGAAGCGGTGTGCTCCCAACCCTGTTCCTGTTTAATAGTACTCCCGTAAGTCATTGAGCTGATGAGCTCGTGGATGAAGCACCTGCATGCCTGTGAGAGGTACCTGACCTGACAAAGATGTTGGCAGCCTTCTCAGCAAACCGCAAATTTCAAAGATTGTAATCTCTACTTATGATGGTTAAAGAACCAGAAACACGTGTCTAGAGATCAGCACTATCTGAGCCAACTGTGGCGAAACACTCGAACACTCTTGAAACAAGCAAGTAACTGAAACTGCTTTTACCACAATGCCAGGGGCGAACCTTGTTGGGAGGTGAAGTGGTGTGTTCCCACCCCTGTTCCTATTTAAAAGTACTCCTGTGAGTCATTGAGCTGACAAGCTCATGGATGAAGCACCCGCATGCCTGTGAGAGGTACCTGACCTGAGAAAGATGTTGGCAGCCTACTCAGCAAACCCCAAATTTCAAAGACTGTAATCTCTACTGATGACGGTTAAAGAACCAGAAACACATGTCTAGAGATCAGCACTATCTGTGCCAACTGTGGCGAAACACTCGAACACTCTTGAAACAAGCAAGTAACTGAAACTGCAAGTACCACAATGCCAGGGGCGAAGCTTGCTGGGAGGGGAAGCGGTGTGCTCCCACTCCTGTTCCTGCTTGATAGTGCTGCCGTGAGTCATTGAGCTGACAAGTTCGTCGATGAAGCACCCGCATTCTTGTGAGAGGTACCTGACCGGAGAAAGATGTTGGCAGCCTACTCAGTAAACCCCAAATTTGAAAGACATTAATCTCTACTGATGACGGTTAAAGAACCAGAAACACATGTCTAGAGATCAGCACTATCTGCGCCAACTGTGGCGAAACACTCGAACACTCTTGAAGCAAGCAAGTAACTGAAACTGCATTTACCACAGTGCCAGGGTCGAAGCTTGCTGGGAGGTGAAGCGGTGTGCTCCCACTCCTGTTCCTGCTTGATAGTGCTGCCGTGAGTCATTGAGCTGACAAGTTCGTCGATGAATCACCCGCATGCCTGTGAGAGGTACCTGACCTGAGAAAGATGTTGGCAGCCTACTCAGCAAACCCCAAATTTCAAAGACTGTAATCTCTACTGATGACGGTTAAAGAACCAGAAACACATGTCTAGAGATCAGCACTATCTGTGCCAACTGTGGCGAAACACTCGAACACTCTTGAAACAAGCAAGTAACTGAAACTGCAAGTACCACAATGCCAGGGGCGAAGCTTGCTGGGAGGGGAAGCGGTGTGCTCCCACTCCTGTTCCTGCTTGATAGTGCTGCCGTGAGTCATTGAGCTGACAAGTTCGTCGATGAAGCACCCGCATTCTTGTGAGAGGTACCTGACCGGAGAAAGATGTTGGCAGCCTACTCAGTAAACCCCAAATTTGAAAGACATTAATCTCTACTGATGACGGTTAAAGAACCAGAAACACATGTCTAGAGATCAGCACTATCTGCGCCAACTGTGGCGAAACACTCGAACACTCTTGAAGCAAGCAAGTAACTGAAACTGCATTTACCACAATGCCAGGGGCGAACCTTGCTGGGAAGTGAAGCTGTGTGCTCCCACCCCTGTTCCTATTTAATAATACTCTTGTGAGTCATTGAGCTGACGAGCTTGTGGATGAAGCACCCGCATGCCTCTGAGAGGTACCTGACCTGAGAAAGATGTTGACACCCTACTCAGCAAACCCCACATTTGAAAGACTGTAATCTCTACTGATGACGGTTAAAGAAACAAGAAACAAGTGTCTAGAGATCAGCACTATCTGCGCCAACTGTGGCGAAACACTCGAACACTCCTGAAGCAAGCAAGTAACTGAAACTGCATTTACCACAGTGCCAGGGTCGAACCTTGCTGGGACGTGAAGCGGTGTGCTCCTAACCCTGTTCCTGTTTAATAGTACTCCTGTGAGTCATTGAGCTGACAAGCTCGTGGATGAAGCACCCGCATGCCTGTGAGAGGTATCTGACCTGAGTTAGATGTTGGCAGCCTACACAGCAAACCCCAAATTTCAAAGACTGTAATCTCGACTAATGACGGTTAAAGAACCAGAAACACGTGTCTAGAGATTAGCACTATCTGTGCCAACTGTGGCGAAACACTCGAACACTCTTCAAGCAAGGAAGTAACTGAAATTGCATTTACCACAATGCCAAGGGCGAACCTTGCTGGGAGGTGAAGCGGTGTGCTCCCACCCCTGTTCCTATTTAAAAGCACTCCAGTGAGTCATTGAGCTGACGAGCTCTAGATGAAGCACCCGCATGCCTGTGAGAGGTACCTGATCTGAGAAAGATGTTGACACCCTACTCAGCAAACCCCACATTTGAAAGACTGTAGTCTCTACTAATGACGGTTAAAGAACCAGAAACAAGTGTCTAGAGATCAGCACTATCTGCGCCAACTGTGGCGAAAAACTCGAACACTCCTGAAGCAAGCAAGTAACTGAAACTGCATTTACCACAGTGCCAGGGGCGAACCTTGCTAGGACGTTAAGCGGTGTGCTCCCAACCCTGTTCCTGTTTAACAGTACTCCCGTGAGTCATTGAGCTGACGAGCTCATGCATGAAGCACCCGCATGCCTGTGAGAGGTACCTGACCTGAGATAGATGTTGGCAGCCTACACAGCAAACTCCAAATTTCAAAGACTGTAATCTCGACTGATAAAGGTTAAAGAACCCGAAAGACGTGTCTAGAGATCAGCACTATCTGCGTCAACTGTGGCGAAACACTCGAAAACTCTTGAAGCAAGCAAGTAACCGAAACTGCATTTACCACAATGCCAGGGGCGAACCTTGCTGGGAGGTCAAGCGGGGTGCTCCCACTCCTGTTCCTGCTTAATAGTACTGCCGTGAGTCATTGAGCTGACGAGCTCTTGGATGAAGCACCCGCATGCCTGTGAGAGGTACCTGACCTGAGAAAGATGTTGGCAGCCTACTCAGCAAACCCCAAATTTGAAAGACTGTAATCTCTACTGATGACGGTTTAAGAACCAGAAAAACGTGTCTAGAGATCAGCACTATCTGCGTCAACTGTGGCGAAACACTCGAACACTCTTGAAGCAAGCAAGTAACTGAAACTGCATTTACCACAATGCCAGGGGCGAACCTTGCTGGGAGGTGAAGCGGTGTGCTCCCACCCCTGTTCCTATTTAAAAGTACTCCCGTGAGTCATTGGGCTGACGAGCTCATGGATGAAGCACCCACATGCCTGTGAGAGGTACCTGACCTGAGAAAGATGTTGACAGCCTACTCAGCAAACTCCAAATTTCAAAGACTGTAAACTCTACTGATGACGGTTAAAGAACCAGTAACACGTGTCTAGAGATCAGCACTATCTGCGCCAACTTTGCCGAAACACCCGAACACTCTTGAAGCAAGCAAGTAACGGAAACTGTATTTACCACAATGCCAGGGGAGAACCTTGCTGGGAGGTGAAGCGGTGTGCTCCCAACCCTGTTCCTGTTTAATAGTACTCCTGTGAGTCATTGAGCTGACAAGCTCGTGGATGAAGCACCCGCATGCCTGTGAGAGGTACCTGACCTGACAAAGATGTTGGCAGCCTACTCAGCAAACCGCAAATTTCAAAGACTGTAATCTCTACTGATGATGGTTAAAGAACCAGAAACACATGTCTAGAGATGAGCACTATCTGTGCCAACTGTGGCGAAACACTCGAACACTCTTGAAGCAAGCAAGTAACTGAAACTGCATTTACCACAGTGCCAGGGGCGAACCTTGCTGGGAGGTGAAGCTGTTTGCTTCCACCCCTGTTCCTGCTTAATTGTACTCTTGTGAGTCATTGAGCTGCCAAGCTCGTGGATGAAGCACCCGCATGCCTGTGAGAGGTACCTGACCTGAAAAAGATGTTGACAGCTTACTCAGCAAACCCCAAATTTGAAAGAATGTAATCTCTACTGATGGCGGTTAAAGAACCAGAAACAGGTGTCTAGAGATCAGCACTATCTGTGCCAACTGTGGTGAAACACTCGAACACTCTTGAAGCAAGCAAGTAACTGAAACTGCATTTACCACAATGCCAGGGGTGAACCTTGCTGGGAGGTGAAGCGGTGTGCTCCCAACCCTGTTTTTGTTTAATAGTACTCCCCTGAGTCATTGAGCTGACGAGCTCGTGGATGAAGCACCCGCATGCCTGAGAGATGTACCTGACCTGAGAAAGACGTTGGCAGCCTACTCAGGAAACCCCACATTTGAAAGACTGTAATCTCCACTGATGATGGTTAAAGAACCAGAAACACATGTCTAGAGATCAGCACTATCTGTGCCAATTGTGACGAAACAATTGAACACTCTTGAAACAAGCAAGTAACTGAAACTGCAAGTACCACAATGCCAGGGGCGAAGCTTGCTGGGAGGTGAAGCGGTGTGCTCCCACTCCTGTTCCTGCTTGATAGTACTGCCGTGAGTCATTGAGCTGACAAGCTCGTCGATGAAGCACCCGCATTCCTGTGAGAGGTACCTGACCTGAGAAAGATGTTGGCAGCCTACTCAGCAAACCCCAAATTTGAAAGAATGTAATCTCTACTGATGATGGTTAAAGAACCAGAAACACATGTCCAGAGATCAGCACTATCTGCGCCAACTGTGGCGAAACACTCGAACACTCTTGAAGCAAGCAAGTAACTGAAACTGCATTTACCACAATGCCAATGGCAAACCTTGCTGGAAGGTGAATCTGTGTGCTCCCACCCCTGTTCCTGTTTAATAGTACTCCCGTGAATCATTGAGCTGACGAGCTCGTGGATGAAGCACCTGCATGCCTGTGAGAGGTACCTGACCTGACAAAGATGTTGGCAGCCTACTCAGCAAACTCCACATTTGAAAGACTGTAATCTCTACTGATGACGGTTAAAGAACCAGAAACAAGTGTCTAGAGATCAGCACTATCTGTGCCAACTTTGGCGAAACACTCGAACACTCTTGAAGCAAGCAAGTAACCGAAACTGTATTTACCACAATGCCAGGGGTGAACCTTGCTGGGAGGTGAAGCGGTGTGCTCCCAACCCTGTTCCTGTTTAATAGTACTCCCGTGAGTCATTGAGCTGATGAGCTCGTGGATGAAGCACCTGGATGCCTGTGAGAGGTACCTGACCTGACAAAGATGTTGGCAGCCTTCTCAGCAAACCGCAAATTTCAAAGACTGTAATCTCTACTTATGATGGTTAAAGAACCAGAAACACGTGTCTAGAGATCAGCACTATCTGAGCCAACTGTGGCGAAACACTCGAACACTCTTGAAACAAGCAAGTAACTGAAACTGCTTTTACCACAATGCCAGGGGCGAACCTTGTTGGGAGGTGAAGCGGTGTGCTCCCACCCCTGTTCCTATTTAAAAGTACTCCTGTGAGTCATTGAGCTGACAAGCTCATGGATGAAGCACCCGCATGCCTGTGAGAGGTACCTGACCTGAGAAAGATGTTGGCAGCCTACTCAGCAAACCCCAAATTTCAAAGACTGTAATCTCTACTGATGACGGTTAAAGAACCAGAAACACATGTCTAGAGATCAGCACTATCTGTGCCAACTGTGGCGAAACACTCGAACACTCTTGAAACAAGCAAGTAACTGAAACTGCAAGTACCACAATGCCAGGGGCGAAGCTTGCTGGGAGGTGAAGCGGTGTGCTCCCACTCCTGTTCCTGCTTGATAGTGCTGCCGTGAGTCATTGAGCTGACAAGTTCGTCGATGAAGCACCAGCATTCTTGTGAGAGGTACCTGACCGGAGAAAGATGTTGGCAGCCTACTCAGCAAACCCCAAATTTGAAAGACTGTAATCTCTACTGATGGCAGTTAAAGAACCAGAAACACATGTCTAGAGATCAGCACTATCTGCGCCAACTGTGGCGAAACACTCGAACACTCTTGAAGCAAGCAAGTAACTGAAACTGCATTTACCACAATGCCAGGGGCGAACCTTGCTGGGAAGTGAAGCTGTGTGCTCCCACCCCTGTTCCTACTTAATAGTACTCTTGTGAGTCATTGAGCTGACGAGCTCGTGGATGAAGCACCCGCATGCCTGTGAGAGGTACCTGACCTGAGAAAGATGTTGACACCCTACTCAGCAAACCCCACATTTGAAAGACTGTAATCTCTACTGATGACGGTTAAAGAAACAAGAAACAAGTGTCTAGAGATCAGTACTATCTGCGCCAACTGTGCCGAAACACTCGAACACTCCTGAAGTAAGCAAGTAACTGAAACTGCATTTACCACAGTGCCAGGGTCGAACCTTGCTGGGACGTGAAGCGGTGTGCTCCCAACCCTGTTCCTGTTTAACAGTACTCCCGTGAGTCATTGAGCTGACGAGCTCATGGATGAAGCACCCACATGCCTGTGAGAGGTACCTGACCTGAGATAGATGTTGGCAGCCTGCACAGCAAACTCCAAATTTCAAAGACTGTAATCTCGACTGATAAAGGTTAAAGAACCAGAAAGACGTGTCTAGAGATCAGCACTATCTGCGTCAACTGTGGCGAAACACTCGAAAACTCTTGAAGCAAGCAAGTAACCGAAACTGAATTTACCACAATGCCAGGGGCGAACCTTGCTGGGAGGTCAAGCGGTGTGCTCCCACTCCTGTTCCTGCTTAATAGTACTGCCGTGAGTCATTGAGCTGACGAGCTCGTGGATGAAGCACCCGCATGCCTGTGAGAGGTACCGGACCTGAGAAAGATGTTGGTAGCCTACTCAGCAAACCCCAAATTTGAAAGACTGTAATCTCTACTGATGACGGTTAAAGAACCAGAAAAACGTGTCTAGAGATCAGCACTATCTGCGTCAACTGTGGCGAAACACTCGAATACTCTTGAAGCAAGCAAGTAACTGAAACTGCATTTACCACAATGCCAGGGGCGAACCTTGCTGGGAGGTGAAGCGGTGTGCTCTCACCCCTGTTCCTATTTAAAAGTACTCCCGTGAGTCATTGAGCTGATGAGCTCATGGATGAAGCACCCACATGCCTGTGAGAGGTACCTGACCTGAGAAAGATGTTGGCAGCCTACTCAGCAAACTCCAAATTTCAAAGACTGTAAACTCTACTGATGACGGTTAAAGAACCAGAAACAAGTGTCTAGAGATCAGCACTATCTGCGCCAACTTTGTTGAAACACTCGAACACTCTTGAAGCAAGCAAGTAACGGAAACTGTATTTACCACAATGCCAGGGGCGAACCTTGCTGGGAGGTGAAGCGGTGTGCTCCCAACCCTGTTCCTGTTTGATAGTACTCCTGTGAGTCATTGAGCTGACGAGCTCGTGGATGAAGCACCCGCATGCTTGTGAGAGGTACCTGACCTGACAAAGATGTTGGCAGCCTACTCAGCAAACCGCAAATTTCAAAGACTGTAATCTCTACTGATGATGGTTAAAGAACCAGAAACATGTGTCTAGAGATGAGCACTATCTGTGCCAACTGTGGCAAAACACTCGAACACTCTTGAAGCAAGCAAGTAACTGAAACTGCATTTACCACAATGCCAGGGGCGAACCTTGCTGGGAGGTGAAGCTGTTTGCTTCCACCCCTGTTCCTGCTTAATAGTACTCTTGTGAGTCATTGAGCTGCCAAGCTCGTGGATGAAGCACCCGCATGCCTGTGAGAGGTACCTGACCTGACAAAGATGTTGGCAGCCTACTCAGCAAACCGCAAATTTCAAAGACTGTAATCTCTACTGATGACGGTTAAAGAACCAGAAACACATGTCCAGAGATCAGCACTATCTGCGCCAACTGTGGCGAAACACTCGAACACTCTTGAAGCAAGCAAGTAACTGAAACTGCATTTACCACAATGCCAGTGGCAAACCTTGCTTGGAGGTGAATCGGTGTGCTCTCACCCCTGTTCCTATTTAAAAGTACTCCCGTGAGTCATTGAGCTGATGAGCTCATGGATGAAGCACCCACATGCCTGTGAGAGGTACCTGACCTGAGAAAGATGTTGGCAGCCTACTCAGCAAACTCCAAATTTCAAAGACTGTAAACTCTACTGATGACGGTTAAAGAACCAGAAACAAGTGTCTAGAGATCAGCACTATCTGCGCCAACTTTGCCGAAACACTCGAACACTCTTGAAGCAAGCAAGTAACGGAAACTGTATTTACCACAATGCCAGGGGCGAACCTTGCTGGGAGGTGAAGCGGTGTGCTCCCAACCCTGTTCCTGTTTAATAGTACTCCTGTGAGTCATTGAGCTGACGAGCTCGTGGATGAAGCACCCGCATGCTTGTGAGAGGTACCTGACCTGACAAAGATGTTGGCAGCCTACTCAGCAAACCGCAAATTTCAAAGACTGTAATCTCTACTGATGATGGTTAAAGAACCAGAAACATGTGTCTAGAGATGAGCACTATCTGTGCCAACTGTGGCAAAACACTCGAACACTCTTGAAGCAAGCAAGTAACTGAAACTGCATTTACCACAATGCCAGGGGCGAACCTTGCTGGGAGGTGAAGCTGTTTGCTTCCACCCCTGTTCCTGCTTAATAGTACTCTTGTGAGTCATTGAGCTGCCAAGCTCGTGGATGAAGCACCCGCATGCCTGTGAGAGGTACCTGACCTGACAAAGATGTTGGCAGCCTACTCAGCAAACCGCAAATTTCAAAGACTGTAATCTCTACTGATGACGGTTAAAGAACCAGAAACACATGTCCAGAGATCAGCACTATCTGCGCCAACTGTGGCGAAACACTCGAACACTCTTGAAGCAAGCAAGTAACTGAAACTGCATTTACCACAATGCCAGTGGCAAACCTTGCTTGGAGGTGAATCGGTGTGCTCTCACCCCTGTTCCTATTTAAAAGTACTCCCGTGAGTCATTGAGCTGATGAGCTCATGGATGAAGCACCCACATGCCTGTGAGAGGTACCTGACCTGAGAAAGATGTTGGCAGCCTACTCAGCAAACTCCAAATTTCAAAGACTGTAAACTCTACTGATGACGGTTAAAGAACCAGAAACAAGTGTCTAGAGATCAGCACTATCTGCGCCAACTTTGCCGAAACACTCGAACACTCTTGAAACAAGCAAGTAACTGAAACTGCTTTTACCACAATGCCAGGGGCGAACCTTGTTGGGAGGTGAAGTGGTGTGCTCCCACCCCTGTTCCTATTTAAAAGTACTCCTGTGAGTCATTGAGCTGACAAGCTCATGGATGAAGCACCCGCATGCCTGTGAGAGGTACCTGACCTGAGAAAGATGTTGGCAGCCTACTCAGCAAACCCCAAATTTCAAAGACTGTAATCTCTACTGATGACGGTTAAAGAACCAGAAACACATGTCTAGAGATCAGCACTATCTGTGCCAACTGTGGCGAAACACTCGAACACTCTTGAAACAAGCAAGTAACTGAAACTGCAAGTACCACAATGCCAGGGGCGAAGCTTGCTGGGAGGGGAAGCGGTGTGCTCCCACTCCTGTTCCTGCTTGATAGTGCTGCCGTGAGTCATTGAGCTGACAAGTTCGTCGATGAAGCACCCGCATTCTTGTGAGAGGTACCTGACCGGAGAAAGATGTTGGCAGCCTACTCAGTAAACCCCAAATTTGAAAGACATTAATCTCTACTGATGACGGTTAAAGAACCAGAAACACATGTCTAGAGATCAGCACTATCTGCGCCAACTGTGGCGAAACACTCGAACACTCTTGAAGCAAGCAAGTAACTGAAACTGCATTTACCACAGTGCCAGGGTCTAAGCCTGCTGGGAGGTGAAGCGGTGTGCTCCCACTCCTGTTCCTGCTTGATAGTGCTGCCGTGAGTCATTGAGCTGACAAGTTCGTCGATGAATCACCCGCATGCCTGTGAGAGGTACCTGACCTGAGAAAGATGTTGGCAGCCTACTCAGCAAACCCCAAATTTCAAAGACTGTAATCTCTACTGATGACGGTTAAAGAACCAGAAACACATGTCTAGAGATCAGCACTATCTGTGCCAACTGTGGCGAAACACTCGAACACTCTTAAAACAAGCAAGTAACTGAAACTGCAAGTACCACAATGCCAGGGGCGAAGCTTGCTGGGAGGTGAAGCGGTGTGCTCCCACTCCTGTTCCTGCTTGATAGTGCTGCCGTGAGTCATTGAGCTGACAAGTTCGTCGATGAAGCACCCGCAGTCTTGTGAGAGGTACCTGACCGGAGAAAGATGTTGGCAGCCTACTTAGTAAACCCCAAATATGAAAGACATTAATCTCTACTGATGACGGTTAAAGAACCAGAAACACATGTCTAGAGATCAGCACTATCTGCGCCAACTGTGGCGAAACACTCGAACACTCTTGAAGCAAGCAAGTAACTGAAACTGCATTTACCACAATGCCAGGGGCGAACCTTGCTGGGAAGTGAAGCTGTGTGCTCCCACCCCTGTTCCTACTTAATAATACTCTTGTGAGTCATTGAGCTGACGAGCTTGTGGATGAAGCACCCGCATGCCTCTGAGACGTACCTGACCTGAGAAAGATGTTGACACCCTACTCAGCAAACCCCACATTTGAAAGACTGTAATCTCTACTGATGACGGTTAAAGAAACAAGAAACAAGTGTCTAGAGATCAGCACTATCTGCGCCAACTGTGGCGAAACACTCGAACACTCCTGAAGCAAGCAAGTAACTGAAACTGCAATTACCACAGTGCCAGGGTCGAACCTTGCTGGGACGTGAAGCGGTGTGCTCCCAACCCTGTTCCTGTTTAATAGTACTCCTGTGAGTCATTGAGCTGACAAGCTCGTGGATGAAGCACCCGCATGCCTGTGAGAGGTATCTGACCTGAGTTAGATGTTGGCAGCCTACACAGCAAACCCCAAATTTCAAAGACTGTAATCTCGACTAATGACGGTTAAAGAACCAGAAACACGTGTCTAGAGATTAGCACTATCTGTGCCAACTGTGGCGAAACACTCGAACACTCTTCAAGCAAGGAAGTAACTGAAATTGCATTTACCACAATGCCAAGGGCGAACCTTGCTGGGAGGTGAAGCGGTGTGCTCCCACCCCTGTTCCTATTTAAAAGCACTCCAGTGAGTCATTGAGCTGACGAGCTCTAGATGAAGCACCCGCATGCCTGTGAGAGGTACCTGACCTGAGAAAGATGTTGACACCCTACTCAGCAAACCCCACATTTGAAAGACTGTAGTCTCTACTAATGACGGTTAAAGAACCAGAAACAAGTGTCTAGAGATCAGCACTATCTGCGCCAACTGTGGCGAAAAACTCGAACACTCCTGAAGCAAGCAAGTAACTGAAACTGCATTTACCACAGTGCCAGGGGCGAACCTTGCTAGGACGTTAAGCGGTGTGCTCCCAACCCTGTTCCTGTTTAACAGTACTCCCGTGAGTCATTGAGCTGACGAGCTCATGCATGAAGCACCCGCATGCCTGTGAGAGGTACCTGACCTGAGATAGATGTTGGCAGCCTACACAGCAAACTCCAAATTTCAAAGACTGTAATCTCGACTGATAAAGGTTAAAGAACCAGAAAGACGTGTCTAGAGATCAGCACTATCTGCGTCAACTGTGGCGAAACACTCGAAAACTCTTGAAGCAAGCAAGTAACCGAAACTGCATTTACCACAATGCCAGGGGCGAACCTTGCTGGGAGGTCAAGCGGGGTGCTCCCACTCCTGTTCCTGCTTAATAGTACTGCCGTGAGTCATTGAGCTGACGTGCTCTTGGATGAAGCACCCGCATGCCTGTGAGAGGTACCTGACCTGAGAAAGATGTTGGCAGCCTACTCAGCAAACCCCAAATTTGAAAGACTGTAATCTCTACTGATGACGGTTTAAGAACCAGAAAAACGTGTCTAGAGATCAGCACTATCTGCGTCAACTGTGGCGAAACACTCGAACACTCTTGAAGCAAGCAAGTAACTGAAACTGCATTTACCACAATGCCAGGGGCGAACCTTGCTGGGAGGTGAAGCGGTGTGCTCCCACCCCTGTTCCTATTTAAAAGTACTCCCGTGAGTCATTGGGCTGACGAGCTCATGGATGAAGCACCCACATGCCTGTGAGAGGTACCTGACCTGAGAAAGATGTTGACAGCCTACTCAGCAAACTCCAAATTTCAAAGACTGTAAACTCTACTGATGACGGCTAAAGAACCAGTAACACGTGTCTAGAGATCAGCACTATCTGCGCCAACTTTGCCGAAACACTCGAACACTCTTGAAGCAAGCAAGTAACGGAAACTGTATTTACCACAATGCCAGGGGAGAACCTTGCTGGGAGGTGAAGCGGTGTGCTCCCAACCCTGTTCCTGTTTAATAGTACTCCTGTGAGTCATTGAGCTGACAAGCTCGTGGATGAAGCACCCGCATGCCTGTGAGAGGTACCTGACCTGACAAAGATGTTGGCAGCCTACTCAGCAAACCGCAAATTTCAAAGACTGTAATCTCTACTGATGATGGTTAAAGAACCAGAAACACATGTCTAGAGATGAGCACTATCTGTGCCAACTGTGGCGAAACACTCGAACACTCTTGAAGCAAGCAAGTAACTGAAACTGCATTTACCACAGTGCCAGGGGCGAACCTTGCTGGGAGGTGAAGCTGTTTGCTTCCACCCCTGTTCCTGCTTAATAGTACTCTTGTGAGTCATTGAGCTGCCAAGCTGGTGGATGAAGCACCCGCATGCCTGTGAGAGGTACCTGACCTGAAAAAGATGTTGACAGCTTACTCAGCAAACCCCAAGTTTGAAAGAATGTAATATCTACTGATGGCGGTTAAAGAACCAGAAACAGGTGTCTAGAGATCAGCACTATCTGCGCCAACTGTGGCGAAACACTCGAACACTCTTGAAGCAAGCAAGTAACTGAAACTGCATTTACCACAATGCCAGGGGCGAACCTTGCTGGGAAGTGAAGCTGTGTGCTCCCACCCCTGTTCCTACTTAATAATACTCTTGTGAGTCATTGAGCTGACGAGCTTGTGGATGAAGCACCCGCATGCCTCTGAGACGTACCTGACCTGAGAAAGATGTTGACACCCTACTCAGCAAACCCCACATTTGAAAGACTGTAATCTCTACTGATGACGGTTAAAGAAACAAGAAACAAGTGTCTAGAGATCAGCACTATCTGCGCCAACTGTGGCGAAACACTCGAACACTCCTGAAGCAAGCAAGTAACTGAAACTGCATTTACCACAGTGCCAGGGTCGAACCTTGCTGGGACGTGAAGCGGTGTGCTCCCAACCCTGTTCCTGTTTAATAGTACTCCTGTGAGTCATTGAGCTGACAAGCTCGTGGATGAAGCACCCGCATGCCTGTGAGAGGTATCTGACCTGAGTTAGATGTTGGCAGCCTACACAGCAAACCCCAAATTTCAAAGACTGTAATCTCGACTAATGACGGTTAAAGAACCAGAAACACGTGTCTAGAGATTAGCACTATCTGTGCCAACTGTGGCGAAACACTCGAACACTCTTCAAGCAAGGAAGTAACTGAAATTGCATTTACCACAATGCCAAGGGCGAACCTTGCTGGGAGGTGAAGCGGTGTGCTCCCACCCCTGTTCCTATTTAAAAGCACTCCAGTGAGTCATTGAGCTGACGAGCTCTAGATGAAGCACCCGCATGCCTGTGAGAGGTACCTGACCTGAGAAAGATGTTGACACCCTACTCAGCAAACCCCACATTTGAAAGACTGTAGTCTCTACTAATGACGGTTAAAGAACCAGAAACAAGTGTCTAGAGATCAGCACTATCTGCGCCAACTGTGGCGAAAAACTCGAACACTCCTGAAGCAAGCAAGTAACTGAAACTGCATTTACCACAGTGCCAGGGGCGAACCTTGCTAGGACGTTAAGCGGTGTGCTCCCAACCCTGTTCCTGTTTAACAGTACTCCCGTGAGTCATTGAGCTGACGAGCTCATGCATGAAGCACCCGCATGCCTGTGAGAGGTACCTGACCTGAGATAGATGTTGGCAGCCTACACAGCAAACTCCAAATTTCAAACACTGTAATCTCGACTGATAAAGGTTAAAGAACCAGAAAGACGTGTCTAGAGATCAGCACTATCTGCGTCAACTGTGGCGAAACACTCGAAAACTCTTGAAGCAAGCAAGTAACCGAAACTGCATTTACCACAATGCCAGGGGCGAACCTTGCTGGGAGGTCAAGCGGGGTGCTCCCACTCCTGTTCCTGCTTAATAGTACTGCCGTGAGTCATTGAGCTGACGTGCTCTTGGATGAAGCACCCGCATGCCTGTGAGAGGTACCTGACCTGAGAAAGATGTTGGCAGCCTACTCAGCAAACCCCAAATTTGAAAGACTGTAATCTCTACTGATGACGGTTTAAGAACCAGAAAAACGTGTCTAGAGATCAGCACTATCTGCGTCAACTGTGGCGAAACACTCGAACACTCTTGAAGCAAGCAAGTAACTGAAACTGCATTTACCACAATGCCAGGGGCGAACCTTGCTGGGAGGTGAAGCGGTGTGCTCCCACCCCTGTTCCTATTTAAAAGTACTCCCGTGAGTCATTGGGCTGACGAGCTCATGGATGAAGCACCCACATGCCTGTGAGAGGTACCTGACCTGAGAAAGATGTTGACAGCCTACTCAGCAAACTCCAAATTTCAAAGACTGTAAACTCTACTGATGACGGCTAAAGAACCAGTAACACGTGTCTAGAGATCAGCACTATCTGCGCCAACTTTGCCGAAACACTCGAACACTCTTGAAGCAAGCAAGTAACGGAAACTGTATTTACCACAATGCCAGGGGAGAACCTTGCTGGGAGGTGAAGCGGTGTGCTCCCAACCCTGTTCCTGTTTAATAGTACTCCTGTGAGTCATTGAGCTGACAAGCTCGTGGATGAAGCACCCGCATGCCTGTGAGAGGTACCTGACCTGACAAAGATGTTGGCAGCCTACTCAGCAAACCGCAAATTTCAAAGACTGTAATCTCTACTGATGATGGTTAAAGAACCAGAAACACATGTCTAGAGATGAGCACTATCTGTGCCAACTGTGGCGAAACACTCGAACACTCTTGAAGCAAGCAAGTAACTGAAACTGCATTTACCACAGTGCCAGGGGCGAACCTTGCTGGGAGGTGAAGCTGTTTGCTTCCACCCCTGTTCCTGCTTAATAGTACTCTTGTGAGTCATTGAGCTGCCAAGCTCGTGGATGAAGCACCCGCATGCCTGTGAGAGGTACCTGACCTGAAAAAGATGTTGACAGCTTACTCAGCAAACCCCAAATTTGAAAGAATGTAATATCTACTGATGGCGGTTAAAGAACCAGAAACAGGTGTCTAGAGATCAGCACTATCTGCGCCAACTGTGGCGAAACACTCGAACACTCTTGAAGCAAGCAAGTAACTGAAACTGCATTTACCACAATGCCAGGGGCGAACCTTGCTGGGAAGTGAAGCTGTGTGCTCCCACCCCTGTTCCTACTTAATAATACTCTTGTGAGTCATTGAGCTGACGAGCTTGTGGATGAAGCACCCGCATGCCTCTGAGACGTACCTGACCTGAGAAAGATGTTGACACCCTACTCAGCAAACCCCACATTTGAAAGACTGTAATCTCTACTGATGACGGTTAAAGAAACAAGAAACAAGTGTCTAGAGATCAGCACTATCTGCGCCAACTGTGGCGAAACACTCGAACACTCCTGAAGCAAGCAAGTAACTGAAACTGCATTTACCACAGTGCCAGGGTCGAACCTTGCTGGGACGTGAAGCGGTGTGCTCCCAACCCTGTTCCTGTTTAATAGTACTCCTGTGAGTCATTGAGCTGACAAGCTCGTGGATGAAGCACCCGCATGCCTGTGAGAGGTATCTGACCTGAGTTAGATGTTGGCAGCCTACACAGCAAACCCCAAATTTCAAAGACTGTAATCTCGACTAATGACGGTTAAAGAACCAGAAACACGTGTCTAGAGATTAGCACTATCTGTGCCAACTGTGGCGAAACACTCGAACACTCTTCAAGCAAGGAAGTAACTGAAATTGCATTTACCACAATGCCAAGGGCGAACCTTGCTGGGAGGTGAAGCGGTGTGCTCCCACCCCTGTTCCTATTTAAAAGCACTCCAGTGAGTCATTGAGCTGACGAGCTCTAGATGAAGCACCCGCATGCCTGTGAGAGGTACCTGACCTGAGAAAGATGTTGACACCCTACTCAGCAAACCCCACATTTGAAAGACTGTAGTCTCTACTAATGACGGTTAAAGAACCAGAAACAAGTGTCTAGAGATCAGCACTATCTGCGCCAACTGTGGCGAAAAACTCGAACACTCCTGAAGCAAGCAAGTAACTGAAACTGCATTTACCACAGTGCCAGGGGCGAACCTTGCTAGGACGTTAAGCGGTGTGCTCCCAACCCTGTTCCTGTTTAACAGTACTCCCGTGAGTCATTGAGCTGACGAGCTCATGCATGAAGCACCCGCATGCCTGTGAGAGGTACCTGACCTGAGATAGATGTTGGCAGCCTACACAGCAAACTCCAAATTTCAAAGACTGTAATCTCGACTGATAAAGGTTAAAGAACCAGAAAGACGTGTCTAGAGATCAGCACTATCTGCGTCAACTGTGGCGAAACACTCGAAAACTCTTGAAGCAAGCAAGTAACCGAAACTGCATTTACCACAATGCCAGGGGCGAACCTTGCTGGGAGGTCAAGCGGGGTGCTCCCACTCCTGTTCCTGCTTAATAGTACTGCCGTGAGTCATTGAGCTGACGTGCTCTTGGATGAAGCACCCGCATGCCTGTGAGAGGTACCTGACCTGAGAAAGATGTTGGCAGCCTACTCAGCAAACCCCAAATTTGAAAGACTGTAATCTCTACTGATGACGGTTTAAGAACCAGAAAAACGTGTCTAGAGATCAGCACTATCTGCGTCAACTGTGGCGAAACACTCGAACACTCTTGAAGCAAGCAAGTAACTGAAACTGCATTTACCACAATGCCCGGGGCGAACCTTGCTGGGAGGTGAAGCGGTGTGCTCCCACCCCTGTTCCTATTTAAAAGTACTCCCGTGAGTCATTGGGCTGACGAGCTCATGGATGAAGCACCCACATGCCTGTGAGAGGTACCTGACCTGAGAAAGATGTTGACAGCCTACTCAGCAAACTCCAAATTTCAAAGACTGTAAACTCTACTGATGACGGCTAAAGAACCAGTAACACGTGTCTAGAGATCAGCACTATCTGCGCCAACTTTGCCGAAACACTCGAACACTCTTGAAGCAAGCAAGTAACGGAAACTGTATTTACCACAATGCCAGGGGAGAACCTTGCTGGGAGGTGAAGCGGTGTGCTCCCAACCCTGTTCCTGTTTAATAGTACTCCTGTGAGTCATTGAGCTGACAAGCTCGTGGATGAAGCACCCGCATGCCTGTGAGAGGTACCTGACCTGACAAAGATGTTGGCAGCCTACTCAGCAAACCGCAAATTTCAAAGACTGTAATCTCTACTGATGATGGTTAAAGAACCAGAAACACATGTCTAGAGATGAGCACTATCTGTGCCAACTGTGGCGAAACACTCGAACACTCTTGAAGCAAGCAAGTAACTGAAACTGCATTTACCACAGTGCCAGGGGCGAACCTTGCTGGGAGGTGAAGCTGTTTGCTTCCACCCCTGTTCCTGCTTAATAGTACTCTTGTGAGTCATTGAGCTGCCAAGCTCGTGGATGAAGCACCCGCATGCCTGTGAGAGGTACCTGACCTGAAAAAGATGTTGACAGCTTACTCAGCAAACCCCAAATTTGAAAGAATGTAATATCTACTGATGGCGGTTAAAGAACCAGAAACAGGTGTCTAGAGATCAGCACTATCTGTGCCAACTGTGGTGAAACACTCGAACACTCTCGAAGCAAGCAAGTAACTGAAACTGCATTTACCACAATGCCAGGGGTGAACCTTGCTGGGAGGTGAAGCGGTGTGCTCCCAACCCTGTTTTTGTTTAATAGTACTCCCCTGAGTCATTGAGCTGACGAGCTCGTGGATGAAGCACCCGCATGCCTGAGAGATGTACCTGACCTGAGAAAGACGTTGGCAGCCTACTCAGGAAACCCCACATTTGAAAGACTGTAATCTCCACTGATGATGGTTAAAGAACCAGAAACACATGTCTAGAGATCAGCACTATCTGTGCCAATTGTGACGAAACAATCGAACACTCTTGAAACAAGCAAGTAACTGAAACTGCAAGTACCACAATGCCAGGGGCGAAGCTTGCTGGGAGGTGAAGCGGTGTGCTCCCACTCCTGTTCCTGCTTGATAGTACTGCCGTGAGTCATTGAGCTGACAAGCTCGTCGATGAAGCACCCGCATTCCTGTGAGAGGTACCTGACCTGAGAAAGATGTTGGCAGCCTACTAAGCAAACCCCAAATTTGAAAGACTGTAATCTCTACTGATGACGGTTAAAGAACCAGAAACACATGTCCAGAGATCAGCACTATCTGCGCCAACTGTGGCGAAACACTCGAACACTCTTGAAGCAAGCAAGTAACTGAAACTGCATTTACCACAATGCCAATGGCAAACCTTGCTGGAAGGTGAATCTGTGTGCTCCCACCCCTGTTCCTGTTTAATAGTACTCCCGTGAATCATTGAGCTGACGAGCTCGTGGATGAAGCACCTGCATGCCTGTGAGAGGTACCTGACCTGACAAAGATGTTGGCAGCCTACTCAGCAAACTCCACATTTGAAAGACTGTAATCTCTACTGATGACGGTTAAAGAACCAGAAACAAGTGTCTAGAGATCAGCACTATCTGTGCCAACTTTGGCGAAACACTCGAACACTCTTGAAGCAAGCAAGTAACCGAAACTGCTTTTACCACAATGCCAGGGGCGAACCTTGTTGGGAGGTGAAGCGGTGTGCTCCCACCCCTGTTCCTATTTAAAAGTACTCCTGTGAGTCATTGAGCTGACAAGCTCATGGATGAAGCACCCGCATGCCTGTGAGAGGTACCTGACCTGAGAAAGATGTTGGCAGCCTACTCAGCAAACCCCAAATTTCAAAGACTGTAATCTCTACTGATGACGGTTAAAGAACCAGAAACACATGTCTAGAGATCAGCACTATCTGTGCCAACTGTGGCGAAACACTCGAACACTCTTGAAACAAGCAAGTAACTGAAACTGCAAGTACCACAATGCCAGGGGCGAAGCTTGCTGGGAGGTGAAGCGGTGTGCTCCCACTCCTGTTCCTGCTTGATAGTGCTGCCGTGAGTCATTGAGCTGACAAGTTCGTCGATGAAGCACCAGCATTCTTGTGAGAGGTACCTGACCGGAGAAAGATGTTGGCAGCCTACTCAGCAAACCCCAAATTTGAAAGACTGTAATCTCTACTGATGGCGGTTAAAGAACCAGAAACACATGTCTAGAGATCAGCACTATCTGCGCCAACTGTGGCGAAACACTCGAACACTCTTGAAGCAAGCAAGTAACTGAAACTGCATTTACCACAATACCAGGGGCGAACCTTGCTGGGAAGTGAAGCTGTGTGCTCCCACCCCTGTTCCTACTTAATAGTACTCTTGTGAGTCATTGAGCTGACGAGCTCGTGGATGAAGCACCCGCATGCCTGTGAGAGGTACCTGACCTGAGAAAGATGTTGACACCCTACTCAGCAAACCCCACATTTGAAAGACTGTAATCTCTACTGATGACGGTTAAAGAAACAAGAAACAAGTGTCTAGAGATCAGTACTATCTGCGCCAACTGTGCCGAAACACTCGAACACTCTTCAAGCAAGCAAGTAACTGAAATTGCATTTACCACAATGCCAGGGGCGAACCTTGCTGGGAGGTGAAGCGGTGTGCTCCCACCCCTGTTCCTATTTAAAAGCACTCCAGTGAGTCATTGAGCTGACGAGCTCGTGGATGAAGCACATGCATGCCTGTGAGAGGTACCTGACCTGAGAAAGATGTAGACACCCTACTCAGCAAACCCCACATTTGAAAGACTGTAGTCTCTACTGATGACGGTTAAAGAACCAGAAACAAGTGTCTAGAGATCAGCACTATCTGAGCCAACTGTGGGGAAAAACTCGAACACTCCTGAAGCAAGCAAGTAACTGAAACTGCATTTACCACAGTGCCAAGGGTGAACCTTGCTGGGACGTTAAGCGGTGTACTCCCAACCCTGTTCCTGTTTAACAGTACTCCCGTGAGTCATTGAGCTGACAAGCTCATGGATGAAGCACCCGCATGCCTGTGAGAGGTACCGGACCTGAGATAGATGTTGGCAGCCTACACAGCAAACTCCAAATTTCATAGACTGTAATCTCGACTGATAAAGGTTAAAGAACCAGAAAGACGTGTCTAGAGATCAGCACTATCTGCGTCAACTGTGGCGAAATACTCGAAAACTCTTGAAGCAAGCAAGTAACCGAAACTGAATTTACCACAATGCCAGGGGCGAACCTTGCTGGGAGGTCAAGCGGTGTGCTCCCACTCCTGTTCCTGCTTAATAGTACTGCCGTGAGTCATTGAGCTGACGAGCTCGTGGATGAAGCACCCGCATGCCTGTGAGAGGTACCTGACCTAAGAAAGATGTTGGCAGCCTACTCAGCAAACCCCAAATTTGAAAGACTGTAAACTCTACTGATGACGGTTAAAGAACCAGAAACAAGTGTCTAGAGATCAGCACTATCTGCGCCAACTTTGCCGAAACACTCGAACACTCTTGAAGCAAGCAAGTAACGGAAACTGTATTTACCACAATGCCAGGGGCGAAAATTGCTGGGAGGTGAAGCGGTGTGCTCCCTGCTTGTGAGAGGTACCTGACCTGACAAAGATGTTGGCAGCCTACTCAGCAAACCGCAAATTTCAAAGACTGTAATCTCTACTGATGATGGTTAAAGAACCAGAAACATGTGTCTAGAGGTCAGCACTATCTGCGCCAACTTTGCCGAAACACTCGAACACTCTTGAAGCAAGCAAGTAACGGAAACTGTATTTACCACAATGCCAGGGGCGAACCTTGCTGGGAGGTGAAGCGGTGTGCTCCCAACCCTGTTCCTGTTTAATAGTACTCCAGTGAGTCATTGAGCTGACGAGCTCGTGGATGAAGCACCCGCATTCCTGTGAGAGGTACCTGACCTGACAAAGATGTTGGCAGCATACTCAGCAAACCGCAAATTTCAAAGACTGTAATCTCTACTGATGATGGTTAAAGAACCAGAAACATGTGTCTAGCGATGAGCACTATCTGTGCCAACTGTGGCAAAACACTCGAACACTGTTGAAGCAAGCAAGTAACTGAAACTGCATTTACCACAATGCCAGGGGCGAACCTTGCTGAGAGGTGAAGCTGTTTGCTTCCACCCCTGTTCCTGCTTAATAGTACTCTTGTGAGTCATTGAGCTGCCAAGCTCGTGGATGAAGCACCCGCGTGCCTGTGAGAGGTACCTGACCTGAGAAAGATGTTGACAGCTTACTCAGCAAACCCCAAATTTGAAAGAATGTAATCTCTACTGATGGCGGTTAAAGAACCAGAAACACGTGTCTAGAGATCAGCACTATCTGTGCCAATTGTGGCGAAACACTCGAACACTCTTGAAACAAGCAAGTAACTGAAACTGCAAGTACCACAATGCCAGGGGTGAAGCTTGCTGGGAGGTGAAGCGGTGTGCTCCCACTCCTGTTCCTGCTTGATAGTACTGCCATGAGTCATTGAGCTGACAAGCTCATCGATGAAGCACCCGCATTCCTGTGAGAGGTACCTGACCTGAGAAAGATGTTGGCAGCCTACTCAGCAAACCCCAAATTTTAAAGACTGTAATCTCTACTGATGACGGTTAAAGAACCAGAAACAAGTGTCTAGAGATCAGCACTATCTGTGCCAACTTTGGCGAAACACTCGAACACTCTTGAAGCAAGCAAGTAACCGAAACTGTATTTACCACAATGCCAGGGGTGAACCTTGCTGGGAGGTGAAGCGGTGTGCTCCCAACCCTGTTCCTGTTTAATAGTACTCCCGTAAGTCATTGAGCTGATGAGCTCGTGGATGAAGCACCTGCATGCCTGTGAGAGGTACCTGACCTGACAAGGATGTTGGCAGCCTTCTCAGCAAACCGCAAATTTCAAAGACTGTAATCTCTACTTATGATGGTTAAAGAACCAGAAACACATGTCTAGAGATCAGCACTATCTGCGCCAACTGTGGCGAAACACTCGAACACTCTTCAAGCAAGCAAGTAACTGAAATTGCATTTACCACAATGCCAGGGGCGAACCTTGCTGGGAGGTGAAGCGGTGTGCTCCCACCCCTGTTCCTATTTAAAAGCACTCCAGTGAGTCATTGAGCTGACGAGCTCATGGATGAAGTACCCGCATGCCTGTGAGAGGTACCTGACCTGAGAAAGATGTTGACACCCTACTCAGCAAACCCCACATTTGAAAGACTGTAGTCTCTACTGATGACGGTTAAAGAACCAGAAACAAGTGTCTAGAGATCAGCACTACATGCGCCAACTGTGGCGAAAAACTCGAACACTCCTGAAGCAAGCAAGCAAGTAACTGAAACTGCATTTTACCACAGTGCCAGGGGCGAACCTTGCTGGGACGTTAAGCGGTGTGCTCCCAACCCTGTTTAACAGTACTCCCGTGAGTCATTGAGCTGACGAGCTCATGGATGAAGCACCCGCATGCCTGTGAGAGGTACCTGACCTGAGATATATGTTGGCAGCCTACACAGCAAACTCCAAATTTCAAAGACTGTAATCTCGACTGATAATGGTTAAAGAACCAGAAAGACGTGTCTAGAGATCAGCACTATCTGCGTCAACTGTGGCGAAACACTCGAAAACTCTTGAAGCAAGTAAGTAACCGAAACTGCATTTACCACAATGCTAGGGGCGAACCTTGCTGGGAGGTGAAGCGGTGTGCTCCCACCCCTGTTCCTATTTAAAAGTACTCCCGTGAGTCATTGAGCTGACGAGCTCATGGATGAAGCTCCCACATGCCTGTGAGAGGTACCTGACCTGAGAAAGATGTTGGCAGCCTACTCAGCAAACTCCAAATTTCAAAGACTGTAAACTCTACTGATGATGGTTAAAGAACCAGAAACACGTGTCTAGAGATCAGCACTATCTGCGCCAACTTTGCCGAAACACTCGAACACTCTTGAAGCAAGCAAGTAACGGAAACTGTAATTACCACAATGACAGGGGCGAACCTTGCTGGGAGGTGAAGCGGTGTGCTCCCAACCCTGTTCCTGTTTAATAGTACTCCTGTGAGTCATTGATCTGACGAGCTCGTGGATGAAGCACCCGCATGCCTGTGAGAGGTACCTGACCTGACAAAGATGTTGGCAGCCTACTCAGCAAACCGCAAATTTCAAAGACTGTAATCTCTACTGATGATGGTTAAAGAACCAGAAACATGTGTCTAGAGATGAGCACTATCTGTGCCAACTGTGGCGAAACACTCGAACACTCTTGAAGCAAGCAAGTAACTGAAACTGCATTTACCACAATGCCAGTGGCAAACCTTGCTGGGAGGTGAATCTGTGTGCTCCCACCCCTGTTCCTGTTTAATAGTACTGCTGTGAATCATTGAGCTGACGAGCTCGTGGATGAAGCACCTGCATGCCTGTGAGAGGTACCTGACCTGACAAAGATGTTGGCAGCCTACTCAGCAAACTCCACATTGAAAAACTGTAATCTCTACTGATGACGGTTAAAGAACCAGAAACAAGTGTCTAGAGATCAGCACTATCTGTGCCAACTTTGGCGAAACACTCGAACACTCTTGAAGCAAGCAAGTAACCGAAACTGTATTTACCACAATGCCAGGGGTGAACCTTGCTGGGAGGTGAAGCGGTGTGCTCCCAACCCTGTTCCTGTTTAATAGTACTCCCGTGAGTCATTGAGCTGATGAGCTCGTGGATGAAGCACCTGCATGCCTGTGAGAGGTACCTGACCTGACAAAGATGTTGGCAGCCTTCTCAGCAAACCGCAAATTTCAAAGACTGTAATCTCTACTTATGATGGTTAAAGAACCAGAAACACATGTCTAGAGATCTGCACTATCTGCGCCAACTGTGGCGAAACACTCGCACACTCTTGAAGCAAGCAAGTAACTGAAACTGCATTTACCACAATGCCAGGGGTGAACCTTGCTGGGAAGTGAAGCTGTGTGCTCCCACCCCTGTTCCTACTTAATAGTACTCTTGTGAGTCATTGAGCTGACGAGCTCGTGGATGAAGCACCCGCATGCCTCTGAGAGGTACCTGACCTGAGAAAGATGTTGGCAGCCTACTCAGCAAACTCCACATTGAAAAACTGTAATCTCTACTGATGACGGTTAAAGAACCAGAAACAAGTGTCTATAGATCAGCACTATCTGCGCCAACTGTGGTGAAACACTCGAACACTCCTGAAGCAAGCAAGTAACTGAAACTGCATTTACCACAGTGCCAGGGTCGAACCTTGCTGGGACGTGAAGCGGTGTGCTCCCAACCCTGTTCCTGTTTAATAGTACTGCCGTGAGTCATTGAGCTGACGAGCTCGTGGATGAAGCACCCGCATGCCTGTGAGACGTACCTGACCTGACAAAGATGTTGGCAGCCTACTCAGCAAACTCCACATTTGAAAGACTGTAATCTCTACTGATGCCGGTTAAAGAACCAGAAACAAGTGTCTAGAGATCAGCACTATCTGCGCCAACTGTGGTGAAACACTCGAACACTCCTGAAGCAAGCAAGTAACTGAAACTGCATTTACCACAATGCCAGGGGTGAACCTTGCTGGGAGGTGAAGCGGTGTGCACCCACCCCTGTTCCTGTTTAATAGTACTCCCGTGAGTCATTGAGCTGAAGAGCTCGTGGATGAAGCTCCCGCATGCCTGTGAGAGGTACCTGACCTGAGAAAGATGTTGGCAGCCTACTCAGCAAACTCCAAATTTCAAAGACTGTAATCTCTACTGATGACGGTTAAAGAACCAGAAACACGTGTCTAGAGATCAGCACTATCTGCGCCAACTGTGGCGAAACACTCGAACACTCTTGAAGCAAGCAAGTAACTGAAACTGCATTTACCACAATGCCAGTGGCAAACCTTGCTGGGAGGTGAATCTGTGTGCTCCCACCCCTGTTCCTGTTTAATAGTACTCCCGTGAATCATTGAGCTGACGAGCTCGTGGATGAAGCACCTGCATGCCTGTGAGAGGTACCTGACCTGACAAAGATGTTGGCAGCCTACTCAGCAAACTCTACATTTGAAAGACTGTAATCTCTACTGATGACGGTTAAAGAACCAGAAACAAGTGTCTAGAGATCAGCACTATCTGTGCCAACTTTGGCGAAACACTCGAACACTCTTGAAGCAAGCAAGTAACCGAAACTGTGTTTACCACAATGCCAGGGGTGAACCTTGCTGGGAGGTGAAGCGGTGTGCTCCCAACCCTGTTCCTGTTTAATAGTACTCCCGTGAGTCATTGAGCTGATGAGCTCGTGGATGAAGCACCTGCATGCCTGTGAGAGGTACCTGACCTGACAAAGATGTTGGCAGCCTTCTCAGCAAACCGCAAAGTTCAAAGACTGTAATCTCTACTTATGATGGTTAAAGAACCAGAAACACGTGTCTAGAGATCAGCACTATCTGCACCAACTGTGGCGAAACACTCGAACACTCTTGAAACAAGCAAGTAACTGAAACTGCTTTTACCACAATGCCAGGGGCGAACCTTGTTGGGAGGTGAAGCGGTGTGCTCCCACCCCTGTTCCTATTTAAAAGTACTCCCGTGAGTCATTGAGCTGACGAGCTCGTGGATGAAGCACCCGCATGCCTGAGAGATGTACCTGACCTGAGAAAGACGTTGGCAGCCTACTCAGCAAACTCCACATTTGAAAGACTGTAATCTCCACTGATGATGGTTAAAGAACGAGAAACACATGTCTAGAGATCAGCACTATCTGTGCCAATTGTGGCGAAACACTCGAACACTCTTGAAACAAGCAAGTAACTGAAACTGCAAGTACCACAATGCCAGGGGCGAAGCTTGCTGGGAGGTGAAGCGGTGTGCTCCCACTCCTGTTCCTGCTTGATAGTAATGCCGTGAGTCATTGAGCTGACAAGCTCGTCGATGAAGCACCCGCATTCCTGTGAGAGGTACCTGACCTGAGAAAGATGTTGACACCCTACTCAGCAAACCCCACATTTGAAAGACTGTAATCTCTACTGATGACGGTTAAAGAAACAAGAAACAAGTGTCTAGAGATCAGCACTATCTGCGACAACTGTGGCGAAACACTCGAACACTCCTGAAGCAAGCAAGTAACTGAAACTGCATTTACCACAGTGCCAGGGTCGAACCTTGCTGGGACGTGAAGCGGTGTGCTCCCAACCCTGTTCCTGTTTAATAGTACTGCCGTGAGTCATTGAGCTGATGAGCTCGTGGATGAAGCACCTGCATGCCTGTGAGAGGTACCTGACCTGACAAAGATGTTGGCAGCCTTCTCAGCAAACCGCAAATTTCAAAGACTGTAATCTCTACTTATGATGGTTAAAGAACCAGAAACACGTGTCTAGAGATCAGCACTATCTGCACCAACTGTGGCGAAACACTCGAACACTCTTGAAACAAGCAAGTAACTGAAACTGCTTTTACCACAATGCCAGGGGCGAACCTTGTTGGGAGGTGAAGCGGTGTGCTCCCACCCCTGTTCCTATTTAAAAGTACTCCTGTGAGTCATTGAGCTGACAAGCTCATGGATGAAACACCTGCATGCCTGTGAGAGGTACCTGACCTGAGAAAGATGTTGGCAGCCTACTCAGCAAACCCCAAATTTCAAAGACTGTAATCTCTACTGATGATGGTTAAAGAACCAGAAACACATGTCTAGAAATCAGCACTATCTGTGCCAACTGTGGCGAAACACTCGAACACTCTTGAAACAAGCAAGTAACTGAAACTGCAAGTACCACAATGCCAGGGGCGAAGCTTGCTGGGAGGTGAAGCGGTGTGCTCCCACTCCTGTTCCTGCTTGATAGTAATGCCGTGAGTCATTGAGCTGACAAGCTCGTCGATGAAGCACCCGCATTCCTGTGAGAGGTACCTGACCTGAGAAAGATGTTGACACCCTACTCAGCAAACCCCACATTTGAAAGACTGTAATCTCTACTGATGACGGTTAAAGAAACAAGAAACAAGTGTCTAGAGATCAGCACTATCTGCGCCAACTGTGGCAAAACACTCGAACACTCCTGAAGCAAGCAAGTAACTGAAACTGCATTTACCACAGTGCCAGGCTCAAACCTTGCTGGGACGTGAAGCGGTGTGCTCCCAACCCTGTTCCTGTTTAATAGTACTCCTGTGAGTCATTGAGCTGACAAGCTCGTGGATGAAGCACCCGCATGCCTGTGAGAGGTATCTGACCTGAGAAAGATGTTGGCAGCCTACACAGCAAACCCCAAATTTCAAAGACTGTAATCTCGACTGATGACGGTTAAAGAACCAGAAACACGTGTCTAGAGATTAGCACCATCTGTGCCAACTGTGGCGAAACACTCGAACACTCTTCAAGCAAGCAAGTAACTGAAATTGCATTTACCACAATGCCAGGGGCGAACCTTGCTGGGAGGTGAAGCGGTGTGCTCCCACCCCTGTTCCTATTTAAAAGCACTCCACTGAGTCATTGAGCTGACGAGCTCGTGGATGAAGCACCCGCATGCCTGTGAGAGGTACCTGACCTGAGAAAGATGTTGACACCCTACTCAGCAAACCCCACATTTGAAAGACTGTAGTCTCTACTGATGACGGTTAAAGAACCAGAAAGACGTGTCTAGAGATCAGCACTATCTGCGTCAACTGTGGCGAAACACTCGAAAACTCTTGAAGCAAGCAAGTAACTGAAACTGCATTTACCACAGTGCCAGGGTCGAACCTTGCTGGGACGTGAAGCGGTGTGCTCCCAACCCTGTTCCTGTTTAATAGTACTCCCGTGAGTCATTGAGCTGATGAGCTCGTGGATGAAGCACCTGCATGCCTGTGAGAGGTACCTGACCTGACAAAGATGTTGGCAGCCTTCTCAGCAAACCGCAAATTTCAAAGACTGTAATCTCTACTTATGATGGTTAAAGAACCAGAAACACGTGTCTAGAGATCAGCACTATCTGAGCCAACTGTGGCGAAACACTCGAACACTCTTGAAACAAGCAAGTAACTGAAACTGCTTTTACCACAATGCCAGGGGCGAACCTTGTTGGGAGGTGAAGCGGTGTGCTCCCACCCCTGTTCCTATTTAAAAGTACTCCTGTGAGTCATTGAGCTGACAAGCTCATGGATGAAGCACCAGCATGCTTGTGAGAGGTACCTGACCTGAGAAAGATGTTGGCAGCCTACTCAGCAAACCCCAAATTTCAAAGACTGTAATCTCTACTGATGACGGGTAAAGAACCAGAAACACATGTCTAGAGATCAGCACTATCTGTGCCAACTGTGGCGAAACACTCGAACACTCTTGAAACAAGCAAGTAACTGAAACTGCAAGTACCACAATGCCAGGGGCGAAGCTTGCTGGGAGGTGAAGCGGTGTGCTCCCACTCCTGTTCCTGCTTGATAGTGCTGCCGTGAGTCATTGAGCTGACAAGTTCGTCGATGAAGCACCCGCATTCTTGTGAAAGGTACCTGACCGGAGAAATATGTTGGCAGCCTACTCAGCAAACCCCAAATTTAAAAGACTGTAATCTCTACTGATGACGGTTAAAGAACCAGAAACACATGTCTAGAGATCAGCACTATCTGCGCCAACTGTGGCGAAACACTCGAACACTCTTGAAGCAAGCAAGTAACTGAAACTGCATTTACTACAATGCCAGGGGCGAACCTTGCTGGGAAGTGAAGCTGTGTGCTCCCACCCCTGTTCCTACTTAATAGTACTCTTGTGAGTCATTGAGCTGACGAGCTCGTGGATGAAGCACCCGCATGCCTGTGAGAGGTACCTGACCTGAGAAAGATGTTGACACCCTACTCAGCAAACCCCACATTTGAAAGACTGTAATCTCTACTGATGACGGTTAAAGAAACAAGAAACAAGTGTCTAGAGATCAGCACTATCTGCGCCAACTGTGGCGAAACACTCGAACACTCCTGAAGCAAGCAAGTAACTGAAACTGCATTTACCACAGTGCCAGGGTCGAACCTTGCTGGGACGTGAAGCGGTGTGCTCCCAACCCTGTTCCTATTTAATAGTACTCCTGTGAGTCATTGAGCTGACAAGCTCGTGGATGAAGCACCCGCATGCCTGTGAGAGGTATCTGACCTGAGAAAGATGTTGGCAGCCTACACAGCAAACCCCAAATTTCAAAGACTGTAATCTCGACTAATGACGGTTAAAGAACCAGAAACACGTGTCTAGAGATTAGCACTATGTGTGCCAACTTTGGCGAAACACTCGAACACTCTTGAAGCAAGCAAGTAACCGAAACTGTATTTACCACAATGCCAGGGGTGAACCTTGCTGGGAGGTGAAGCGGTGTGCTCCCAACCCTGTTCCTGTTTAATAGTACTCCCGTGAGTCATTGAGCTGATGAGCTCGTGGATGAAGCACCTGCATGCCTGTGAGAGGTACCTGACCTGACAAAGATTTTGGCAGCCTTCTCAGCAAACCGCAAATTTCAAAGACTGTAATCTCTACTTATGATGGTTAAAGAACCAGAAACACGTGTCTAGAGATCAGCACTATCTGAGCCAACTGTGCCGAAACACTCGAACACTCTTGAAGCAAGCAAGTAACTGAAACTGCATTTACCACAATGCCAGGGGCGAACCTTGCTGGGAAGTGAAGCTGTGTGCTCCCACCCCTGTTCCATTTTAATAGTACTCTTGTGAGTCATTGAGCTGACGAGCTCGTGGATGAAGCACCCGCATGCCTGTGAGAGGTACCTGACCTGAGAAAGATGTTGACACCCTACTCAGCAAACCCCACATTTGAAAGACTGTAATCTCTACTGATGACGGTTAAAGGAACAAGAAACAAGTGTCTAGAGATCAGCACTATCTGCGCCAACTGTGGCGAAACACTCGAACACTCCTGAAGCAAGCAAGTAACTGAAACTGCATTTACCACAGTGCCAGGGTCAAACCTTGCTGGGACGTGAAGCGGTGTGCTCCCCACCCTGTTCCTGTTTAATAGTACTCCTGTGAGTCATTGAGCTGACAAGCTCGTGGATGAAGCACCCGCATGCCTGTGAGAGGTATCTGACCTGAGAAAGATGTTGGCAGCCTACACAGCAAACCCCAAATTTCAAAGACTGTAATCTCGACTGATGACGGTTAAAGAACCAGAAACACGTGTCTAGAGATTAGCACTATCTGTGCCAACTGTGGCGAAACACTCGAACACTCTTCAAGCAAGCAAGTAACTGAAATTGCATTTACCACAATGCCAGGGGCGGACCTTGCTGGGAGGTGAAACGGTGTGCTCCCACCCCTGTTCCTATTTAAAAGCACTCCAGTGAGTCATTGAGCTGACGAGCTCGTGGATGAAGCACCCGCATGCCTGTGAGAGGTACCTGACCTGAGAAAGATGTTGACACCCTACTCAGCAAACCCCACATTTGAAAGACTGTAATCTCTACTGATGACGGTTAAAGGAACAAGAAACAAGTGTCTAGAGATCAGCACCATCTGCGCCAACTGTGGCGAAACACTCGAACACTCCTGAAGCAAGCAAGTAACTGAAACTGCATTTACCACAGTGCCAGGGTCAAACCTTGCTGGGACGTGAAGCGGTGTGCTCCCCACCCTGTTCCTGTTTAATAGTACTCCTGTGAGTCATTGAGCTGACAAGCTCATGGATGAAGCACCCGCATGCCTGTGAGAGGTATCTGACCTGAGAAAGATGTTGGCAGCCTACACAGCAAACCCCAAATTTCAAAGACTGTAATCTCGACTGATGACGGTTAAAGAACCAGAAACACGTGTCTAGAGATTAGCACTATCTGTGCCAACTGTGGCGAAACACTCGAACACTCTTCAAGCAAGCAAGTAACTGAAATTGCATTTACCACAATGCCAGGGGCGGACCTTGCTGGGAGGTGAAACGGTGTGCTCCCACCCCTGTTCCTATTTAAAAGCACTCCAGTGAGTCATTGAGCTGACGAGCTCGTGGATGAAGCACCCGCATGCCTGTGAGAGGTACCTGACCTGAGAAAGATGTTGACACCCTACTCAGCAAACCCCACATTTGAAAGACTGTAGTCTCTACTGATGACGGTTAAAGAACCAGAAACAAGTGTCTAGAGATCAGCACTATCTGCGCCAACTGTGGCGAAAAACTCGAACACTCCTGAAGCAAGCAAGTAACTGAAACTGCATTTTACCACAGTGCCAGGGGCGAACCTTGCTGGGACGTTAAGCGGTGTGCTCCCAACCCTGTTTAACAGTACTCCCGTGAGTCATTGAGCTGACGAGCTCATGGATGAAGCACCCGCATGCCTGTGAGAGGTACCTGACCTGAGATAGATGTTGGCAGCCTACACAGCAAACTCCAAATTTCAAAGACTGTAATCTCGACTGATAATGGTTAAAGAACCAGAAAGACGTGTCTAGAGATCAGCACTATCTGCGTCAACTGTGGCGAAACACTCGAAAACTCTTGAAGCAAGCAAGTAACCGAAACTGCATTTACCACAATGCCAGGGGCGAACCTTGCTGGGAGGTGAAGCGGTGTGCTCCCACCCCTGTTCCTATTTAAAAGTACTCCCGTGAGTCATTGAGCTGACGAGCTCATGGATGAAGCACCCACATGCCTGTGAGAGGTACCTGACCTGAGAAAGATGTTGGCAGCCTACTCAGCAAACTCCAAATTTCAAAGACTGTAAACTCTACTGATGACGGTTAAAGAACCAGAAACACGTGTCTAGAGATCAGCACTATCTGCGGCAACTTTGCCGAAACGCTCGAACACTCTTGAAGCAAGCAAGTAACGGAAACTGTATTTACCACAATGCCAGGGGCAAACCTTGCTGGGAGGTGAAGAGGTGTGCTCCCAACCCTGTTCCTGTTTAATAGTACTCCTGTGAGTCATTGATCTGACGAGCTCGTGGATGAAGCACCCGCATGCCTGTGAGAGGTACCTGACCTGACAAAGATGTTGGCAGCCTATTCAGCAAACCGCAAATTTCAAAGACTGTAATCTCTACTGATGATGGTTAAAGAACCAGAAACATGTGTCTAGAGATGAGCACTATCTGTGCCAACTGTGGCGAAACACTCGAACACTCTTGAAGCAAGCAAGTAACTGAAACTGCATTTTACCACAGTGCCAGGGGCGAACCTTGCTGGGACGTTAAGCGGTGTGCTCCCAACCCTGTTTAACAGTACTCCCGTGAGTCATTGAGCTGACGAGCTCATGGATGAAGCACCCGCATGCCTGTGAGAGGTACCTGACCTGAGATAGATGTTGGCAGCCTACACAGCAAACTCCAAATTTCAAAGACTGTAATCTCGACTGATAATGGTTAAAGAACCAGAAAGACGTGTCTAGAGATCAGCACTATCTGCGTCAACTGTGGCGAAACACTCGAAAACTCTTGAAGCAAGCAAGTAACCGAAACTGCATTTACCACAATGCCAGGGGCGAACCTTGCTGGGAGGTGAATCTGTGTGCTCCCACCCCTGTTCCTGTTTAATAGTACTCCAGTGAATCATTGAGCTGACGAGCTCGTGGATGAAGCACCTGCATGCCTGTGAGAGGTACCTGACCTGACAAAGATGTTGGCAGCCTACTCAGCAAACTCCACATTTGAAAGACTGTAATCTCTACTGATGACGGTTAAAGAACCAGAAACAAGTGTCTAGAGATCAGCACTATCTGTGCCAACTTTGGCGAAACACTCGAACACTCTTGAAGCAAGCAAGTAACCGAAACTGTATTTACCACAATGCCAGGGGTGAACCTTGCTGGGAGGTGAAGCGGTGTGCTCCCAACCCTGTTCCTGTTTAATAGTACTCCTGTGAGTCATTGAGCTGATGAGCTCGTGGATGAAGCACCTGCATGCCTGTGAGAGGTACCTGACCTGACAAAGATGTTGGCAGCCTTCTCAGCAAACCGCAAATTTCAAAGACTGTAATCTCTACTTATGATGGTTAAAGAACCAGAAACACGTGTCTAGAGATCAGCACTATCTGAGCCAACTGTGGCGAAACACTCGAACACTCTTGAAACAAGCAAGTAACTGAAACTGCTTTTACCACAATGCCAGGGGCGAACCTTGTTGGGAGGTGAAGCGGTGTGCTCCCACCCCTGTTCCTATTTAAAAGTACTCCTGTGAGTCATTGAGCTGACAAGCTCATGGATGAAGCACCCGCATGCCTGTGAGAGGTACCTGACCTGAGAAAGATGTTGGCAGCCTACTCAGCAAACCCCAAATTTCAAAGACTGTAATCTCTACTGATGACGGGTAAAGAACCAGAAACACATGTCTAGAGATCAGCACTATCTGTGCCAACTGTGGTGAAACACTCGAACACTCTGGAAACAAGCAAGTAACTGAAACTGCAAGTACCACAATGCCAGGGGCGAAGCTTGCTGGGAGGTGAAGCGGTGTGCTCCCACTCCTGTTCCTGCTTGATAGTGCTGCCGTGAGTCATTGAGCTGACAAGTTCGTCGATGAAGCACCCGCATTCTTGTGAGAGGTACCTGACCGGAGAAAGATGTTGGCAGCCTACTCAGCAAACCCCAAAGTTGAAAGACTGTAATCTCTACTGATGACGGTTAAAGAACCAGAATCACATGTCTAGAGATCAGCACTATCTGCGCCAACTGTGGCGAAACACTCGAACACTCTTGAAGCAAGCAAGTAACTGAAACTGCATTTACCACAATGCCAGGGGAGAACCTTGCTGGGAAGTGAAGCTGTGTGCTCCCACCCCTGTTCCTACTTAATAGTACTCTTGTGAGTCATTGAGCTGACGAGCTCGTGGATGAAGCACCCGCATGCCTGTGAGAGGTACCTGACCTGAGAAAGATGTTGACACCCTACTCAGCAAACCCCACATTTGAAAGACTGTAATCTCTACTGATGACGGTTAAAGAAACAAGAAACAAGTGTCTAGAGATCAGCACTATCTGCGCCAACTGTGGCGAAACACTCGAACACTCCTGAAGCAAGCAAGTAACTGAAACTGCATTTACCACAGTGCCAGGGTCAAACCTTGCTGGGACGTGAAGCGGTGTGCTCCCAACCCTGTTCCTGTTTAATAGTACTCCTGTGAGTCATTGAGCTGACAAGCTCGTGGATGAAGCACCCGCATGCCTGTGAGAGGTATCTGACCTGAGAAAGATGTTGGCAGCCTACACAGCAAACCCCAAATTTCAAAGTCTGTAATCTCGACTAATGACGGTTAAAGAACCAGAAACACGTGACTAGAGATTAGCACTATCTGTGCCAACTTTGGCGAAACACTCGAACACTCTTGAAGCAAGCAAGTAACCGAAACTGTATTTACCACAATGCCAGGGGTGAATCTTGCTGGGAGGTGAAGCGGTGTGCTCCCAACCCTGTTCCTGTTTAATAGTACTCCTGTGAGTCATTGAGCTGATGAGCTCGTGGATGAAGCACCTGCATGCCTGTGAGAGGTACCTGACCTGACAAAGATGTTGGCAGCCTTCTCAGCAAACCGCAAATTTCAAAGACTGTAATCTCTACTTATGATGGTTAAAGAACCAGAAACACGTGTCTAGAGATCAGCACTATCTGAGCCAACTGTGGCGAAACACTCGAACACTCTTGAAACAAGCAAGTAACTGAAACTGCTTTTACCACAATGCCAGGGGCGAACCTTGTTGGGAGGTGAAGCGGTGTGCTCCCACCCCTGTTCCTATTTAAAAGTACTCCTGTGAGTCATTGAGCTGACAAGCTCATGGATGAAGCACCTGCATGCCTGTGAGAGGTATCTGACCTGAGAAAGATGTTGGCAGCCTACTCAGCAAACCCCAAATTTCAAAGACTGTAATCTCTACTGATGACGGGTAAAGAACCAGAATCACATGTCTAGAGATCAGCACTATCTGCGCCAACTGTGGCGAAACACTCGAACACTCTTGAAGCAAGCAAGTAACTGAAACTGCATTTACCACAATGCCAGGGGAGAACCTTGCTGGGAAGTGAAGCTGTGTGCTCCCACCCCTGTTCCTACTTAATAGTACTCTTGTGAGTCATTGAGCTGACGAGCTCGTGGATGAAGCACCCGCATGCCTGTGAGAGGTACCTGACCTGAGAAAGATGTTGACACCCTACTCAGCAAACCCCACATTTGAAAGACTGTAATCTCTACTGATGACGGTTAAAGAAACAAGAAACAAGTGTCTAGAGATCAGCACTATCTGCGCCAACTGTGGCGAAACACTCGAACACTCCTGAAGCAAGCAAGTAACTGAAACTGCATTTACCACAGTGCCAGGGTCGAACCTTGCTGGGACGTGAAGCGGTGTGCTCCCAACCCTGTTCCTGTTTAATAGTACTCCTGTGAGTCATTGAGCTGACAAGCTCGTGGATGAAGCACCCGCATGCCTGTGAGAGGTATCTGACCTGAGAAAGATGTTGGCAGCCTACACAGCAAACCCCTAATTTCAAAGTCTGTAATCTCGACTAATGACGGTTAAAGAACCAGAAACACGTGACTAGAGATTAGCACTATCTGTGCCAACTTTGGCGAAACACTCGAACACTCTTGAAGCAAGCAAGTAACCAAAACTGTATTTACCACAATGCCAGGGGTGAATCTTGCTGGGAGGTGAAGCGGTGTGCTCCCAACCCTGTTCCTGTTTAATAGTACTCCCGTGAGTCATTGAGCTGATGAGCTCGTGGATGAAGCACCCACATGCCTGTGAGAGGTACCTGACCTGACAAAGATGTTGGCAGCCTTCTCAGCAAACCGCAAATTTCAAAGACTGTAATCTCTACTTATGATGGTTAAAGAACCAGAAACACGTGTCTAGAGATCAGCACTATCTGAGCCAACTGTGGCGAAACACTCGAACACTCTTGAAACAAGCAAGTAACTGAAACTGCTTTTACCACAATGCCAGGGGCGAACCTTGTTGGGAGGTGAAGCGGTGTGCTTCCACCCCTGTTCCTATTTAAAAGTACTCCTGTGAGTCATTGAGCTGACAAGCTCATGGATGAAGCACCCGCATGCCTGTGAGAGGTACCTGACCTGAGAAAGATGTTGGCAGCCTACTCAGCAAACCCCAAATTTCAAAGACTGTAATCTCTACTGATGACGGGTAAAGAACCAGAAACACATGTCTAGAGATCAGCACTATCTGTGCCAACTGTGGCGAAACACTCGAACACTCTTGAAACAAGCAAGTAACTGAAACTGCAAGTACCACAATGCCAGGGGCGAAGCTTGCTGGGAGGTGAAGCGGTGTGCTCCCACTCCTGTTCCTGCTTGATAGTGCTGCCGTGAGTCATTGAGCTGACAAGTTCGTCGATGAAGCACCCGCATTCTTGTGAGAGGTACCTGACCGGAGAAAGATGTTGGCAGCCTACTCAGCAAACCCCAAAGTTGAAAGACTGTAATCTCTACTGATGACGGTTAAAGAACCAGAAACACATGTCTAGAGATCAGCACTATCTGCGCCAACTGTGGTGAAACACTCGAACTCTCTTGAAGCAAGCAAGTAACTGAAACTGCATTTACCACAATGCCAGGGGCGAACCTTGCTGGGAAGTGAAGCTGTGTGCTCCCACCCCTGTTCCTACTTAATACTACTCTTGTGAGTCATTGAGCTGATGAGCTCGTGGATGAAGCACCCGCATGCCTGTGAGAGGTACCTGACCTGAGAAAGATGTTGACACCCTACTCAGCAAACCCCACATTTGAAAGACTGTAATCTCGACTGATGACGGTTAAAGAACCAGAAACACATGTCTAGAGATCAGCACTATCTGCGCCAACTGTGGCGAAACACTCGAACACTCTTGAAGCAAGCAAGTAACTGAAACTGCATTTACCACAGTGCCAGGGTCAAACCTTGCTGGGACGTGAAGCGGTGTGCTCCCCACCCTGTTCCTGTTTAATAGTACTCCTGTGAGTCATTGAGCTGACAAGCTCGTGGATGAAGCACCCGCATGCCTGTGAGAGGTATCTGACCTGAGAAAGATGTTGGCAGCCTACACAGCAAACCCCAAATTTAAAAGACTGTAATCTCGACTGATGACGGTTAAAGAACCAGAAACACGTGTCTAGAGATTAGCACTATCTGTGCCAACTGTGGCGAAACACTCGAACACTCTTCAAGCAAGCAAGTAACTGAAATTGCATTTACCACAATGCCAGGGGCGAACCTTGCTGGGAGGTGAAACGGTGTGCTCCCACCCCTGTTCCTATTTAAAAGCACTCCAGTGAGTCATTGAGCTGACGAGCTCGTGGATGAAGCACCCGCATGCCTGTGAGAGGTACCTGACCTGAGAAAGATGTTGACACCCTACTCAGCAAACCCCACATTTGAAAGACTGTAGTCTCTACTGATGACGGTTAAAGAACCAGAAACAAGTGTCTAGAGATCAGCACTATCTGCGCCAACTGTGGCGAAAAACTCGAACACTCCTGAAGCAAGCAAGTAACTGAAACTGCATTTTACCACAGTGCCAGGGGCGAACCTTGCTGGGACGTTAAGCGGTGTGCTCCCAACCCTGTTTAACAGTACTCCCGTGAGTCATTGAGCTGACGAGCTCATGGATGAAGCACCCGCATGCCTGTGAGAGGTACCTGACCTGAGATAGATGTTGGCAGCCTACACAGCAAACTCCAAATTTCAAAGACTGTAATCTCGACTGATAATGGTTAAAGAACCAGAAAGACGTGTCTAGAGATCAGCACTATCTGCGTCAACTGTGGCGAAACACTCGAAAACTCTTGAAGCAAGCAAGTAACCGAAACTGCATTTACCACAATGCCAGGGGCAAACCTTGCTGGGAGGTGAAGCGGTGTGCTCCCACCCCTGTTCCTATTTAAAAGTACTCCCGTGAGTCATTGAGCTGACGAGCTCATGGATGAAGCACCCACATGCCTGTGAGAGGTACCTGACCTGAGAAAGATGTTGGCAGCCTACTCAGCAAACTCCAAATTTCTAAGACTGTAAACTCTACTGATGACGGTTAAAGAACCAGAAACACGTGTCTAGAGATCAGCACTATCTGCGCCAACTGTGCCGAAACGCTCGAACACTCTTGAAGCAAGCAAGTAACGGAAACTGCATTTACCACAATGCCAGGGGCGAACCTTGCTGGGAGGTGAAGCGGTGTGCTCCCAACCCTGTTCCTGTTTAATAGTACTCCTGTGAGTCATTGATCTGACGAGCTCGTGGATGAAGCACCCGCATGCCTGTGAGAGGTACCTGACAAAGATGTTGGCAGCCTACTCAGCAAACCGCAAATTTCAAAGACTGTAATCTCTACTGATGATGGTTAAAGAACCAGAAACACATGTCCAGAGATCAGCACTATCTGCGCCAACTGTGGCGAAACACTCGAACACTCTTGAAGCAAGCAAGTAACTGAAACTGCATTTACCACAATGCCAGTGGCAAACCTTGCTGGGAGGTGAATCTGTGTGCTCCCACCCCTGTTCCTGTTTAATAGTACTCCCGTGAATCATTGAGCTGACGAGCTCGTGGATGAAGCACCTGCATGCCTGTGAGAGGTACCTGACCTGACAAAGATGTTGGCAGCCTTCTCAGCAAACTCCACATTTGAAAGACTGTAATCTCTACTGATGACGGTTAAAGAACCAGAAACAAGTGTCTAGAGATCAGCACTATCTGTGCCAACTTTGGCGAAACACTCGAACACTCTTGAAGCAAGCAAGTAACCGAAACTGTATTTACCACAATGCCAGGGGTGAACCTTGCTGGGAGGTGAAGCGGTGTGCTCCCAACCCTGTTCCTGTTTAATAGTACTCCCGTGAGTCATTGAGCTGATGAGCTCGTGGATGAAGCACCTGCATGCCTGTGAGAGGTACCTGACCTGACAAAGATGTTGGCAGCCTTCTCAGCAAACCGCAAATTTCAAAGACTGTAATCTCTACTTATGATGGTTAAAGAACCAGAAACACGTGTCTAGAGATCAGCACTATCTGAGCCAACTGTGGCGAAACACTCGAACACTCTTGAAACAAGCAAGTAACTGAAACTGCTTTTACCACAATGCCAGGGGCGAACCTTGTTGGGAGGTGAAGCGGTGTGCTCCCACCCCTGTTCCTATTTAAAAGTACTCCTGTGAGTCATTGAGCTGACAAGCTCATGGATGAAGCACCCGCATGCCTGTGAGAGGTACCTGACCTGAGAAAGATGTTGGCAGCCTACTCAGAAAACCCCATATTTCAAAGACTGTAATCTCTACTGATGACGGGTAAAGAACCAGAAACACATGTCAAGAGATCAGCACTATCTGTGCCAACTGTGGTGAAACACTCGAACACTCTTGAAACAAGCAAGTAACTGAAACTGCAAGTACCACAATGCCAGGGGCGAAGCTTGCTGGGAGGTGAAGCGGTGTGCTCCCACTCCTGTTCCTGCTTGATAGTGCTGCCATGAGTCATTGAGCTGACAAGTTCGTCGATGAAGCACCCGCATTCTTGTGAGAGGTACCTGACCGGAGAAAGATGTTGGCAGCCTCCTCAGCAAACCCCAAAGTTGAAAGACTGTAATCTCTACTGATGACGGTTAAAGAACCAGAAACACGTGTCTAGAGATTAGCACTATCTGTGCCAACTGTGGCGAAACACTCGAACACTCTTGAAGCAAGCAAGTAACTGAAACTGCATTTACCACAATGCCAGGGGCGAACCTTGCTGGGAAGTGAAGCTGTGTGCTCCCACCCCTGTTCCTACTTAATAGTACTCTTGTGAGTCATTGAACTGACAAGCTCATGGATGAAGCACCCGCATGCCTGTGAGAGGTACCTGACCTGAGAAAGATGTTGACACCCTACTCAGCAAACCCCACATTTGAAAGACTGTAATCTCTACTGATGACGGTTAAAGAAACAAGAAACAAGTGTCTAGAGATCAGCACTATCTGCGCCAACTGTGGCGAAACACTCGAACACTCCTGAAGCAAGCAAGTAACTGAAACTGCATTTACCACAGTGCCAGGGTCGAACCTTGCTGGGACGTGAAGCGGTGTGCTCCCAACCCTGTTCCTGTTTAATAGTACTCCTGTGAGTCATTGAGCTGACAAGCTCGTGGATGAAGCACACGCATGCCCGTGAGAGGTATCTGACCTGAGAAAGATGTTGGCAGCCTACACAGCAAACCCCAAATTTCAAAGACTGTAATCTCGACTAATGACGGTTAAAGAAACAGAAACACGTGTCTAGAGATTAGCACTATCTGTGCCAACTGTGGCGAAACACTCGAACACTCTTCAAGCAAGCAAGTAACTGAAATTGCATTTACCACAATGCCAGGGGCGAACCTTGCTGGGAGGTGAAGCGGTGTGCTCCCACCCCTGTTCCTATTTAAAAGCACTCCAGTGAGTCATTGAGCTGACGAGCTCGTGGATGAAGCACCCGCATGCCTGTGAGAGGTACCTGACCTGAGAATGATGTTGGCAGCCTACTCAGCAAACCCCAAATTTCAAAGACTGTAATCTCTACTGATGACGGGTAAAGAACCAGCAACACATGTCAAGAGATCAGCACTATCTGTGCCAACTGTGGCGAAACACTCGAACACTCTTGAAACAAGCAAGTAACTGAAACTGCAAGTACCACAATGCCAGGGGCGAAGCTTGCTGGGAGGTGAAGCGGTGTGCTCCCACTCCTGTTCCTGCTTGATAGTGCTGCCATGAGTCATTGAGCTGACAAGTTCGTCGATGAAGCACCCGCATTCTTGTGAGAGGTACCTGACCGGAGAAAGATGTTGGCAGCCTCCTCAGCAAACCCCAAAGTTGAAAGACTGTAATCTCTACTGATGACGGTTAAAGAACCAGAAACACATGTCTAGAGATCAGCACTATCTGCGCCAACTGTGGCGAAACACTCGAACACTCCTGAAGCAAGCAAGTAACTGAAACTGCATTTACCACAGTGCCAGGGTCGAACCTTGCTGGGACGTGAAGCGGTGTGCTCCCAACCCTGTTCCTGTTTAATAGTACTCCTGTGAGTCATTGATCTGACAAGCTCGTGGATGAAGCACCCGCATGACCGTGAGAGGTATCTGACCTGAGAAAGATGTTGGCAGCCTACACAGCAAACCCCAAATTTCAAAGACTGTAATCTCGACTAATGACGGTTAAAGAACCAGAAACACGTGTCTAGAGATTAGCACTATCTGTGCCAACTGTGGCGAAACACTCGAACACTCTTCAAGCAAGCAAGTAACTGAAATTGCATTTACCACAATGCCAGGGGCGAACCTTGCTGGGACGTTAAGCGGTGTGCTCCCAACCCTGTTCCTGTTTAACAGTACTCCCGTGAGTCATTGAGCTGACGAGCTCATGGATGAAGCACCCGCATGCCTGTGAGAGGTACCTGACCTGAGAAAGATGTTGGCAGCTGTAGGAGAGTAGGGTCTGCAATCCTATGATCAACCAGATTTTTTGCTTTTGCTTCATTGGTTTACGACTTTCCCTGGCTGTGGGCCTGCCAATCAGACCCACAGCCTAGCTGTTCTCTCTCCAGATTAACACACATGTACATTAGGTGCATCCACTAATTGGAACTGGGCCGCCTTATCAGTCCCTGTATCAGCATACCACAGGTATCCAGGGCATCGGCGTACCCAGGGCCTACCAGGGGCTGCAGCATGTATTATGCCACCCCTGGATGGCCACCCAAATCTGACACAACTGGCTGCACGACAGCTGGGGCAAGGTGGTGTAATCACCCGTTGCTGTAGGTGTAGTATTCCTATACCTAACCCTAAAATGGACGCATGGATTCCTATCAGTCACTCCTATGGCAGGCCTTATCAATCCTGAAGGCAGAGTGCTGGGAGTCATGTGAGATGGTGCTCTGGCGCGAGCTGAGCCCGTCGACGGCTTGCGGAACCAAGTCCTAATAGCTGTTCCATGGTGACGCGTGCCATCTACCTTAAAATGCATTATAATCCTCGTGGTTATTTGCTAACTATGGCATCGCATCACCCACACATGTCGAGTAAGGTGTCATACGAATTGGAATACGAACCCCTCGCCAATTCTGGCGACGGGGTTAGCATTCCACCCTTCTAGAGGGACACGACATGGAAGTAACCTTGAACCCCGGTTAAAGTTGACTCAAGCCTCAGCATCACAAAATGGATGCTGCCACCAGACACAAGTCTGACCTCCTGCTGCTGGGAGACCTTCCAGCGAGGGGGGCTTGGACAAAGGGTTTCCTGTCGAGGGCGGTGTTAGCACCATCCCAGACAGGGTTTGTGTATCCCAGGTAGGCAGGGCTGAAAGGAAGGTGATTGCAAGTGGCACCCCGGTGCTCACTGTGCATAGCCCGGCTCAAACCAGTTTCGGGGGCACCCCAGCCCCTGAGCTGGGGCGAAGCCGGACAAAGGATAGGGGTGTAACTACCCCCCTCCTGGTCCCACCCATAGGTAGGACCTGGTCACGGGCCGGCCCCTTTTCCTAGTATAAAGGTAGGAGCGAGTCCCCTTCCCAAATTGGATAATTCTTAATCTTGAACTACTTTCCACGAAGGGAACTCTTGACTTTTTCTGAAGACTCTCCCTTGTGGCTAAGGAGTAGCCACCCTGCACCAGCAGGCACCACCTAAGCGCTTGCGGTTTGCTGTACGTCTCTCCTACGGATCAAGACTGCCCAGCTCGACGAGACCCGGATTCCCCGCCATCTCTGACCTCTACCTACATCGTCAGCCCAGCTGAGATTCGTAGGTGTGACGAGACCTGCGGGACCGGCCATCTTCAGAACCTGCACGACGCTTATCTAGCACAACCACCGAGGGACCCTCGAGTGAGTGCACCTAGGGTTTGAGAAGCCCTAACCCTGAGTAGCTCCAGCACCGAAGCCTGCCTCCCCAGCATCCCCGAGATCTGCGTGGGGGCCCTTCTGCTCCTTGCTGCTCACCGCGTTGTCCGGCCACTCGCCGTCGGCTAGTGGCCCTCTTCACGACGCACCACGACAGTTTTTCATCACTGGTCTGGTTGCTCCAGACTGGCCCTTGCTCCCCTTCAACAGAGGAGTACCTCGGACCCTCCTGGTCCACTCCAGACGCCATCTTGACTCCCCCGCGTGGGCTTGCCTCTGCCAAGACCTGCTGCCCCACTCCTGGGCCCAGCATCATCGACAGCAGACACCTTCGTGGGACAGCTCGCCCTCCATCCTGGTCGCCGCCGCGCCTCCTGGTCCGAGGAACAGCCGAGTCCGACGTCACCCACTCACCTGGTCGAGGTGACTTCAGCCGGTACCTTCCTGGTGCCCACACGATCGCTGGCTAGCGGTTGAGAACTGAGTCCCCTCTGCTTTCAGGTTTCCTTCCTCACCGATCCAGGCTTGGATCTCGCTGAACATCGACACTGGTCGCCTGCCAGCAACTTCTTCTTTCAGGCTCCCGAGACTACAACGAGGACTCCCGACATCTTGCTGAACCCCACGCAGCCGCAGCCTCTGGGCTAGGTAACTCGAGCATTTCGGTGCTCCATCGTAGGTTCACTCTACAAGTGTCCAGCTCCTTTTCCGTTTAGTCCAACTGATCGGATTCCTCCGGAATCAGTAACTTTAGACTCTCTAACCTCTCCCATTCCACTTGCAGTGTAAATGGTTTCGTGCCCTTCGGGCATTTGTGTAAATTGTGCAACTAGAAGTATTTTCCCAAGAGTTTTGTATTATGCTTAGCTCCATGACTCATAAAGAGCCAGGGTAGTCTTGTTATAAATAAATATCCTTTATTTTCATAACAATTTGTGTGGTGTCCTTTCACTTGGTGTTCAAGGGGTATATGTGATGGTAAACAGCTGGCTTAACACGCCCTCTAGAGTTTAGCCTGAAGACTGCTCTTGTCCACGCTACTAGGATAGCTGGTCTACAAGGTTGACTTACAACCAATCATCAATAAGGGTCGTTTGGAATGATACACAGTGATCACTAGAATAGTGAGCACTACATATCAGGCCAACTTCTCACAGCAGCCTACTCAGCAAACTCCAAATTTCAAAGACTGTAAACTCTACTGATGACGGTTAAAGAACCAGAAACACGTGTCTAGAGATCAGCACTATCTGCGCCAACTTTGCCGAAACACTCGAACACTCTTGAAGCAAGCAAGTAACGGAAACTGTATTTACCACAATGCCAGGGGCGAACCTTGCTGGGAGGTGAAACGGTGTGCTCCCAACCCTGTTCCTGTTTAATAGTACTCCTGTGAGTCATTGAGCTGACGAGCTCGTGGATGAAGCACCTGCATGCCTGTGAGAGGTACCTGACCTGACAAAGATGTTGACAGCCTACTCAGCAAACCGCAAATTTGAAAGACTGTAATCTCTACTGATGATGGTTAAAGAACCAGAAACATGTGTCTAGAGATGAGCACTATCTGTGCCAACTGTGGCGAAACACTCGAACACTCTTGAAGCAAGCAAGTAACTGAAACTGCATTTACCACAATGCCAGGGGCGAACCTTGCTGGGAGGTGAAGCTGTTTGCTTCCACCCCTGTTCCTGCTTAATAGTACTCTTGTGAGTCATTGAGCTGCCAAGCTCGTGGATGAAGCACCCGCATGCCTGTGAGAGGTACCTGACCTGACAAAGATGTTGGCAGCCTACTCAGCAAACCGCAAATTTCAAAGACTGTAATCTCTACTGATGATGGTTAAAGAACCAGAAACACATGTCCAGAGATCAGCACTATCTGCGCCAACTGTGGCGAAACACTCGAACACTCTTGAAGCAAGCAAGTAACTGAAACTGCATTTACCACAATGCCAGTGGCAAACCTTGCTGGGAGGTGAATCTGTGTGCTCCCACCCCTGTTCCTGTTTAATAGTACTCCCGTGAATCATTGAGCTGACGAGCTCGTGGATGAAGCACCTGCATGCCTGTGAGAGGTACCTGACCTGACAAAGATGTTGGCAGCCTACTCAGCAAACTCCACATTTGAAAGACTGTAATCTCTACTGATGACGGTTAAAGAACCAGAAACAAGTGTCTAGAGATCAGCACTATCTGTGCCAACTTTGGCGAAACACTCGAACACTCTTGAAGCAAGCAAGTAACCAAAACTGTATTTACCACAATGCCAGGGGTGAACCTTGCTGGGAGGTGAAGCGGTGTGCTCCCAACCCTGTTCCTGTTTAATAGTACTCCCGTGAGTCATTGAGCTGATGAGCTCGTGGATGAAGCACCTGCATGCCTGTGAGAGGTACCTGACCTGACAAAGATGTTGGCAGCCTTCTCAGCAAACCGCAAATTTCAAAGACTGTAATCTCTACTTATGATGGTTAAAGAACCAGAAACACGTGTCTAGAGATCAGCACTATCTGAGCCAACTGTGGCGAAACACTCGAACACTCTTGAAACAAGCAAGTAACTGAAACTGCTTTTACCACAATGCCAGGGGCGAACCTTGTTGGGAGGTGAAGCGGTGTGCTCCCACCCCTGTTCCTATTTAAAAGTACTCCTGTGAGTCATTGAGCTGACAAGCTCATGGATGAAGCACCCGCATGCCTGTGAGAGGTACCTGACCTGAGAAAGATGTTGGCAGCCTACTCAGCAAACCCCAAATTTCAAAGACTGTAATCTCTACTGATGACGGGTAAAGAACCAGAAACACATGTCTAGAGATCAGCACTATCTGTGCCAACTGTGGCGAAACACTCGAACACTCTTGAAACAAGCAAGAAACTGAAACTGCAAGTACCACAATGCCAGGGGCGAAGCTTGCTGGGCGGTGAAGCGGTGTGCTCCCACTCCTGTTCCTGCTTGATAGTGCTGCTGTGAGTCATTGAGCTGACGAGCTCGTGGATGAAGCACCCGCATGCCTGTGAGAGGTACCTGACCTGAGAAAGATGTTGACACCCTACTCAGCAAACCCCACATTTGAAAGACTGTAATCTCTACTGATGACGGTTAAAGAAACAAGAAACAAGTGTCTAGAGATCAGCACTATCTGCGCCAACTGTGGCGAAACACTCGAACACTCCTGAAGCAAGCAAGTAACTGAAACTGCATTTACCACAGTGCCAGGGTCGAACCTTGCTGGGACGTGAAGCGGTGTGCTCCCAACCCTGTTCCTGTTTAATAGTACTCCTGTGAGTCATTGAGCTGACAAGCTCGTGGATGAAGCACCCGCATGCCTGTGAGAGGTACCTGACCTGAGAAAGATGTTGGCAGCCTACACAGCAAACTCCAAATTTCAAAGACTGTAATCTCGACTAATGACGGTTAAAGAACCAGAAACACGTGTCTAGAGATTAGCACTATCTGTGCCAACTGTGGAGAAACACTCGAACACTCTTCAAGCAAGCAAGTAACTGAAATTGCATTTACCACAATGCCAGGGGCGAACCTTGCTGGGAGGTGAAGCGGTGTGCTCCCACCCCTGTTCCTATTTAAAAGCACTCCAGTGAGTCATTGAGCTGACAAGCTCGTGGATGAAGCACCCGCATGCCTGTGAGAGGTACCTGACCTGAGAAAGATGTTGACACCCTACTCAGCAAACCCCACATTTGAAAGACTGTAGTCTCTACTGATGATGGTTAAAGAACCAGAAACAAGTGTCTAGAGATCAGCACTATATGCGCCAACTGTGGCGAAAAACTCGAACACTCCTGAAGCAAGCAAGTAACTGAAACTGCATTTACCACAGTGCCAGGGGCGAACCTTGCTGGGACGTTAAGCGGTGTGCTCCCAACCCTGTTCCTGTTTAACAGTACTCCCGTGAGTCATTGAGCTGACGAGCTCATGGATGAAGCACCCGCATGCCTGTGAGAGGTACCTGACCTGAGATAGATGTTGACAGCCTACACAGCAGACTCCAAATTTCAAAGACTGTAATCTCGACTGATAAAGGTTAAAGAACCAGAAAAACGTGTCTAGAGATCAGCACTATCTGCGTCAACTGTGGCGAAACACTGGAAAACTCTTGAAGCAAGCAAGTAACCGAAACTGCATTTACCACAATGCCAGGGGCGAACCTTGCTGGGAGGTCAAGCGGTGTGCTCCCACTCCCGTTACTGCTTAATAGTACTGCCGTGAGTCATTGAGCTGACGAGCTCATGGATGAAGCACCCGCATGCCTGTGAGAGGTACCTGACCTGAAAAAGATGTTGGCAGCCTACTCAGCAAACCCCAAATTTGAAAGACTGTAATCTCTACTGATGACGGTTAAAGAACCAGAAAAACGTGTCTAGAGATCAGCACTATCTGCGTCAACAGTGGCGAAACACTCAAACACTCTTGAAGCAAGCAAGTAACTGAAACTGCATTTACCACAATGCCAGGGGCGAACCTTGCTGGGAGGTGAAGCGGTGTACTCCCACCCCTGTTCCTATTTAAAAGTACTCCCGTGAGTCATTGAGCTGACGAGCTCATGGATGAAGCACCCTCATGCCTGTGAGAGGTACCTGACCTGAGAAAGATGTTGGCAGCCTACTCAGCAAACTCCAAATTTCAAAGACTGTAAACTCTACTCATGACGGTTAAAGAACCAGAATCACGTGTCTAGAGATCAGCACTATCTGCGCCAACTTTGCCGAAACACTCGAACACTCTTGAAGCAAGCAAGTAACTGAAACTGCATTTACCACAATGCCAGGGGCGAACCTTGCTGGGAGGTGAAGCGGTGTACTCCCACCCCTGTTCCTATTTAAAAGTACTCCCGTGAGTCATTGAGCTGACGAGCTCGTGGATGAAGCACCCGCATGCCTGTGAGAGGTACCTGAACTGACAAAGATGTTGGCAGCCTACTCAGCAAACCGCAAATTTCAAAGACTGTAATCTCTACTGATGATGGTTAAAGAACCAGAAACATGTGTCTAGAGATGAGCACTATCTGTGCCAACTGTGGCGAAACACTCAAACACTCTTGAAGCAAGCAAGTAACTGAAACTGCATTTACCACAATGCCAGGGGCGAACCTTGCTGGGAGGTGAAGCTGTTTGCTTCAACCCCTGTTCCTGCTTAATAGTACTCTTGTGAGTCATTGAGCTGCCAAGCTCGTGGATGAAGCACCCGCATGCCTGTGAGAGGTACCTGACCTGAGAAAGATGTTGACAGCTTACTCAGCAAACCCCAAATTTGAAAGAATGTAATCTCTACTGATGGCGGTTAAAGAACCAGAAACACGTGTCTAGAGATCAGCACTATCTGTGCCAACTGTGGTGAAACACTCGAACACTCTTGAAGCAAGCAAGTAACTGAAACTGCATTTACCACAATGCCAGGGGTGAACCTTGCTGGGAGGTGAAGCGGTGTGCTCCCAACCCTGTTTCTGTTTAATAGTACTCCCCTGAGTCATTGAGCTGACGAGCTCGTGGATGAAGCACCCGCATGCCTGAGAGATGTACCTGACCTGAGAAAGACGTTGGCAGCCTACTCAGGAAACCCCACATTTGAAAGACTGTAATCTCCACTGATGATGGTTAAAGAACCAGAAACACATGTCTAGAGATCAGCACTATCTGTGCCAATTGTGGCGAAACACAAGAACACTCTTGAAATAAGCAAGTAACTGAAACTGCAAGTACCACAATGCCAGGGGCGAAGCTTGCTGGGAGGTGAAGCGGTGTGCTCCCACTCCTGTTCCTGCTTGATAGTACTGCCGTGAGTCATTGAGCTGACAAGCTCGTCGATGAAGCACCCGCATTCCTGTGAGAGGTACCTGACCTGAGAAAGATGTTGGCAGCCTACTCAGCAAACCCCAAATTTGAAAGACTGTAATCTCTACTGATGACGGTTAAAGAACCAGAAACACATGTCTAGAGATCAGCACTATCTGCGCCAACTGTGGCGAAACACTCGCACACTCTTGAAGCAAGCAAGTAACTGAAACTGCATTTACCACAATGCCAGGGGCGAACCTTGCTGGGAAGTGAAGCTGTGTGCTCCCACCCCTGTTCCTAATTATTAGTACTCTTGTGAGTCATTGAGCTGACGAACTCGTGGATGAAGCACCCGCATGCCTGTGAGAGATACCTGACCTGAGAAAGATGTTGACACCCTACTCAGCAAACCCCACATTTGAAAGACTGTAATCTCTACTGATGACGGTTAAAGGAACAAGAAACAAGTGTCTAGAGATCAGCACTATCTGCGCCAACTGTGGCGAAACACTCGAACACTCCTGAAGCAAGCAAGTAACTGAAACTGCATTTACCACAGTGCCAGGGTCAAACCTTGCTGGGAGGTGAAGCGGTGTGCTCCCACCCCTGTTCCTGTTTAATAGTACTCCCGTGAATCATTGAGCTGACGAGCTCGTGGATGAAGCACCCGCATGCCTGTGAGAGGTACCTGACCTGACAAAGATGTTGGCAGCCTACTCAGCAAACTCCACATTTGAAAGACTGTAATCTCTACTGATGACGGTTAAAGAACCAGAAACAAGTGTCTAGAGATCAGCACTATCTGCGCCAACTGTGGTGAAACACTCGAACACTCCTGAAGCAAGCAAGTAACTGAAACTGCATTTACCACAATGCCAGGGGTGAACCTTGCTGGGAGGTGAAGCGGTGTGCACCCACCCCTGTTCCTGTTTAATAGTACTCCCATGAGTCATTGAGCTGAAGAGCTCGTGGATGAAGCACCCGCATGCCTGTGAGAGGTACCTGACCTGAGAAAGATGTTGGCAGCCTACTCAGCAAACTCCAAATTTCAAAGACAGTAATCTCTACTGATGACGGTTAAAGAACCAGAAACACGTGTCTAGAGATCAGCACTATCTGCGCCAACTGTGGCGAAACACTCGCACACTCTTGAAGCAAGCAAGTAACTGAAACTGCTTTTACCACAATGCCAGGGGCGAACCTTGCTGGGAAGTGAAGCTGTGTGCTCCCACCCCTCTTCCTACTTAATAGTACTCTTGTGAGTCATTGAGCTGATGAGCTCGTGGATGAAGCACCCGCATGCCTGTGAGAGGTACCTGACCTGAGAAAGATGTTGACACCCTACTCAGCAAACCCCACATTTGAAAGACTGTAATCTCTACTGATGACGGTTAAAGAAACAAGAAACAAGTGTCTAGAGATCAGCACTATCTGCGCCAACTGTGGCGAAACACTCGAACACTCATGAAGCAAGCAAGTAACTGAAACTGCATTTACCACAGTGCCAGGGTCGAACCTTGCTGGGACGTGAAGCGGTTTGCTCCCAACCCTGTTCCTGTTTAATAGTACTGCCGTGAGTCATTGAGCTGACAAGCTCATCGATGAAGCACCCGCATGCCTGGGAGAGGTACCTAACCTGAGAAAAATGTTGGCAGCCTACTCAGCAAACCCTAAATTTGAAAGATTGTAATCTCTACTGATGACGGTTAAAGAACTAGAAACACGTGTCTATAGATCAGCACTATCTGCGCCAACTGTGGCAAAACACTGGAACACTCTTGAAGCAAGCAAGTAACTGAAACTGCATTTACCACAATGCCAGGGGCGAACCTTGCCGGGAGGTGAAGCGGTGTGCTCCCACCCCTGTTCCTATTTAAAAGCACTCCAGTGAGTCATTGAGCTGACAAGCTCGTGGATGAAGCACCCGCATGCCTGTGAGAGGTACCTGACCTGAGAAAGATGTTGACACCCTACTCAGCAAACCCCACATTTGAAAGACTGTAGTCTCTACTGATGATGGTTAAAGAACCAGAAACAAGTGTCTAGAGATCAGCACTATATGCGCCAACTGTGGCGAAAAACTCGAACACTCCTGAAGCAAGCAAGTAACTGAAACTGCATTTACCACAGTGCCAGGGGCGAACCTTGCTGGGACGTTAAGCGGTGTGCTCCCAACCCTGTTCCTGTTTAACAGTACTCCCGTGAGTCATTGAGCTGACGAGCTCATGGATGAAGCACCCGCATGCCTGTGAGAGGTACCTGACCTGAGATAGATGTTGACAGCCTACACAGCAGACTCCAAATTTCAAAGACTGTAATCTCGACTGATAAAGGTTAAAGAACCAGAAAAACGTGTCTAGAGATCAGCACTATCTGCGTCAACTGTGGCGAAACACTGGAAAACTCTTGAAGCAAGCAAGTAACCGAAACTGCATTTACCACAATGCCAGGGGCGAACCTTGCTGGGAGGTCAAGCGGTGTGCTCCCACTCCCGTTACTGCTTAATAGTACTGCCGTGAGTCATTGAGCTGACGAGCTCATGGATGAAGCACCCGCATGCCTGTGAGAGGTACCTGACCTGAAAAAGATGTTGGCAGCCTACTCAGCAAACCCCAAATTTGAAAGACTGTAATCTCTACTGATGACGGTTAAAGAACCAGAAAAACGTGTCTAGAGATCAGCACTATCTGCGTCAACAGTGGCGAAACACTCAAACACTCTTGAAGCAAGCAAGTAACTGAAACTGCATTTACCACAATGCCAGGGGCGAACCTTGCTGGGAGGTGAAGCGGTGTACTCCCACCCCTGTTCCTATTTAAAAGTACTCCCGTGAGTCATTGAGCTGACGAGCTCATGGATGAAGCACCCTCATGCCTGTGAGAGGTACCTGACCTGAGAAAGATGTTGGCAGCCTACTCAGCAAACTCCAAATTTCAAAGACTGTAAACTCTACTCATGACGGTTAAAGAACCAGAATCACGTGTCTAGAGGTCAGCACTATCTGCGCCAACTTTGCCGAAACACTCGAACACTCTTGAAGCAAGCAAGTAACTGAAACTGCATTTACCACAATGCCAGGGGCGAACCTTGCTGGGAGGTGAAGCGGTGTACTCCCACCCCTGTTCCTATTTAAAAGTACTCCCGTGAGTCATTGAGCTGACGAGCTCGTGGATGAAGCACCCGCATGCCTGTGAGAGGTACCTGAACTGACAAAGATGTTGGCAGCCTACTCAGCAAACCGCAAATTTCAAAGACTGTAATCTCTACTGATGATGGTTAAAGAACCAGAAACATGTGTCTAGAGATGAGCACTATCTGTGCCAACTGTGGCGAAACACTCAAACACTCTTGAAGCAAGCAAGTAACTGAAACTGCATTTACCACAATGCCAGGGGCGAACCTTGCTGGGAGGTGAAGCTGTGTGCTCCCACCCCTGTTCCTAATTATTAGTACTCTTGTGAGTCATTGAGCTGACGAACTCGTGGATGAAGCACCCGCATGCCTGTGAGAGATACCTGACCTGAGAAAGATGTTGACACCCTACTCAGCAAACCCCACATTTGAAAGACTGTAATCTCTACTGATGACGGTTAAAGGAACAAGAAACAAGTGTCTAGAGATCAGCACTATCTGCGCCAACTGTGGCGAAACACTCGAACACTCCTGAAGCAAGCAAGTAACTGAAACTGCATTTACCACAGTGCCAGGGTCAAACCTTGCTGGGAGGTGAAGCGGTGTGCTCCCACCCCTGTTCCTGTTTAATAGTACTCCCGTGAATCATTGAGCTGACGAGCTCGTGGATGAAGCACCCGCATGCCTGTGAGAGGTACCTGACCTGACAAAGATGTTGGCAGCCTACTCAGCAAACTCCACATTTGAAAGACTGTAATCTCTACTGATGACGGTTAAAGAACCAGAAACAAGTGTCTAGAGATCAGCACTATCTGCGCCAACTGTGGTGAAACACTCGAACACTCCTGAAGCAAGCAAGTAACTGAAACTGCATTTACCACAATGCCAGGGGTGAACCTTGCTGGGAGGTGAAGCGGTGTGCACCCACCCCTGTTCCTGTTTAATAGTACTCCCGTGAGTCATTGAGCTGAAGAGCTCGTGGATGAAGCACCCGCATGCCTGTGAGAGGTACCTGACCTGAGAAAGATGTTGGCAGCCTACTCAGCAAACTCCAAATTTCAAAGACAGTAATCTCTACTGATGACGGTTAAAGAACCAGAAACACGTGTCTAGAGATCAGCACTATCTGCGCCAACTGTGGCGAAACACTCGCACACTCTTGAAGCAAGCAAGTAACTGAAACTGCTTTTACCACAATGCCAGGGGCGAACCTTGCTGGGAAGTGAAGCTGTGTGCTCCCACCCCTCTTCCTACTTAATAGTACTCTTGTGAGTCATTGAGCTGATGAGCTCGTGGATGAAGCACCCGCATGCCTGTGAGAGGTACCTGACCTGAGAAAGATGTTGACACCCTACTCAGCAAACCCCACATTTGAAAGACTGTAATCTCTACTGATGACGGTTAAAGAAACAAGAAACAAGTGTCTAGAGATCAGCACTATCTGCGCCAACTGTGGCGAAACACTCGAACACTCATGAAGCAAGCAAGTAACTGAAACTGCATTTACCACAGTGCCAGGGTCGAACCTTGCTGGGACGTGAAGCGGTTTGCTCCCAACCCTGTTCCTGTTTAATAGTACTGCCGTGAGTCATTGAGCTGACAAGCTCATCGATGAAGCACCCGCATGCCTGGGAGAGGTACCTAACCTGAGAAAAATGTTGGCAGCCTAATCAGCAAACCCTAAATTTGAAAGATTGTAATCTCTACTGATGACGGTTAAAGAACTAGAAACACGTGTCTATAGATCAGCACTATCTGCGCCAACTGTGGCAAAACACTGGAACACTCTTGAAGCAAGCAAGTAACTGAAACTGCATTTACCACAATGCCAGTGGCAAACCTTGCTGGGAGGTGAAGCGGTGTGCTCCCACCCCTGTTCCTGTTTAATAGTACTCCCGTGAATCATTGAGCTGACCAGCTCGTGGATGAAGCACCCGCATGCCTGTGAGAGGTACCTGACCTGACAAAGATGTTGGCAGCCTACTCAGCAAACTCCACATTTGAAAGACTGTAATCTCTACTGATGACGGTTAAAGAACCAGAAACAAGTGTCTAGAGATCAGCACTATCTGTGCCAACTGTGGTGAAACACTCGAACACTCCTGAAGCAAGCAAGTAACTGAAACTGCATTTACCACAATGGCAGGGGTGAACCTTGCTGGGAGGTGAAGCGGTGTGCACCCACCCCTGTTCCTGTTTAATAGTACTCCTGTGAGTCATTGAGCTGAAGAGCTCATGGATGAAGCACCCGCATGCCTGTGAGAGGTACCTGACCTGAGAAAGATGTTGGCAGCTTACTCAGCAAACTCCAAATTTCAAAGACTGTAATCTCTACTGATGACGGTTAAAGAACCAGAAACACGTGTCTAGAGATCAGGACTATCTGCGCCAACTGTGGCGAAACACTCGAACACTCTTGAAGCAAGCAAGTAACTGAAACTGCATTTACCACAATGCCATGGGCAAACCTTGCTGGGAGGTGAAGCGGTGTGCTCCCACCCCTGTTCCTGTTTAATAGTAGTTCCGTGAATAATTGAGCTGACGAGCTCGTGGATGAAGCACCTGCATGCCTGTGAGAGGTACCTGACCTGACAAAGATGTTGGCAGCCTACTCAGCAAACTCCACATTTGAAAGACTGTAATCTCTACTGATGACGGTTAAAGAACCAGAAACAAGTGTCTAGAGATCAGCACTATCTGTGCCAACTTTGGCGAAACACTCGAACACTCTTGAAGCAAGCAAGTAACCGAAACTGTATTTACCACAATGCCAGGGGTGAACCTTGCTGGGGGGTGAAGCGGTGTGCTCCCAACCCTGTTCCTGTTTAATAGTACTCCCATGAGTCATTGAGCTGATGAGCTCGTGGATGAAGCACCTGCATGCCTGTGAGAGGTACCTGACCTGACAAAGATGTTGGCAGCCTTCTCAGCAAACCGCAAATTCAAAGACTGTAATCTCTACTTATGATGGTTAAAGAACCAGAAACACGTGTCTAGAGATCAGCACTATCTGCACCAACTGTGGCGAAACACTCGAACACTCTTGAAACAAGCAAGTAACTGAAACTGCTTTTACCACAATGCCAGGGGCGAACCTTGTTGGGAGGTGAAGCGGTGTGCTCCCACCCCTGTTCCTATTAAAAAGTACTCCTGTGACTCATTAGGCTGACAAGCTCATGGATGAAACACCTGCATGCCTGTGAGAGGTACCTGACCTGAGAAAGATGTTGGCAGCCTACTCAGCAAACCCCAAATTTCAAAGACTGTAATCTCCTCTGATGATGGTTAAAGAACCAGAAACACATGTCTAGAGATCAGCACTATCTGTGCCAATTGTGGCGAAACACTCAAACACTCTTGAAACAAGCAAGTAACTGAAACTGCAAGTACCACAATGCCAGGGGCGAAGCTTGCTGGGAGGTGAAGCGGTGTGCTCCCACTCCTGTTCCTGCTTGATAGTAATGCCGTGAGTCATTGAGCTGACAAGCTCGTCGATGAAGCACCCGCATTCCTGTGAGAGGTACCTGACCTGAGAAAGATGTTGACACCCTACTCAGCAAACCCCACGTTTGAAAGACTGTAATCTCTACTGATGACGGTTAAAGAAACAAGAAACAAGTGTCTAGAGATCAGCACTATCTGCGCCAACTGTGGCGAAACACTCGAACACTCATGAAGCAAGCAAGTAACTGAAACTGCATTTACCACAGTGCCAGGGTCGAACCTTGCTGGGACGTGAAGCGGTGTGCTCCCAACCCTGTTCCTGTTTAATAGTACTCCTGTGAGTCATTGAGCTGACAAGCTCGTGGATGAAGCACCCGCATGCCTGTGAGAGGTATCTGATCTGAGAAAGATGTTGGCAGCCGACACAGCAAACCCCAAATTTCAAAGACTGTAATCTCGACTGATGACGGTTAAAGAACCAGAAACACGTGTCTAGAGATTAGCACTATCTGTGCCAACTGTTGCGAAACACTCGAACACTCTTCAAGCAAGCAAGTAACTGAAATTGCATTTACCACAATGCCAGGGGTGAAACTTGCTGGGAGGTGAAGCGGTGTGCTCCCACCCCTGTTCCTATTTAAAAGCACTCCAGTGAGTCATTGAGCTGACGAGCTCGTGGATGAAGCACCCGCATGCCTGTGAGAGGTACCTGACCTGAGAAAGATGTTGACACCCTACTCAGCAAACCCCACATTTGAAAGACTGTAGTCTCTACTGATGACGGTTAAAGAACCAGAAACAAGTGTCTAGAGATCAGCACTATCTGCCCCAACTGTGGCGAAAAACTCGAACACTCCTAAAGCAAGCAAGTAACCGAAACTGCATTTTACCACAGCGCCAGGGGCGAACCTTGCTGGCACGTTAAGCGGTGTGCTCCCAACCCTGTTTAACAGTACTCCCGTGAGTCATTGAGCTGACGAGCTCATGGATGAAGCACCCGCATGCCTGTGAGAGGTACCTGACCTGAGATAGATGTTGGCAGCCTACACAGCAAACTCCAAATTTCAAAGACTGTAATCTCGACTGATAAAGGTTAAAGAACCAGAAAGACGTGTCTAGAGATCAGCACTATCTGCGTCAACTGTGGCGAAACACTCGAAAACTCTTGAAGCAAGCAAGTAACCGAAACTGCATTTACCACAATGCCAGGGGCGAACCTTGCTGGGAGGTCAAGCGGTGTGCTCCCACTCCTGTTCCTGCTTAATAGTACTGCCGTGAGTCATTGAGCTGACGAGCTCGTGGATGAAGCACCCGCATGCCTGTGAGAGGTACCTGACCTGAGAAAGATGTTGGCAGCCTACTCAGCAAACCCCAAATTTGAAAGACTGTAATCTCTACTGATGACGGTTAAAGAACCAGAAAAACATGTCTAAAGATAAGCACTATCTGCGTCAACTGTGGCGAAACACTCAAACACTCTTGAAGCAAGCAAATAACTGAAACTGCATTTACCACAATGCCAGGGGCGAACCTTGCTGGGAGGTGAAGCGGTGTGCTCCCACCCCTGTTCCTATTTAAAAGTACTCCCGTGAGTCATTGAGCTGACGAGCTCATGGATGAAGCACCCACATGCGTCTGAGAGGTACCTGACCTGAGAAAGATGTTGGCAGCCTACTCAGCAAACTCCAAATTTCAAAGAATGTAAACTCTACTGATGACGGTTAAAGAACCAGAAACACGTGTCTAGAGATCAGCACTATCTGCGCCAACTTTGCCGAAACACTCGAACACTCTTGAAGCAAGCAAGTAACAGAAACTGTATTTACCACAATGCCAGGGGCGAACCTTGCTGGGAGGTGAAGCGGTGTGCTCCCACCCCTGTTCCTATTTAAAAGTACTCCCGTGAGTCATTGAGCTGACGAGCTCATGGATGAAGCACCCACATGCGTCTGAGAGGTACCTGACCTGAGAAAGATGTTGGCAGCCTACTCAGCAAACTCCAAATTTCAAAGAATGTAAACTCTACTGATGACGGTTAAAGAACCAGAAACACGTGTCTAGAGATCAGCACTATCTGCGCCAACTTTGCCGAAACACTCGAACACTCTTGAAGCAAGCAAGTAACAGAAACTGTATTTACCACAATGCCAGGGGCGAACCTTGCTGGGAGGTGAAGCGGTGTGCTCCCAACCCTGTTCCTGTTTAATAGTACTCCTGTGAGTCATTGAGCTGACGAGCTCGTGGATGAAGCACCCGCATGCCTGTGAGAGGTTCCTGACCTGACAAAGTTGTTGGCAGCCTACTCAGCAAACCGCAAATTTCAAAGACTGTAATCTCTACTGATGATGGTTAAAGAACCAGAAACATGTGTCTAGAGATGAGCACTATCTGTGCCAACTGTGGAGAAACACTCGAACACTCTTGAAGCAAGCAAGTAACTGAAACTGCATTTACCACAATGCCAGGGGCGAACCTTGCTGGGAGGTGAAGCTGTTTGATTCCACCCCTGTTCCTGCTTAATAGTACTCTTGTGAGTCATTGAGCTGCCAAGCTCGTGGATGAAGCACCCGCATGCCTGTGAGAGGTACCTGACCTGAGAAAGATTTTGACAGCTTACTCAGCAAACCCCAAATTTGAAAGAATGTAATCTCTACTGATGGCGGTTAAAGAACCAGAAACACGTGTCTAGAGATCAGCACTATCTGTGCCAACTGTGGTGAAACACTCGAACACTCTTGAAGCAAGCAAGTAACTGAAACTGCATTTACCACAATGCAGTGGTGAACCTTGCTGGGAGGTGAAGCGGTGTGCTCCCAACCCTGTTTCTGTTTAATAGTACTCCCCTGAGTCATTGAGCTGACGAGCTCGTGGATGAAGCACCCGCATGCCTGAGAGATGTACCTGACCTGAGAAAGACGTTGGCAGCCTACTCAGCAAACCCCACATTTGAAAGACTGTAATCTCCACTGATGATGGTTAAAGAACCAGAAACACATGTCTAGAGATCAGCACTATCTGTGCCAATTGTGGCGAAACACTCGAACACTCTTGAAACAAGCAAGTAACTGAAACTGCAAGTACCACAATGCCAAGGGCGAAGCTTGCTGGGAGGTGAAGCGGTGTGCTCCCACTCCTGTTCCTGCTTTATAGTACTGCTGTGAGTCATTGAGCTGACAAGCTCGTCGATGAAGCACCCGCATTCCTGTGAGAGGTACCTGACCTGAGAAAGATGTTGACACCCTACTCAGCAAACCCCACATTTGAAAGACTGTAATCTCTACTGATGACGGTTAAAGAAACAAGAAACAAGTGTCTAGAGATCAGCACTATCTGCGCCAACTGTGGCGAAACACTCGAACACTCCTGAAGCAAGCAAGTAACTGAAACTGCATTTACCACAGTGCCAGGGTCGATCCTTGCTGGGACCTGAAGCGGTGTGCTCCCAAACCTGTTCCTGTTTAATAGTACTGCCGTGAGTCATTGAGCTGACAAGCTCGTCGATGAAGCACCCGCATGCCTGTGAGAGGTACCTAACCTGAGAAAAATGTTGGCAGCCTACTCAGCAAACCCTAAATTTGAAAGATTGTAATCTCTACTGATGACGGTTAAAGAACTAGAAACACGCGTCTATAGACCAGCACTATCTGCGCCAACTGTGGCAAAACACTGGAACACTCTTGAAGCAAGCAAGTAACTGAAACTGCATTTACCACAATGCCAGTGGCAAACCTTGCTGGGAGGTGAAGCGGTGTGCTCCCACCCCTGTTCCTGTTTAATAGTACTCCCGTGAATCATTGAGCTGACGAGCTCGTGGATGAAGCACCCACATGCCTGTGAGAGGTACCTGACCTGACAAAGATGTTGGCAGCCTACTCAGCAAACTCCACATTTGAAAGACTGTAATCTCTACTGATGACGGTTAAAGAACCAGAAACAAGTGTCTAGAGATCAGCACTATCTGCGCCAACTGTGGTGAAACACTCGAACACTCCTGAAGCAAGCAAGTAACTGAAACTGCATTTACCACAATGCCAGGGGTGAACCTTGCTGGGAGGTGAAGCGGTGTGCACCCACCCCTGTTCCTGTTTAATAGTACTCCCGTGAGTCATTGAGCTGAAGAGCTCGTGGATGAAGCACCCGCATGCCTGTGAGAGGTACCTGACCTGAGAAAGATGTTGGCAGCCTACTCAGCAAACTCCAAATTTCAAAGACTGTAATCTCTACTGATGACTGTTAAAGAACCAGAAACACGTGTCTAGAGATCAGCACTATCTGCGCCAACTGTGGCAAAACACTCAAACACTCTTGAAGCAAGCAAGTAACTGAAACTGCATTTACCACAATGCCAGTGGCAAACCTTGCTGGGAGGTGAATCTGTGTGCTCCCACCCCTGTTCCTGTTTAATAGTACTCCCGTGAATCATTGAGCTGACGAGCTCGTGGATGAAGCACCTGCATGCCTGTGAGAGGTACCTGACCTGACAAAGATGTTGGCAGCCTACTCAGCAAACTCCACATTTGAAAGACTGTAATCTCTACTGATGACGGTTAAAGAACTAGAAACAAGTGTCTAGAGATCAGCACTATCTGTGCCAACTTTGGCGAAACACTCGAACACTCTTGAAGCAAGCAAGTAACCGAAACTGTATTTACCACAATGCCAGGGGCAAACCTTGTTGGGAGGTGAAGCGGTGTGCTCCCACCCCTGTTCCTATTTAAAAGTACTCCTGTGAGTCATTGAGCTGACAAGCTCATGGATGAAACACCTGCATGCCTGTGAGAGGTACCTGACCTGAGAAAGATGTTGGCAGCCTACTCAGCAAACCCCAAATTTCAAAGACTGTAATCTCTACTGATGACGGTTAAAGAACCAGAAACACATGTCTAGAGATCAGCACTATCTGTGCCAACTGTAGCGAAACACTCGCACACTCTTGAAGCAAGCAAGTAACTGAAACTGCATTTACCACAATGCCAGGGGCGAACCTTGCTGGGAAGTGAAGCTGTGTGATCCCACCCCTCTTTCTACTTAATAGTACTCTTGTGAGTCATTGAGCTGACGAGCTCGTGGATGAAGCACCCGCATGCCTGTGAGAGGTACCTGACCTGAGAAAGATGTTGACACCCTACTCAGCAAACCCCACATTTGAAAGACTGTAATCTCTACCGATGACGGTTAAAGAAACAAGAAACAAGTGTCTAGAGATCAGCACTATCTGCGCCAACTGTGGCGAAACACTCGAACACTCCTGAAGCAAGCAAGTAACTGAAACTGCATTTACCACAGTGCCAGGGTCGAACCTTGCTGGGACGTGAAGCGGTGTGCTCCCAACCCTGTTCCTGTTTAATAGTACTGCCGTGAGTCATTGAGCTGACAAGCTCGTCGATGAAGCACCCGCATGCCTGTGAGAGGTACCTAACCTGAGAAAAATGTTGGCAGCCTACTCAGCAAACCCTAAATTTGAAAGATTGTAATCTCTACTGATGACGGTTAAAGAACTAGAAACACGTGTCTATAGATCAGCACTATCTGCGCCAACTGTGGCAAAACACTGGAACACTCTTGAGGCAAGCAAGTAACTGAAACTGCATTTACCACAATGCCAGTGGCAAACCTTGCTCGGAGGTGAAGCGGTGTGATCCCACCCCTGTTCCTGTTTAATAGTACTCCCGTGAATCATTGAGCTGACGAGCTCGTGGATGAAGCACCCGCATGCCTGTGAGAGGTACCTGACCTGACAAAGATGTTGGCAGCCTACTCAGCAAACTCCACATTTGAAAGACTGTAATCTCTACTGATGACGGTTAAAGAACCAGAAACAAGTGTCTAGAGATCAGCACTATCTGCGCCAACTGTGGTGAAACACTCGAACACTCCTGAAGCAAGCAAGGAACTGAAACTGCATTTACCACAATGCCAGGGGTGAACCTTGCTGGGAGGTGAAGCGGTGTGCTCCCAACCCTGTTCCTGTTTAATAGTACTCCTGTGAGTCATTGAGCTGACGAGCTCGTGGATGAAGCACCCGCATGCCTGTGAGAGGTACCTGACCTGACAAAGTTGTTGGCAGCCTACTCAGCAAACCGCAAATTTCAAAGACTGTAATCTCTACTGATGATGGTTAAAGAACCAGAAACATGTGTCTAGAGATGAGCACTATCTGTGCCAACTGTGGAGAAACACTCGAACACTCTTGAAGCAAGCAAGTAACTGAAACTGCATTTACCACAATGCCAGGGGCGAACCTTGCTGGGAGGTGAAGCTGTTTGCTTCCACCCCTGTTCCTGCTTAATAGTACTCTTGTGAGTCATTGAGCTGCCAAGCTCGTGGATGAAGCACCCGCATGCCTGTGAGAGGTACCTGACCTGAGAAAGATGTTGACAGCTTACTCAGCAAACCCCAAATTTGAAAGAATGTAATCTCTACTGATGGCGGTTAAAGAACCAGAAACACGTGTCTAGAGATCAGCACTATCTGTGCCAACTGTGGTGAAACACTCGAACACTCTTGAAGCAAGCAAGTAACTGAAACTGCATTTCCCACAATGCAGGGGTGAACCTTGCTGGGAGGTGAAGCGGTGTGCTCCCAACCCTGTTTCTGTTTAATAGTACTCCCCTGAGTCATTGAGCTGACGAGCTCGTGGATGAAGCACCCGCATGCCTGAGAGATGTACCTGACCTGAGAAAGACGTTGGCAGCCTACTCAGCAAACCCCACATTTGAAAGACTGTAATCTCCACTGATGATGGTTAAAGAACCAGAAACACATGTCTAGAGATCAGCACTATCTGTGCCAATTGTGGCGAAACACTCGAACACTCTTGAAACAAGCAAGTAACTGAAACTGCAAGTACCACAATGCCAAGGGCGAAGCTTGCTGGGAGGTGAAGCGGTGTGCTCCCACTCCTGTTCCTGCTTTATAGTACTGCCGTGAGTCATTGAGCTGACAAGCTCGTCGATGAAGCACCCGCATTCCTGTGAGAGGTACCTGACCTGAGAAAGATGTTGACACCCTACTCAGCAAACCCCACATTTGAAAGACTGTAATCTCTACTGATGACGGTTAAAGAAACAAGAAACAAGTGTCTAGAGATCAGCACTATCTGCGCCAACTGTGGCGAAACACTCGAACACTCCTGAAGCAAGCAAGTAACTGAAACTGCATTTACCACAGTGCCAGGGTCGATCCTTGCTGGGACCTGAAGCGGTGTGCTCCCAAACCTGTTCCTGTTTAATAGTACTGCCGTGAGTCATTGAGCTGACAAGCTCGTCGATGAAGCACCCGCATGCCTGTGAGAGGTACCTAACCTGAGAAAAATGTTGGCAGCCTACTCAGCAAACCCTAAATTTGAAAGATTGTAATCTCTACTGATGACGGTTAAAGAACTAGAAACACGCGTCTATAGATCAGCACTATCTGCGCCAACTGTGGCAAAACACTGGAACACTCTTGAAGCAAGCAAGTAACTGAAACTGCATTTACCACAATGCCAGTGGCAAACCTTGCTGGGAGGTGAAGCGGTGTGCTCCCACCCCTGTTCCTGTTTAATAGTACTCCCGTGAATCATTGAGCTGACGAGCTCGTGGATGAAGCACCCACATGCCTGTGAGAGGTACCTGACCTGACAAAGATGTTGGCAGCCTACTCAGCAAACTCCACATTTGAAAGACTGTAATCTCTACTGATGACGGTTAAAGAACCAGAAACAAGTGTCTAGAGATCAGCACTATCTGCGCCAACTGTGGTGAAACACTCGAACACTCCTGAAGCAAGCAAGTAACTGAAACTGCATTTACCACAATGCCAGGGGTGAACCTTGCTGGGAGGTGAAGCGGTGTGCACCCACCCCTGTTCCTGTTTAATAGTACTCCCGTGAGTCATTGAGCTGAAGAGCTCGTGGATGAAGCACCCGCATGCCTGTGAGAGGTACCTGACCTGAGAAAGATGTTGGCAGCCTACTCAGCAAACTCCAAATTTCAAAGACTGTAATCTCTACTGATGACTGTTAAAGAACCAGAAACACGTGTCTAGAGATCAGCACTATCTGCGCCAACTGTGGCAAAACACTCAAACACTCTTGAAGCAAGCAAGTAACTGAAACTGCATTTACCACAATGCCAGTGGCTAACCTTGCTGGGAGGTGAATCTGTGTGCTCCCACCCCTGTTCCTGTTTAATAGTACTCCCGTGAATCATTGAGCTGACGAGCTCGTGGATGAAGCACCTGCATGCCTGTGAGAGGTACCTGACCTGACAAAGATGTTGGCAGCCTACTCAGCAAACTCCACATTTGAAAGACTGTAATCTCTACTGATGACGGTTAAAGAACCAGAAACAAGTGTCTAGAGATCAGCACTATCTGTGCCAACTTTGGCGAAACACTCGAACACTCTTGAAGCAAGCAAGTAACCGAAACTGTATTTACCACAATGCCAGGGGCAAACCTTGTTGGGAGGTGAAGCGGTGTGCTCCCACCCCTGTTCCTATTTAAAAGTACTCCTGTGAGTCATTGAGCTGACAAGCTCATGGATGAAACACCTGCATGCCTGTGAGAGGTACCTGACCTGAGAAAGATGTTGGCAGCCTACTCAGCAAACCCCAAATTTCAAAGACTGTAATCTCTACTGATGACGGTTAAAGAACCAGAAACACATGTCTAGAGATCAGCACTATCTGTGCCAACTGTAGCGAAACACTCGCACACTCTTGAAGCAAGCAAGTAACTGAAACTGCATTTACCACAATGCCAGGGGCGAACCTTGCTGGGAAGTGAAGCTGTGTGATCCCACCCCTGTTTCTACTTAATAGTACTCTTGTGAGTCATTGAGCTGACGAGCTCGTGGATGAAGCACCCGCATGCCTGTGAGAGGTACCTGACCTGAGAAAGATGTTGACACCCTACTCAGCAAACCCCACATTTGAAAGACTGTAATCTCTACCGATGACGGTTAAAGAAACAAGAAACAAGTGTCTAGAGATCAGCACTATCTGCGCCAACTGTGGCGAAACACTCGAACACTCCTGAAGCAAGCAAGTAACTGAAACTGCATTTACCACAGTGCCAGGGTCGAACCTTGCTGGGACGTGAAGCGGTGTGCTCCCAACCCTGTTCCTGTTTAATAGTACTGCCGTGAGTCATTGAGCTGACAAGCTCGTCGATGAAGCACCCGCATGCCTGTGAGAGGTACCTAACCTGAGAAAAATGTTGGCAGCCTACTCAGCAAACCCTAAATTTGAAAGATTGTAATCTCTACTGATGACGGTTAAAGAACTAGAAACACGTGTCTATAGATCAGCACTATCTGCGCCAACTGTGGCAAAACACTGGAACACTCTTGAAGCAAGCAAGTAACTGAAACTGCATTTACCACAATGCCAGTGGCAAACCTTGCTCGGAGGTGAAGCGGTGTGATCCCACCCCTGTTCCTGTTTAATAGTACTCCCGTGAATCATTGAGCTGACGAGCTCGTGGATGAAGCACCCGCATGCCTGTGAGAGGTACCTGACCTGACAAAGATGTTGGCAGCCTACTCAGCAAACTCCACATTTGAAAGACTGTAATCTCTACTGATGACGGTTAAAGAACCAGAAACAAGTGTCTAGAGATCAGCACTATCTGCGCCAACTGTGGTGAAACACTCGAACACTCCTGAAGCAAGCAAGGAACTGAAACTGCATTTACCACAATGCCAGGGGTGAACCTTGCTGGGAGGTGAAGCGGTGTGCACCCACCCCTGTTCCTGTTTAATAGTACTCCTGTGAGTCATTGAGCTGAAGAGCTCGTGGATGAAGCACCCGCATGCCTGTGAGAGGTGCCTGACCTGAGAAAGATGTTGGCAGCCTACTCAGCAAACTCCAAATTTCAAAGACTGTAATCTCTACTGATGACGGTTAAAGAACAAGAAACACGTGTCTAGAGATCAGCACTATCTGCGCCAACTGTGGCGAAACACTCGAACACTCTTGAAGCAAGCAAGTAACTGAAACTGCATTTACCACAATGCCAGGGGCAAACCTTGCTGGGAGGTGAATCTGTGTGCTCCAGCCCCTGTTCCTGTTTAATAGTAGTTCCGTGAATCATTGAGCTGACGAGCTCGTGGATGAAGCACCTGCATGCCTGTGAGAGGTACCTGACCTGACAAAGATGTTGGCAGCCTACTCAGCAAACTCCACATTTGAAAGACTGTAATCTCTACTGATGACGGTTAAAGAACCAGAAACAAGTGTCTAGAGATCAGCACTATCTGTGCCAACTTTGGCGAAACACTCGAACACTCTTGAAGCAAGCAAGTAACCGAAACTGTATTTACCACAATGCCAGGGGTGAACCTTGCTGGGAGGTGAAGCGGTGTGCTCCCAACCCTATTCCTGTTTAATAGTACTCCCGTGAGTCATTGAGCTGATGAGCTCGTGGATGAAGCACCTGCATGCCTGTGAGAGGTACCTGACCTGACAAAGATGTTGGCAGCCTTCTCAGCAAACCGCAAATTTCAAAGACTGTAATCTCTACTTATGATGGTTAAAGAACCAGAAACACGTGTCTAGAGATCAGCACTATCTGCACCAACTGTGGCGAAACACTTGAACACTCTTGAAACAAGCAAGTAACTGAAACTGCTTTTACCACAATGCCAGGGGCAAACCTTGTTGGGAGGTGAAGCGGTGTGCTCCCACCCCTGTTCCTATTTAAAAGTACTCCTGTGAGTCATTGAGCTGACAAGCTCATGGATGAAACACCTGCATGCCTGTGAGAGGTACCTGACCTGAGAAAGATGTTGGCAGCCTACTCAGCAAACCCCAAATTTCAAAGACTGTAATCTCTACTGATGACGGTTAAAGAACCAGAAACACATGTCTAGAGATCAGCACTATCTGTGCCAACTGTAGCGAAACACTCGCACACTCTTGAAGCAAGCAAGTAACTGAAACTGCATTTACCACAATGCCAGGGGCGAACCTTGGTGGGAAGTGAAGCTGTGTGCTCCCACCCCTGTTTCTACTTAATAGTACTCTTGTGAGTCATTGAGCTGACGAGCTCGTGGATGAAGCACCCGCATGCCTGTGAGAGGTACCTGACCTGAGAAAGATGTTGACACCCTACTCAGCAAACCCCACATTTGAAAGACTGTAATCTCTACCGATGACGGTTAAAGAAACAAGAAACAAGTGTCTAGAGATCAGCACTATCTGCGCCAACTGTGGCGAAACACTCGAACACTCCTGAAGCAAGCAAGTAACTGAAACTGCATTTACCACAGTGCCAGGGTCGAACCTTGCTGGGACGTGAAGCGGTGTGCTCCCAACCCTGTTCCTGTTTAATAGTACTGCCGTGAGTCATTGACCTGCAAGCTCGTCGATGAAGCACCCTCATGCCTGTGAGAGGTACCTAACCTGAGAAAAATGTTGGCAGCCTACTCAGCAAACCCTAAATTTGAAAGATTGTAATCTCTACTGATGACGGTTAAAGAACTAGAAACACGTGTCTATAGATCAGCACTATCTGCGCCAACTGTGGCAAAACACTGGAACACTCTTGAAGCAAGCAAGTAACTGAAACTGCATTTACCACAATGCCAGTGGCAAACCTTGCTGGGAGGTGAAGCGGTGTGCTCCCACCCCTGTTCCTGTTTAATAGTACTCCCGTGAATCATTGAGCTGACGAGCTCGTGGATGAAGCACCCGCATGCCTGTGAGAGGTACCTGACCTGACAAAGATGTTGGCAGCCTACTCAGCAAACTCCACATTTGAAAGACTGTAATCTCTACTGATGACGGTTAAAGAACCAGAAACAATTTCTAGAGATCAGCACTATCTGCGCCAACTGTGGTGAAACACTCGAACACTCCTGAAGCAAGCAAGTAACTGAAACTGCATTTACCACAATGCCAGGGCTGAACCTTGCTGGGAGGTGAAGCGGTGTGCACCCACCCCTGTTCCTGTTTAATAGTACTCCCGTGAGTCATTGAGCTGAAGAGCTCGTGGATGAAGCACCCGCATGCCTGTGAGAGGTACCTGACCTGAGAAAGATGTTGGCAGCCTACTCAGCAAACTCCAAATTTCAAAGACTGTAATCTCTACTGATGACGGTTAAAGAACCAGAAACACGTGTCTAGAGATCAGCACTATCTGCGCCAACTGTGGCGAAACACTTGAACACTCTTGAAGCAAGCAAGTAACTGAAACTGCATTTACCACAATGCCAGTGGCAAACCTTGCTGGGAGGTGAATCTGTGTGCTCCCACCCCTGTTCCTGTTTAATAGTACTCCCGTGAATCATTGAGCTGACGAGCTCGTGGATGAAGCACCTGCATGCCTGTGAGAGGTACCTGACCTGACAAAGATGTTGGCAGCCTACTCAGCAAACTCCACATTTGAACGACTGTAATCTCTACTGATGACGGTTAAAGAACCAGAAACAAGTGTCTAGAGATCAGCACTATCTGTGCCAACTTTGGCGAAACACTCGAACACTCTTGAAGCAAGCAAGTAACCGAAACTGTATTTACCACAATGCCAGGGGTGAACCTTGCTGGGAGGTGAAGCGGTGTGCTCCCAACCCTGTTCCTGTTTAATAGTACTCCCGTGAGTCATTGAGCTGATGAGCTCGTGGATGAAGCACCTGCATGCCTGTGAGAGGTACCTGACCTGACAAAGATGTTGGCAGCCTACTCAGCAAACCCCAAATTTCAAAGACTGTAATCTCTACTGATGACGGTTAAAGAACCAGAAACACATGTCTAGAGATCAGCACCATCTGTGCCAACTGTGGCGAAACACTCGAACACTCTTGAAACAAGCAAGTAACTGAAACTGCAAGTATCACAATGCCAGGGGCGAAGCTTGCTGGGAGGTGAAGCGGTGTGCTCCCACTCCTGTTCCTGCTTGATAGTACTGCCGTGAGTCATTGAGCCGACAAGCTCGTCGATGAAGCACCCGCATTCCTGTGAGAGATACCTGACCGGAGAAAGATGTTGGCAGCCTACTCAGCAAACCCCAAATTTGAAAGACTGTAATCTCTACTGAAGACGGTTAAAGAACCAGAAACACATGTCTAGAGATCAGCACTATCTGCGAGAACTGTGGCGAAACACTCGAACACTCTTGAAGCAAGCAAGTAACTGAATCTGCATTTACCACAATGCCAGGGGCGAACCTTGCTGGGAAGTGAAGCTGTGTGCTCCCATCCCTGTTCCTACTTAATAGTACTCTTGTGAGTCATAGAGCTGACGAGCTCGTGGATGAAGCACCCGCATGCCTGTGAGAGGTACCTGACCTGAGAAAGATGTTGACACCCTACTCAGCAAACCCCACATTTGAAAGACTGTAATCTTAACTGATGACGGTTAAAGAAACAAGAAACAAGTGTCTAGAGATCAGCACTATCTGCGCCAACTGTGGCAAAACACTCGAACACTCCTGAAGCAAGCAAGTAACTGAAACTGCATTTACCACAGTGCCAGGGTCGAACCTTGCTGGGAAGTGAAGCGGTGTGCTCCCAACCCTGTTCCTGTTTAATAGTACTCCTGTGAGTCATTGAGCTGACAAGCTCGTGGATGAAGCACACGCATGCCTGTGAGAGGTATCTGACCTGAGAAAGATGTTGGAAGCCTAAACAGCAAACCCCAAATTTCAAAGACTGTAATCTCGACTGATGACGGTTAAAGAACCAGAAACACGTGCCTAGAGATTAGCACTATCTGTGCCAACTGTGGCGAAACACTCGAACACTCTTGAAGCAAGCAAGTAACTGAAACTGCATTTACCACAATGCCAGGGTCGAACCTTGCTGGGAGGTGAAGCGGTGTGCTCCCACCCCTGTTCCTATTTAAAAGCACTCCAGTGAGTCATTGAGCTGACGAGCTCGTGGATGAAGCACCCGCATGCCTGTGAGAGGTACCTGACCTGAGAAAGATGTTGACACCCTACTCAGCAAACCCCGCATTTGAAAGACTGTAGTCTCTACTGATGACGGTTAAAGAACCAGAAACAAGTGTCTAGAGATCAGCACTATCTGCGCCAACTGTGGCGAAAAACTCGAACACTCCTGAAGCAAGCAAGTAACTGAAACTGCATTTACCACAGTGCCAGGGGCGAACCTTGCTGGGAGGTGAAGCGGTGTGCTCCCAACCCTGTTCCTGTTTAATAGTACTCCTGTGAGTCATTGAGCTGACGAGCTCGTGGATGAAGCACCCGCATTCCTGTGAGAGGTACCTGACCTGACAAAGATGTTGGCAGCCTACTCAGCAAACCGCAAATTTCAAAGACTGTAATCTCTACTGATGATGGTTAAAGAACCAGAAATATGTGTCTATGCACTTGGCTCTTTGCTTACTCGCTACTGCCCTTCCAGAACCCTTCGGTCCGCCGGATTATTTCAACTGGTAGTTCCACGCACTAGATTAGCCAGATGGGGAGCGAGAGCTTTCTCTGTGGTTGCTCCTAAACTTTGGAACTCTCTTCCAATTGAGGTTAAGACTCTCCCTTCTTTGGATTTGTTTAAAAAGGCCCTTAAAACCTGGTATTTTACCAAAGCGTATGAATAAAAGTTCACTGTTTCCGATTGACAAGCTGGATTATTTGTATTTGACTTAGGCGCCTTGACGCCCATTGGGCAAAGTTTTGCGCATGATAAGATTTAATTCATTCATTCTAGAGATGAGCACTATCTGTGCCAACTGTGGCGAAACACTCGAACACTCTTGAAGCAAGCAAGTAACTGAAACTGCATTTACCACAATGCCAGGGGCGAACCTTGCTGGGAGGTGAATCTGTGTGCTCCCACCCCTGTTCCTGTTTAATAGTACTCCCGTGAATCATTGAGCTGACGAGCTCGTGGATGAAGCACCTGCATGCCTGTGAGAGGTACCTGACCTGACAAAGATGTTGGCAGCCTACTCAGCAAACTCCACATTTGAACGACTGTAATCTCTACTGATGATGGTTAAAGAACCAGAAACATTTGTCTAGAGATGAGCACTATCTGTGCCAACTGTGGCGAAACACTCAAACACTCTTGAAGCAAGCAAGTAACTGAAACTGCATTTACCACAATGCCAGGGGCGAACCTTGCTGGGAGGTGAAGCTGTTTGCTTCAACCCCTGTTCCTGCTTAATAGTACTCTTGTGAGTCATTGAGCTGCCAAGCTCGTGGATGAAGCACCCGCATGCCTGTGAGAGGTACCTGACCTGAGAAAGATGTTGACAGCTTACTCAGCAAACCCCAAATTTGAAAGAATGTAATCTCTACTGATGGCGGTTAAAGAACCAGAAACACGTGTCTAGAGATCAGCACTATCTGTGCCAACTGTGGTGAAACACTCGAACACTCTTGAAGCAAGCAAGTAACTGAAACTGCATTTACCACAATGCCAGGGGTGAACCTTGCTGGGAGGTGAAGCGGTGTGCTCCCAACCCTGTTTCTGTTTAATAGTACTCCCCTGAGTCATTGAGCTTACGAGCTCGTGGATGAAGCACCCGCATGCCTGAGAGATGTACCTGACCTGAGAAAGACGTTGGCAGCCTACTCAGGAAACCCCACATTTGAAAGACTGTAATCTCCACTGATGATGGTTAAAGAACCAGAAACACATGTCTAGACATCAGCACTATCTGTGCCAATTGTGGCGAAACACAAGAACACTCTTGAAATAAGCAAGTAACTGAAACTGCAAGTACCACAATGCCAGGGGCGAAGCTTGCTGGGAGGTGAAGCGGTGTGCTCCCACTCCTGTTCCTGCTTGATAGTACTGCCGTGAGTCATTGAGCTGACAAGCTCGTCGATGAAGCACCCGCATTCCTGTGAGAGGTACCTGACCTGAGAAAGATGTTGGCAGCCTACTCAGCAAACCCCAAATTTGAAAGACTGTAATCTCTACTGATGACGGTTAAAGAACCAGAAACACATGTCTAGAGATCAGCACTATCTGCGCCAACTGTGGCGAAACACTCGCACACTCTTGAAGCAAGCAAGTAACTGAAACTGCATTTACCACAATGCCAGGGGCGAACCTTGCTGGGAAGTGAAGCTGTGTGCTCCCACCCCTGTTCCTAATTATTAGTACTCTTGTGAGTCATTGAGCTGACGAACTCGTGGATGAAGCACCCGCATGCCTGTGAGAGATACCTGACCTGAGAAAGATGTTGACACCCTACTCAGCAAACCCCACATTTGAAAGACTGTAATCTCTACTGATGACGGTTAAAGGAACAAGAAACAAGTGTCTAGAGATCAGCACTATCTGCGCCAACTGTGGCGAAACACTCGAACACTCCTGAAGCAAGCAAGTAACTGAAACTGCATTTACCACAGTGCCAGGGTCAAACCTTGCTGGGAGGTGAAGCGGTGTGCTCCCACCCCTGTTCCTGTTTAATAGTACTCCCGTGAATCATTGAGCTGACGAGCTCGTGGATGAAGCACCCGCATGCCTGTGAGAGGTACCTGTCCTGACAAAGATGTTGGCAGCCTACTCAGCAAACTCCACATTTGAAAGACTGTAATCTCTACTGATGACGGTTAAAGAACCAGAAACAAGTGTCTAGAGATCAGCACTATCTGCGCCAACTGTGGTGAAACACTCGAACGCTCCTGAAGCAAGCAAGTAACTGAAACTGCATTTACCACAATGCCAGGGGTGAACCTTGCTGGGAGGTGAAGCGGTGTGCACCCACCCCTGTTCCTGTTTAATAGTACTCCCGTGAGTCATTGAGCTGAAGAGCTCGTGGATGAAGCACCCGCATGCCTGTGAGAGGTACCTGACCTGAGAAAGATGTTGGCAGCCTACTCAGCAAACTCCAAATTTCAAAGACAGTAATCTCTACTGATGACGGTTAAAGAACCAGAAACACGTGTCTAGAGATCAGCACTATCTGCGCCAACTGTGGCGAAACACTCGCACACTCTTGAAGCAAGCAAGTAACTGAAACTGCTTTTACCACAATGCCAGGGGCGAACCTTGCTGGGAAGTGAAGCTGTGTGCTCCCACCCCTCTTCCTACTTAATAGTAATCTTGTGAGTCATTGAGCTGATGAGCTCGTGGATGAAGCACCCGCATGCCTGTGAGAGGTACCTGACCTGAGAAAGATGTTGACACCCTACTCAGCAAACCCCACATTTGAAAGACTGTAATCTCTACTGATGACGGTTAAAGAAACAAGA